>NW_027478921.1:0-369432 GCF_051014685.1 Ptiloglossa arizonensis | reverse complement strand
AATCCGCAAAATTTCTGTTGCATCTGAAAGTAGAAACTCGCCCGATTACAACGGTATGCGTACTTTTTCCCTAGGCCGTTCTAGTTATTCGTGTCGGGCATCAGAACTGCGAAAATTTTGAGTTTCTCAAGCGTTTCTTTCCTCCAAACTGCCATATCTCGCGAACGGATTGATCAATCCGCAAAATTTCTGTTGCATCTGAAAGTAGAAACTCGCCCGATTACAACGGTATGCGCACTTTTCCCCTAGGCCGTTCTAGTTATTCGTTTCGAGCATCAGAACTGCGAAAATTTTGAGTTTCTCAAGTGTTTCTTACATCCAAACGGCCATATCTCGCGAACGGATTGACCAATCCGCATAATTTCTGTTGCATCTGAAAGTAGAAACTCGCCCGATTACAACGGTATGCGTACTTCTCCCCTAGGCCGTTCTAGTCATTCGTTTCGAGTATCAGAACTGCGAAAATTTTGAGTCTCTCAAGCGTTTCTTACTTCCAAACTGCCATATCTCGCGAACGGATCGACCAATCCGCAAAATTTCTGTTGCATCTGAAAGTAGAAACTCGCCCGATTACATCGGTATGCGTACTTTTCCCCTAGGCCGTTCTAGTTATTCGTTTCGAGCATCAGAACTGCGAAAATTTTGAGTTTCTCGAGCGTTTCTTACCTCCAAACTGCCACATCTCGCGAACGGATTGACCAGTCCGCAAAATTTCTGTTGCATCTGAAAGTAGAAACTCGCCCGATTACAACGGTATGCGCACTTTTCCCCTAGGCCGTTCTAGTTATTCGTTTCGAGCATCAGAACTGCGAAAATTTTGAGTTTCTCAAGTGTTTCTTACATCCAAACGGCCATATCTCGCGAACGGATTGACCAATCCGCATAATTTCTGTTGCATCTGAAAGTAGAAACTCGCCCGATTACAACGGTATGCGTACTTCTCCCCTAGGCCGTTCTAGTCATTCGTTTCCAGCATCAGAACTGCGAAAATTTTGAGTTTCCCAAGCGTTTCTTACCTCCAAACTGCCATATCTCGCGAACGGATTGACCAATCCGCAAAATTTCTGTTGCATCTGAAAGTAGAAACTCGCCCGATTACAACGGTAGGTGTAGTTTTCCCCTAGGCCGTTCTAGTCATTCGTTTCGGGCATCAGAACTGCGAAAATTTTGAGTTTCTCAAGCGTTTCTTATCTCCAAACTGCCATATCTCGCGAACGGATTGATCAATCCGCAAAATTTCTGTTGCATCTGAAAGTAGAAACTCGCCCGATTACAACGGTATGCGTACTTCTCCCCTAGGCCGTTCTAGTTATTCGTTTCAAGCATCAGAACTGCGCAAATTTTGAGTTTCTCAAGCGTTTCTTACTTCCAAACTGCCATATCTCGTGAACGGATCGACCAATCCGCAAAATTTCTGTTGCATCTGAAAGCAGAAACTCGCCCGATTACATCGGTATGCGTGCTTTTCCCCTAGGCCGTTCTAGTTATTCGTTTCGAGCATTAGAACTGCGAAAATTTTGAGTTTCTCGAGCGTTTCTTACCTCCAAACTGCCACATCTCGCGAACGGATTGACCAATCCGCAAAATTTCTGTTGCATCTGAAAGTAGAAACTCGCCCGATTATAACGGTATGTGTAGTTTTCCCCTAGGCCGTTCCAGTTATTCGTTTCGAGCATCAGAAATGCGAACATTTTGAGTTTCTCGAGCGTTTCTTACCTCCAAACTGCCATATCTCGCGAACGGATTGAACAATCCGCAAAATTTCTGTTGCATTTGAAAGTAGAAACTCGCCCGATTACCACGGTATGCGCACTTTTCCCCTGGGCCGTCCTAGTTATTCGTTTCGAGCAGCAGAACTGCGAAAATTTTGAGTTTCTAAAGCGTTTCTTATCTCCAAACTGTCATATCTCGCGAACGGATTGATCAATCCGCAAAATTTCTGTTGCATCTGAAAGTAGAAACTCGCCCGATTACAGCGGTAGGTGTAGTTTTCCCCTAGGCCGTTCTAGTTATTCGTTTCGAGCATCAGAACTGCGAAAATTTTGAGTTTCTCAAGCGTTTCTTACATCCAAACGGCCATATCTCGCGAACGGATTGACCAATCCGCATAATTTCTGTTGCATCTGAAAGTAGAAACTCGCCCGATTACAACGGTATGCGTACTTCTCCCATAGGCCGTTCTAGTCATTCGTTTCGAGCATCAGATCTGCGAAAATTTTGAGTTTCTCAAGCGTTTCTTATCTCCAAACTGCCATATCTCGCGAACGGATTGATCAATCCGCAAAATTTCTGTTGCATCTGAAAGTAGAAACTCGCCTGATTACAACGGTAGGTGTAGTTTTCCCCCTAGGCCGTTCCAGTCATTCGTTTCGAGCATCAGAACTGCGAAAATTTTGAGTTTCTCAAGTGTTTCTTACCTCCAAACTGCCATATCTCGCGAACGGATTGACCAATCCGCAAAATTTCTGTTGCATCTGAAAGTCGAGACTCGCCCGATTACAACGGTATGAGTAGATTTCCCATAGGCCGTTCCAGTTATTCGTTTCGAGCATCAGAACTGCGAAAATTTTGAGTTTCTCAAGCGTTTCTTACCTCCAAACTGGCATATCTCGCGAACGGATTGATCAATCCGCAAAATTTCTGTTGCATCTGAAAGTAGAAACTCGCCGATTACAACGGTGTGCGTACTTCTCCCCTAGGCCGTTCTAGTTATTCGTTTCAAGCATCAGAACTGCGCAAATTTTGAGTTTCTCATGCGTTTCTTACATCCAAACGGCCATATCTCGCGAACGGATTGACCAATCCGCATAATTTCTGTTGCATCTGAAAGTAGAAACTCGCCCGATTACAACGGTTTGCGTACTTCTCCCATAGGCCGTTCTAGTCATTCGTTTCGAGCATCAGAACTTCGAAAATTTTGAGTTTCTCAAGCGTTTCTTATTTCCAAACTGCCATATCTCGCGAACGGATTGACCAATCCGCAAAATTTCTGTTGCATCTGAAAGTAGAAACTCGCCCGATTACAACGGTATGCGTACTTCTCCCCTAGGCCGTTCTAGTCATTCGTTTCGAGTATCAGAACTGCGAAAATTTTGAGTCTCTCAAGCGTTTCTTACTTCCAAACTGCCATATCTCGCGAACGGATCGACCAATCCGCAAAATTTCTGTTGCATCTGAAAGTAGAAACTCGCCCGATTACATCGGTATGCGTACTTTTCCCCTAGGCCGTTCTAGTTATTCGTTTCGAGCATCAGAACTGCGAAAATTTTGAGTTTCTCGAGCGTTTCTTACCTCCAAACTGCCACATCTCGCGAACGGATTGACCAGTCCGCAAAATTTCTGTTGCATCTGAAAGTAGAAACTCGCCCGATTACAACGGTATGCGCACTTTTCCCCTAGGCCGTTCTAGTTATTCTTTTCGAGCATCAGAACTGCGAAAATTTTGAGTTTCTCAAGTGTTTCTTACATCCAAACGGCCATATCTCGCGAACGGATTGACAAATCCGCATAATTTCTGTTGCATCTGAAAGTAGAAACTCGCCCGATTACAACGGTATGCGTACTTCTCCCATAGGCCGTTCTAGTCATTCGTTTCGGGCATCAGAACTGCGAAAATTTTGAGTTTCTCAAGCGTTTCTTATCTCCAAACTGCCATATCTCGCGAACGGATTGATCAATCCGCAAAATTTCTGTTGCATCTGAAAGTAGAAACTCGCCCGATTACAACGGTATGCGTACTTCTCCCCTAGGCCGTTCTAGTTATTCGTTTCAAGCATCAGAACTGCGCAAATTTTGAGTTTCTCAAGCGTTTCTTACCTCCAAACTGCCATATCTCGCGAACGGATTGACCAATCCGCAAAATTTCTGTTGCATCTGAAAGTAGAAACTCGCCCGATTACAACGGTATGCGTACTTTTTCCCTAGGCCGTTCTAGTTATTCGTGTCGGGCATCAGAACTGCGAAAATTTTGAGTTTCTCAAGCGTTTCTTTCCTCCAAACTGCCATATCTCGCGAACGGATTGATCAATCCGCAAAATTTCTGTTGCATCTGAAAGTAGAAACTCGCCCGATTACAACGGTATGCGCACTTTTCCCCTAGGCCGTTCTAGTTATTCGTTTCGAGCATCAGAACTGCGAAAATTTTGAGTTTCTCAAGTGTTTCTTACATCCAAACGGCCATATCTCGCGAACGGATTGACCAATCCGCATAATTTCTGTTGCATCTGAAAGTAGAAACTCGCCCGATTACAACGGTATGCGTACTTCTCCCCTAGGCCGTTCTAGTCATTCGTTTCCAGCATCAGAACTGCGAAAATTTTGAGTTTCCCAAGCGTTTCTTACCTCCAAACTGCCATATCTCGCGAACGGATTGACCAATCCGCAAAATTTCTGTTGCATCTGAAAGTAGAAACTCGCCCGATTACAACGGTATGCGTACTTCTCCCCTAGGCCGTTCTAGTTATTCGTTTCAAGCATCAGAACTGCGCAAATTTTGAGTTTCTCATGCGTTTCTTACCTCCAAGCTGCCATATCTCGCGAACGGATTGACCAATCCGCAAAATTTCTGTTGCATCTGAAAGTCGAGACTCGCCCGATTACAACGGTATGCGTACTTCTCCCCTAGGCCGTTCTAGTCATTCGTTTCGAGCATCAGAACTGCGAAAATTTTGAGTTTCTCAAGCGTTTCTTATTTCCAAACTGCCATATCTCGCGAACGGATGGATCAATCCGCAAAATTTCTGTTGCATCTGAAAGTAGAAACTCTCCCGATTACAACGGTATGCGTACTTCTCCCCTAGGCCGTTCTAGTCATTCGTTTCGAGCATCAGAACTGCGAAAATTTTGAGTTTCTCAAGCGTTTCTTACTTCCAAACTGCCATATCTCGTGAACGGATCGACCAATCCGCAAAATTTCTGTTGCATCTGAAAGCAGAAACTCGCCCGATTACATCGGTATGCGTACTTTTCCCCTAGGCCGTTCTAGTTATTCGTTTCGAGCATTAGAACTGCGAAAATTTTGAGTTTCTCGAGCGTTTCTTACCTCCAAACTGCCACATCTCGCGAACGGATTGACCAATCCGCAAAATTTCTGTTGCATCTGAAAGTAGAAACTCGCCCGATTATAACGGTATGTGTAGTTTTCCCCTAGGCCGTTCCAGTTATTCGTTTCGAGCATCAGAAATGCGAACATTTTGAGTTTCTCGAGCGTTTCTTACCTCCAAACTGCCATATCTCGCGAACGGATTGAACAATCCGCAAAATTTCTGTTGCATTTGAAAGTAGAAACTCGCCCGATTACCACGGTATGCGCACTTTTCCCCTGGGCCGTCCTAGTTATTCGTTTCGAGCATCAGAACTGCGAAAATTTTGAGTTTCTAAAGCGTTTCTTATCTCCAAACTGTCATATCTCGCGAACGGATTGATCAATCCGCAAAATTTCTGTTGCATCTGAAAGCAGAAACTCGCCCGATTACATCGGTATGCGTACTTTTCCCCTAGGCCGTTCTAGTTATTCGTTTCGAGCATCAGAACTGCGAAAATTTTGAGTTTCTCAAGCGTTTCTTACATCCAAACGGCCATATCTCGCGAACGGATTGACCAATCCGCATAATTTCTGTTGCATCTGAAAGTAGAAACTCGCCCGATTACAACGGTATGCGTACTTCTCCCATAGGCCGTTCTAGTCATTCGTTTCGAGCATCAGATCTGCGAAAATTTTGAGTTTCTCAAGCGTTTCTTATCTCCAAACTGCCATATCTCGCGAACGGATTGATCAATCCGCAAAATTTCTGTTGCATCTGAAAGTAGAAACTCGCCTGATTACAACGGTAGGTGTAGTTTTCCCCTAGGCCGTTCCAGTCATTCGTTTCGAGCATCAGAACTGCGAAAATTTTGAGTTTCTCAAGTGTTTCTTACCTCCAAACTGCCATATCTCGCGAACGGATTGACCAATCCGCAAAATTTCTGTTGCATCTGAAAGTCGAGACTCGCCCGATTACAAAGGTATGAGTAGATTTCCCATAGGCCGTTCCAGTTATTCGTTTCGAGCATCAGAACTGCGCAAATTTTGAGTTTCTCATGCGTTTCTTACCTCCAAGCTGCCATATCTCGCGAACGGATTGACCAATCCGCAAAATTTCTGTTGCATCTGAAAGCAGAAACTCGCCCGATTACAACGGTATGCGTACTTCTCCCCTAGGCCGTTCTAGTTATTCGTTTCAAGCATCAGAACTGCGCAAATTTTGAGTTTCTCATGCGTTTCTTACCTCCAAGCTGCCATATCTCGCGAACGGATTGACCAATCCGCAAAATTTCTGTTGCATCTGAAAGTCGAGACTCGCCCGATTACAACGGTATGCGTACTTCTCCCCTAGGCCGTTCTAGTCATTCGTTTCGAGCATCAGAACTGCGAAAATTTTGAGTTTCTCAAGCGTTTCTTATTTCCAAACTGCCATATCTCGCGAACGGATGGATCAATCCGCAAAATTTCTGTTGCATCTGAAAGTAGAAACTCTCCCGATTACAACGGTATGCGTACTTCTCCCCTAGGCCGTTCTAGTCATTCGTTTCGAGCATCAGAACTGCGAAAATTTGAGTTTCTCAAGCGTTTCTTACTTCCAAACTGCCATATCTCGTGAACGGATCGACCAATCCGCAAAATTTCTGTTGCATCTGAAAGCAGAAACTCGCCCGATTACATCGGTATGCGTACTTTTCCCCTAGGCCGTTCTAGTTATTCGTTTCGAGCATTAGAACTGCGAAAATTTTGAGTTTCTCGAGCGTTTCTTACCTCCAAACTGCCACATCTCGCGAACGGATTGACCAATCCGCAAAATTTCTGTTGCATCTGAAAGTAGAAACTCGCCCGATTATAACGGTATGTGTAGTTTTCCCCTAGGCCGTTCCAGTTATTCGTTTCGAGCATCAGAAATGCGAACATTTTGAGTTTCTCGAGCGTTTCTTACCTCCAAACTGCCATATCTCGCGAACGGATTGAACAATCCGCAAAATTTCTGTTGCATTTGAAAGTAGAAACTCGCCCGATTACCACGGTATGCGCACTTTTCCCCTGGGCCGTCCTAGTTATTCGTTTCGAGCATCAGAACTGCGAAAATTTTGAGTTTCTAAAGCGTTTCTTATCTCCAAACTGTCATATCTCGCGAACGGATTGATCAATCCGCAAAATTTCTGTTGCATCTGAAAGCAGAAACTCGCCCGATTACATCGGTATGCGTACTTTTCCCCTAGGCCGTTCTAGTTATTCGTTTCGAGCATCAGAACTGCGAAAATTTTGAGTTTCTCAAGCGTTTCTTACATCCAAACGGCCATATCTCGCGAACGGATTGACCAATCCGCATAATTTCTGTTGCATCTGAAAGTAGAAACTCGCCCGATTACAACGGTATGCGTACTTCTCCCATAGGCCGTTCTAGTCATTCGTTTCGAGCATCAGATCTGCGAAAATTTTGAGTTTCTCAAGCGTTTCTTATCTCCAAACTGCCATATCTCGCGAACGGATTGATCAATCCGCAAAATTTCTGTTGCATCTGAAAGTAGAAACTCGCCTGATTACAACGGTAGGTGTAGTTTTCCCCTAGGCCGTTCCAGTCATTCGTTTCGAGCATCAGAACTGCGAAAATTTTGAGTTTCTCAAGTGTTTCTTACCTCCAAACTGCCATATCTCGCGAACGGATTGACCAATCCGCAAAATTTCTGTTGCATCTGAAAGTCGAGACTCGCCCGATTACAACGGTATGAGTAGATTTCCCATAGGCCGTTCCAGTTATTCGTTTCGAGCATCAGAACTGCGCAAATTTTGAGTTTCTCATGCGTTTCTTACCTCCAAGCTGCCATATCTCGCGAACGGATTGACCAATCCGCAAAATTTCTGTTGCATCTGAAAGTAGAAACTCGCCCGATTACAACGGTATGCGTACTTCTCCCCTAGGCCGTTCTAGTTATTCGTTTCAAGCATCAGAACTGCGCAAATTTTGAGTTTCTCATGCGTTTCTTACCTCCAAGCTGCCATATCTCGCGAACGGATTGACCAATCCGCAAAATTTCTGTTGCATCTGAAAGTAGAAACTCGCCCGATGACAACGGTGTGCAGTTTTCCCCTAGGCCGTTCCAGTTATTCATTTCGAGCATCAGAACTGCGAAAATTTTGAGTTTCATAAGCGTTTCTTACCTCCAAATTGCCATATCTCGCGAACGGATTGACCAATCCGCAAAATTTCTGTTGCATCTGAAAGTAGAAACTCGCCCGATTACAACGGTATGCGTACTTCTCCCCTAGGCCGTTCTAGTCATTCGTTTCGAGTATCAGAACTGCGAAAATTTTGAGTCTCTCAAGCGTTTCTTACTTCCAAACTGCCATATCTCGCGAACGGATCGACCAATCCGCAAAATTTCTGTTGCATCTGAAAGTAGAAACTCGCCCGATTACATCGGTATGCGTACTTTTCCCCTAGGCCGTTCTAGTTATTCGTTTCGAGCATCAGAACTGCGAAAATTTTGAGTTTCTCGAGCGTTTCTTACCTCCAAACTGCCACATCTCGCGAACGGATTGACCAGTCCGCAAAATTTCTGTTGCATCTGAAAGTAGAAACTCGCCCGATTACAACGGTTTGCGCACTTTTCCCCTAGGCCGTTCTAGTTATTCGTTTCGAGCATCAGAACTGCGAAAATTTTGAGTTTCTCAAGTGTTTCTTACATCCAAACGGCCATATCTCGCGAACGGATTGGCCAATCCGCATAATTTCTGTTGCATCTGAAAGTAGAAACTCGCCCAATTACAACGGTATGCGTACTTCTCCCCTAGGCCGTTCTAGTCATTCGTTTCCAGCATCAGAACTGCGAAAATTTTGAGTTTCCCAAGCGTTTCTTACCTCCAAACTGCCATATCTCGCGAACGGATTGACCAATCCGCAAAATTTCTGTTGCATCTGAAAGTAGAAACTCGCCCGATTACAACGGTATGCGTACTTCTCCCCTAGGCCGTTCTAGTTATTCGTTTCAAGCATCAGAACTGCGCAAATTTTGAGTTTCTCAAGCGTTTCTTACCTCCAAACTGCCATATCTCGCGAACGGATTGACCAATCCGCAAAATTTCTGTTGCATCTGAAAGTAGAAACTCGCCCGATTACAACGGTAGGTGTAGTTTTCCGCTAGGCCGTTCTAGTTATTCGTTTCGAGCATCAGAAATGCGAAAATTTTGAGTTTCTCTAGTGTTTCTTACATCCAAACGGCCATATCTCGCGAACGGATTGACAAATCCGCATAATTTCTGTTGCATCTGAAAGTAGAAACTCGCCCGATTACAACGGTATGCGTACTTCTCCCATAGGCCGTTCTAGTCATTCGTTTCGGGCATCAGAACTGCGAAAATTTTGAGTTTCTCAAGCGTTTCTTATCTCCAAACTGCCATATCTCGCGAACGGATTGATCAATCCGCAAAATTTCTGTTGCATCTGAAAGTAGAAACTCGCCCGATTACAACGGTATGCGTACTTCTCCCCTAGGCCGTTCTAGTTATTCGTTTCAAGCATCAGAACTGCGCAAATTTTGAGTTTCTCAAGCGTTTCTTACCTCCAAACTGCCATATCTCGCGAACGGATTGACCAATCCGCAAAATTTCTGTTGCATCTGAAAGTAGAAACTCGCCCGATTACAACGGTATGCGTACTTTTTCCCTAGGCCGTTCTAGTTATTCGTGTCGGGCATCAGAACTGCGAAAATTTTGAGTTTCTCAAGCGTTTCTTTCCTCCAAACTGCCATATCTCGCGAACGGATTGATCAATCCGCAAAATTTCTGTTGCATCTGAAAGTAGAAACTCGCCCGATTACAACGGTATGCGCACTTTTCCCCTAGGCCGTTCTAGTTATTCGTTTCGAGCATCAGAACTGCGAAAATTTTGAGTTTCTCAAGTGTTTCTTACATCCAAACGGCCATATCTCGCGAACGGATTGACCAATCCGCATAATTTCTGTTGCATCTGAAAGTAGAAACTCGCCCGATTACAACGGTATGCGTACTTCTCCCCTAGGCCGTTCTAGTCATTCGTTTCGAGTATCAGAACTGCGAAAATTTTGAGTCTCTCAAGCGTTTCTTACTTCCAAACTGCCATATCTCGCGAACGGATCGACCAATCCGCAAAATTTCTGTTGCATCTGAAAGTAGAAACTCGCCCGATTACATCGGTATGCGTACTTTTCCCCTAGGCCGTTCTAGTTATTCGTTTCGAGCATCAGAACTGCGAAAATTTTGAGTTTCTCGAGCGTTTCTTACCTCCAAACTGCCACATCTCGCGAACGGATTGACCAGTCCGCAAAATTTCTGTTGCATCTGAAAGTAGAAACTCGCCCGATTACAACGGTATGCGCACTTTTCCCCTAGGCCGTTCTAGTTATTCGTTTCGAGCATCAGAACTGCGAAAATTTTGAGTTTCTCAAGTGTTTCTTACATCCAAACGGCCATATCTCGCGAACGGATTGACCAATCCGCATAATTTCTGTTGCATCTGAAAGTAGAAACTCGCCCGATTACAACGGTATGCGTACTTCTCCCCTAGGCCGTTCTAGTCATTCGTTTCCAGCATCAGAACTGCGAAAATTTTGAGTTTCCCAAGCGTTTCTTACCTCCAAACTGCCATATCTCGCGAACGGATTGACCAATCCGCAAAATTTCTGTTGCATCTGAAAGTAGAAACTCGCCCGATTACAACGGTAGGTGTAGTTTTCCCCTAGGCCGTTCTAGTCATTCGTTTCGGGCATCAGAACTGCGAAAATTTTGAGTTTCTCAAGCGTTTCTTATCTCCAAACTGCCATATCTCGCGAACGGATTGATCAATCCGCAAAATTTCTGTTGCATCTGAAAGTAGAAACTCGCCCGATTACAACGGTATGCGTACTTCTCCCCTAGGCCGTTCTAGTTATTCGTTTCAAGCATCAGAACTGCGCAAATTTTGAGTTTCTCAAGCGTTTCTTACCTCCAAACTGCCATATCTCGCGAACGGATTGACCAATCCGCAAAATTTCTGTTGCATCTGAAAGTAGAAACTCGCCCGATTACAACGGTATGCGTACTTTTTCCCTAGGCCGTTCTAGTTATTCGTGTCGGGCATCAGAACTGCGAAAATTTTGAGTTTCTCAAGCGTTTCTTTCCTCCAAACTGCCATATCTCGCGAACGGATTGATCAATCCGCAAAATTTCTGTTGCATCTGAAAGTAGAAACTCGCCCGATTACAACGGTGTGCAGTTTTCCCCTAGGCCGTTCCAGTTATTCATTTCGAGCATCAGAACTGCGAAAATTTTGAGTTTCATAAGCGTTTCTTACCTCCAAATTGCCATATCTCGCGAACGGATTGACCAATCCGCAAAATTTCTGTTGCATCTGAAAGTAGAAACTCGCCCGATTACAACGGTATGCGTACTTCTCCCCTAGGCCGTTCTAGTCATTCGTTTCGAGTATCAGAACTGCGAAAATTTTGAGTCTCTCAAGCGTTTCTTACTTCCAAACTGCCATATCTCGCGAACGGATCGACCAATCCGCAAAATTTCTGTTGCATCTGAAAGTAGAAACTCGCCCGATTACATCGGTATGCGTACTTTTCCCCTAGGCCGTTCTCGTTATTCGTTTCGAGCATCAGAACTGCGAAAATTTTGAGTTTCTCGAGCGTTTCTTACCTCCAAATTGCCACATCTCGCGAACGGATTGACCAGTCCGCAAAATTTCTGTTGCATCTGAAAGTAGAAACTCGCCCGATTACAACGGTATGCGCACTTTTCCCCTAGGCCGTTCTAGTTATTCGTTTCGAGCATCAGAACTGCGAAAATTTTGAGTTTCTCAAGTGTTTCTTACATCCAAACGGCCATATCTCGCGAACGGATTGACCAATCCGCATAATTTCTGTTGCATCTGAAAGTAGAAACTCGCCCAATTACAACGGTATGCGTACTTCTCCCCTAGGCCGTTCTAGTCATTCGTTTCCAGCATCAGAACTGCGAAAATTTTGAGTTTCCCAAGCGTTTCTTACCACCAAACTGCCATATCTCGCGAACGGATTGACCAATCCGCAAAATTTCTGTTGCATCTGAAAGTAGAAACTCGCCCGATTACAACGGTATGCGTACTTCTCCCCTAGGCCGTTCTAGTTATTCGTTTCAAGCATCAGAACTGCGCAAATTTTGAGTTTCTCATGCGTTTCTTACCTCCAAGCTGCCATATCTCGCGAACGGATTGACCAATCCGCAAAATTTCTGTTGCATCTGAAAGTAGAAACTCGCCCGATTACAACGGTGTGCAGTTTTCCCCTAGGCCGTTCCAGTTATTCATTTCGAGCATCAGAACTGCGAAAATTTTGAGTTTCTCTAGTGTTTCTTACATCCAAACGGCCATATCTCGCGAACGGATTGACAAATCCGCATAATTTCTGTTGCATCTGAAAGTAGAAACTCGCCCGATTACAACGGTATGCGTACTTCTCCCATAGGCCGTTCTAGTCATTCGTTTCGGGCATCAGAACTGCGAAAATTTTGAGTTTCTCAAGCGTTTCTTATCTCCAAACTGCCATATCTCGCGAACGGATTGATCAATCCGCAAAATTTCTGTTGCATCTGAAAGTAGAAACTCGCCCGATTACAACGGTATGCGTACTTCTCCCCTAGGCCGTTCTAGTTATTCGTTTCAAGCATCAGAACTGCGCAAATTTTGAGTTTTTCAAGCGTTTCTTACCTCCAAACTGCCATATCTCGCGAACGGATTGACCAATCCGCAAAATTTCTGTTGCATCTGAAAGTAGAAACTCGCCCGATTACAACGGTATGCGTACTTTTTCCCTAGGCCGTTCTAGTTATTCGTGTCGGGCATCAGAACTGCGAAAATTTTGAGTTTCTCAAGCGTTTCTTTCCTCCAAACTGCCATATCTCGTGAACGGATCGACCAATCCGAAAAATTTCTGTTGCATCTGAAAGCAGAAACTCGCCCGATTACATCGGTATGCGTACTTTTCCCCTAGGCCGTTCTAGTTATTCGTTTCGAGCATTAGAACTGCGAAAATTTTGAGTTTCTCGAGCGTTTCTTACCTCCAAACTGCCACATCTCGCGAACGGATTGACCAATCCGCAAAATTTCTGTTGCATCTGAAAGTAGAAACTCGCCCGATTATAACGGTATGTGTAGTTTTCCCCTAGGCCGTTCCAGTTATTCGTTTCGAGCATCAGAAGTGCGAACATTTTGAGTTTCTCGAGCGTTTCTTACCTCCAAACTGCCATATCTCGCGAACGGATTGAACAATACGCAAAATTTCTGTTGCATTTGAAAGTAGAAACTCGCCCGATTACCACGGTATGCGCACTTTTCCCCTGGGCCGTCCTAGTTATTCGTTTCGAGCATCAGAACTGCGAAAATTTTGAGTTTCTAAAGCGTTTCTTATCTCCAAACTGTCATATCTCGCGAACGGATTGATCAATCCGCAAAATTTCTGTTGCATCCGAAAGTAGAAACTCGCCCGATTACAACGGTAGGTGTAGTTTTCCCCTAGCCCGTTCTAGTTATTCGTTTCGAGCATCAGAACTGCGAAAATTTTGAGTTTCTCAAGCGTTTCTTACATCCAAACGGCCATATCTCGCGAACGGATTGACAAATCCGCATAATTTCTGTTGCATCTGAAAGTAGAAACTCGCCCGATTACAACGGTATGCGTACTTCTCCCATAGGCCGTTCTAGTCATTCGTTTCGGGCATCAGAACTGCGAAAATTTTGAGTTTCTCAAGCGTTTCTTATCTCCAAACTGCCATATCTCGCGAACGGATTGATCAATCCGCAAAATTTCTGTTGCATCTGAAAGTAGAAACTCGCCCGATTACAACGGTAGGTGTAGTTTTCCCCTAGGCCGTTCTAGTTATTCGTTTCGAGCATCAGAACTGCGAAAATTTTGAGTTTCTCAAGCGTTTCTTACATCCAAACGGCCATATCTCGCGAACGGATTGACCAATCCGCATAATTTCTGTTGCATCTGAAAGTAGAAACTCGCCCAATTACAACGGTATGCGTACTTCTCCCCTAGGCCGTTCTAGTCATTCGTTTCCAGCATCAGAACTGCGAAAATTTTGAGTTTCTCAAGCGTTTCTTTCCTCCAAACTGCCATATCTCGCGAACGGATTGATCAATCCGCAAAATTTCTGTTGCATCTGAAAGTAGAAACTCGCCCGATTACAACGGTATGCGCACTTTTCCCCTAGGCCGTTCTAGTTATTCGTTTCGAGCATCAGAACTGCGAAAATTTTGAGTTTCTCAAGTGTTTCTTACATCCAAACGGCCATATCTCGCGAACGGATTGACCAATCCGCATAATTTCTGTTGCATCTGAAAGTAGAAACTCGCCCGATTACAACGGTATGCGTACTTCTCCCCTAGGCCGTTCTAGTCATTCGTTTCCAGCATCAGAACTGCGAAAATTTTGAGTTTCCCAAGCGTTTCTTACCTCCAAACTGCCATATCTCGCGAACGGATTGACCAATCCGCAAAATTTCTGTTGCATCTGAAAGTAGAAACTCGCCCGATTACAACGGTATGCGTACTTCTCCCCTAGGCCGTTCTAGTTATTTGCTCAAGCATCAGAACTGCGCAAATTTTGAGTTTCTCATGCGTTTCTTACCTCCAAGCTGCCATATCTCGCGAACGGATTGACCAATCCGCAAAATTTCTGTTGCATCTGAAAGTAGAA
Source organism: Ptiloglossa arizonensis (assembly GCF_051014685.1). Classification (NCBI taxonomy): domain Eukaryota; kingdom Metazoa; phylum Arthropoda; class Insecta; order Hymenoptera; family Colletidae; genus Ptiloglossa; species Ptiloglossa arizonensis. The sequence goes on along the minus strand of NW_027478921.1, from coordinate 354,705 downwards.
ACTCGCCCGAATACAACGGTGTGCAGTTTTCCCCTAGGCCGTTCCAGTTATTCATTTCGAGCATCAGAACTGCGAAAATTTTGAGTTTCATAAGCGTTTCTTACCTCCAAATTGCCATATCTCGCGAACGGATTGACCAATCCGCAAAATTTCTGTTGCATCTGAAAGTAGAAACTCGCCCGATTACAACGGTATGCGTACTTCTCCCCTAGGCCGTTCTAGTCATTCGTTTCGAGTATCAGAACTGCGAAAATTTTGAGTCTCTCAAGCGTTTCTTACTTCCAAACTGCCATATCTCGCGAACGGATCGACCAATCCGCAAAATTTCTGTTGCATCTGAAAGTAGAAACTCGCCCGATTACATCGGTATGCGTACTTTTCCCCTAGGCCGTTCTAGTTATTCGTTTCGAGCATCAGAACTGCGAAAATTTTGAGTTTCTCGAGCGTTTCTTACCTCCAAATTGCCACATCTCGCGAACGGATTGACCAGTCCGCAAAATTTCTGTTGCATCTGAAAGTAGAAACTCGCCCGATTACAACGGTATGCGCACTTTTCCCCTAGGCCGTTCTAGTTATTCGTTTCGAGCATCAGAACTGCGAAAATTTTGAGTTTCTCAAGTGTTTCTTACATCCAAACGGCCATATCTCGCGAACGGATTGACCAATCCGCATAATTTCTGTTGCATCTGAAAGTAGAAACTCGCCCAATTACAACGGTATGCGTACTTCTCCCCTAGGCCGTTCTAGTCATTCGTTTCCAGCATCAGAACTGCGAAAATTTTGAGTTTCCCAAGCGTTTCTTACCACCAAACTGCCATATCTCGCGAACGGATTGACCAATCCGCAAAATTTCTGTTGCATCTGAAAGTAGAAAGTCGCCCGATTACAACGGTATGCGTACTTCTCCCCTAGGCCGTTCTAGTTATTCGTTTCAAGCATCAGAACTGCGCAAATTTTGAGTTTCTCATGCGTTTCTTACCTCCAAGCTGCCATATCTCGCGAACGGATTGACCAATCCGCAAAATTTCAGTTGCATCTGAAAGTAGAAACTCGCCCGATTACAACGGTGTGCAGTTTTCCCCTAGGCCGTTCCAGTTATTCATTTCGAGCATCAGAACTGCGAAAATTTTGAGTTTCTCTAGTGCTTCTTACATCCAAACGGCCATATCTCGCGAACGGATTGACAAATCCGCATAATTTCTGTTGCATCTGAAAGTAGAAACTCGCCCGATTACAACGGTATGCGTACTTCTCCCATAGGCCGTTCTAGTCATTCGTTTCGGGCATCAGAACTGCGAAAATTTTGAGTTTCTCGAGCGTTTCTTACCTCCAAACTGCCACATCTCGCGAACGGATTGACCAATCCGCAAAATTTCTGTTGCATCTGAAAGTAGAAACTCGCCCGATTATAACGGTATGTGTAGTTTTCCCCTAGGCCGTTCCAGTTATTCGTTTCGAGCATCAGAAATGCGAACATTTTGAGTTTCTCGAGCGTTTCTCACCTCCAAACTGCCATATCTCGCGAACGGATTGAACAATACGCAAAATTTCTGTTGCATTTGAAAGTAGAAACTCGCCCAATTACAACGGTATGCGTACTTCTCCCCTAGGCCGTTCTAGTCATTCGTTTCCAGCATCAGAACTGCGAAAATTTTGAGTTTCTCAAGCGTTTCTTTCCTCCAAACTGCCATATCTCGCGAACGGATTGATCAATCCGCAAAATTTCTGTTGCATCTGAAAGTAGAAACTCGCCCGATTACAACGGTATGCGCACTTTTCCCCTAGGCCGTTCTAGTTATTCGTTTCGAGCATCAGAACTGCGAAAATTTTGAGTTTCTCAAGTGTTTCTTACATCCAAACGGCCATATCTCGCGAACGGATTGACCAATCCGCATAATTTCTGTTGCATCTGAAAGTAGAAACTCGCCCGATTACAACGGTATGCGTACTTCTCCCCTAGGCCGTTCTAGTCATTCGTTTCCAGCATCAGAACTGCGAAAATTTTGAGTTTCCCAAGCGTTTCTTACCTCCAAACTGCCATATCTCGCGAACGGATTGACCAATCCGCAAAATTTCTGTTGCATCTGAAAGTAGAAACTCGCCCGATTACAACGGTATGCGTACTTCTCCCCTAGGCCGTTCTAGTTATTTGCTCAAGCATCAGAACTGCGCAAATTTTGAGTTTCTCATGCGTTTCTTACATCCAAGCTGCCATATCTCGCGAACGGATTGACCAATCCGCAAAATTTCTGTTGCATCTGAAAGTAGAAACTCGCCCGAATACAACGGTGTGCAGTTTTCCCCTAGGCCGTTCCAGTTATTCATTTCGAGCATCAGAACTGCGAAAATTTTGAGTTTCATAAGCGTTTCTTACCTCCAAATTGCCATATCTCGCGAACGGATTGACCAATCCGCAAAATTTCTGTTGCATCTGAAAGTAGAAACTCGCCCGATTACAACGGTATGCGTACTTCTCCCCTAGGCCGTTCTAGTCATTCGTTTCGAGTATCAGAACTGCGAAAATTTTGAGTCTCTCAAGCGTTTCTTACTTCCAAACTGCCATATCTCGCGAACGGATCGACCAATCCGCAAAATTTCTGTTGCATCTGAAAGTAGAAACTCGCCCGATTACATCGGTATGCGTACTTTTCCCCTAGGCCGTTCTAGTTATTCGTTTCGAGCATCAGAACTGCGAAAATTTTGAGTTTCTCGAGCGTTTCTTACCTCCAAATTGCCACATCTCGCGAACGGATTGACCAGTCCGCAAAATTTCTGTTGCATCTGAAAGTAGAAACTCGCGCGATTACAACGGTATGCGCACTTTTCCCCTAGGCCGTTCTAGTTATTCGTTTCGAGCATCAGAACTGCGAAAATTTTGAGTTTCTCAAGTGTTTCTTACATCCAAACGGCCATATCTCGCGAACGGATTGACCAATCCGCATAATTTCTGTTGCATCTGAAAGTAGAAACTCGCCCAATTACAACGGTATGCGTACTTCTCCCCTAGGCCGTTCTAGTCATTCGTTTCCAGCATCAGAACTGCGAAAATTTTGAGTTTCCCAAGCGTTTCTTACCACCAAACTGCCATATCTCGCGAACGGATTGACCAATCCGCAAAATTTCTGTTGCATCTGAAAGTAGAAAGTCGCCCGATTACAACGGTATGCGTACTTCTCCCCTAGGCCGTTCTAGTTATTCGTTTCAAGCATCAGAACTGCGCAAATTTTGAGTTTCTCATGCGTTTCTTACCTCCAAGCTGCCATATCTCGCGAACGGATTGACCAATCCGCAAAATTTCAGTTGCATCTGAAAGTAGAAACTCGCCCGATTACAACGGTGTGCAGTTTTCCCCTAGGCCGTTCCAGTTATTCATTTCGAGCATCAGAACTGCGAAAATTTTGAGTTTCTCTAGTGCTTCTTACATCCAAACGGCCATATCTCGCGAACGGATTGACAAATCCGCATAATTTCTGTTGCATCTGAAAGTAGAAACTCGCCCGATTACAACGGTATGCGTACTTCTCCCATAGGCCGTTCTAGTCATTCGTTTCGGGCATCAGAACTGCGAAAATTTTGAGTTTCTCGAGCGTTTCTTACCTCCAAACTGCCACATCTCGCGAACGGATTGACCAATCCGCAAAATTTCTGTTGCATCTGAAAGTAGAAACTCGCCCGATTATAACGGTATGTGTAGTTTTCCCCTAGGCCGTTCCAGTTATTCGTTTCGAGCATCAGAAATGCGAACATTTTGAGTTTCTCGAGCGTTTCTCACCTCCAAACTGCCATATCTCGCGAACGGATTGAACAATACGCAAAATTTCTGTTGCATTTGAAAGTAGAAACTCGCCCGATTACCACGGTATGCGCACTTTTCCCCTGGGCCGTCCTAGTTATTCGTTTCGAGCATCAGAACTGCGAAAATTTTGAGTTTCTAAAGCGTTTCTTATCTCCAAACTGTCATATCTCGCGAACGGATTGATCAATCCGCAAAATTTCTGTTGCATCTGAAAGTAGAAACTCGCCCGATTACAACGGTAGGTGTAGTTTTCCCCTAGGCCGTTCTAGTTATTCGTTTCGAGCATCAGAACTGCGAAAATTTTGAGTTTCTCAAGCGTTTCTTACATCCAAACGGCCATATCTCGCGAACGGATTGACCAATCCGCATAATTTCTGTTGCATCTGAAAGCAGAAACTCGCCCGATTACAACGGTATGCGTACTTCTCCCATAGGCCGTTCTAGTCATTCGTTTCGAGCATCAGATCTGCGAAAATTTTGAGTTTCTCAAGCGTTTCTTATCTCCAAACTGCCATATCTCGCGAACGGATTGATCAATCCGCAAAATTTCTGTTGCATCTGAAAGTAGAAACTCGCCTGATTACAACGGTAGGTGTAGTTTTCCCCTAGGCCGTTCCAGTCATTCGTTTCGAGCATCAGAACTGCGAAAATTTTGAGTTTCTCAAGTGTTTCTTACCTCCAAACTGCCATATCTCGCGAACGGATTGACCAATCCGCAAAATTTCTGTTGCATCTGAAAGTCGAGACTCGCCCGATTACAACGGTATGAGTAGATTTCCCATAGGCCGTTCCAGTTATTCGTTTCGAGCATCAGAACTGCGAAAATTTTGAGTTTCTCAAGCGTTTCTTACCTCCAAACTGGCATATCTCGCGAACGGATTGATCAATCCGCAAAATTTCTGTTGCATCTGAAAGTAGAAACTCGCCCGATTACAACGGTGTGCGTACTTCTCCCCTAGGCCGTTCTAGTTATTCGTTTCAAGCATCAGAACTGCGCAAATTTTGAGTTTCTCATGCGTTTCTTACCTCCAAACTGCCATATCTCGCGAACGGATTGACCAACCCGCAAAATTTCTGTTGCATCTGAAAGTAGAAACTCGCCCGATTACAACGGTGTGTAGTTTTCCCCTAGGCCGTTCCAGTTATTCATTTCGAGCATCAGAACTGCGAAAATTTTGAGTTTCATAAGCGTTTCTTACCTCCAAACTGCCATATCTCGCGAACGGATTGACCAATCCGCAAAATTTCTGTTGCATTTGAAAGTAGAAACTCGCCCGATTACAACGGTATGCGCACTTTTCCCCTGGGCCGTCCTAGTTATTCGTTTCTAGCATCAGAACTGCGAAAATTTTGAGTTTCTAAAGCGTTTCTTATCTCCAAACTGTCATATCTCGCGAACGGATTGATCAATCCGCAAAATTTCTGTTGCATCTGAAAGTAGAAACTCGCCCGATTACAACGGTAGGTGTAGTTTTCCCCTAGGCCGTTCTAGTTATTCGTTTCGAGCATCAGAAATGCGAAAATTTTGAGTTCCTCAAGCGTTTCTTACCTCCAAACTGCCATATCTCGCGAACAGATTGACCAATCCGCGTAATTTCTGTTGCATCTGAAAGTAGAAACTCGCACGATTACAACGGTATGTGTAGTTTTCCCCTAGGCCGTTCCAGTTATTCGTTTCGAGCATCAGAAATGCGAAAATTTTGAGTTTCTCAAGCGTTTCTTACATCCAAACTGCCATATCTCGCGAACGGGTTGACCAATCCGCAAAATTTCTGTTGCATTTGAAAGTAGAAACTCGCCCGATTACAACGGTATGTCTAGTTTTCCCCTAGGCCGTTCCAGTTATTCATTTCGAGAATCAGAACTGCGAAAATTTTGAGTTTCTCAAGCGTTTCTTACATCCAAACGGCCATATCTCGCGAACGGATTGACCAATCCGCATAATTTCTGTTGCATCTGAAAGTAGAAACTCGCCCGATTACAACGGTATGCGTACTTCTCCCCTAGGCCGTTCTAGTTATTCGTTTCAAGCATCAGAACTGCGCAAATTTTGAGTTCCTCAAGCGTTTCTTACCTCCAAACTGCCATATCTCGCGAACAGATTGACCAATCCGCGTAATTTCTGTTGCATCTGAAAGTAGAAACTCGCACGATTACAACGGTATGTGTAGTTTTCCCCTAGGCCGTTCCAGTTATTCGTTTCGAGCATCAGAAATGCGAAAATTTTGAGTTTCTCAAGCGTTTCTTACATCCAAACTGCCATATCTCGCGAACGGGTTGACCAATCCGCAAAATTTCTGTTGCATTTGAAAGTAGAAACTCGCCCGATTACAACGGTATGTCTAGTTTTCCCCTAGGCCGTTCCAGTTATTCATTTCGAGAATCAGAACTGCGAAAATTTTGAGTTCCTCAAGCGTTTCTTACCTCCAAACTGCCATATCTCGCGAACAGATTGACCAATCCGCGTAATTTCTGTTGCATCTGAAAGTAGAAACTCGCACGATTACAACGGTATGTGTAGTTTTCCCCTAGGCCGTTCTAGTTATTCGTGTCGAGCATCAGAACTGCGAAAATTTTGAGTTTCTCAAGCGTTTCTTACCTCCAAACTGCCATATCTCGCGAACGGATTGATCAATCCGCAAAATTTCTGTTGCATCTGAAAGTCGAGACTCGCCCGATTACAACGGTATGAGTAGATTTCCCATAGGCCGTTCCAGTTATTCGTTTCGAGCATCAGAACTGCGAAAATTTTGAGTTTCTCAAGCGTTTCTTACCTCCAAACTGGCATATCTCGCGAACGGATTGATCAATCCGCAAAATTTCTGTTGCATCTGAAAGTAGAAACTCGCCCGATTACAACGGTGTGCGTACTTCTCCCCTAGGCCGTTCTAGTTATTCGTTTCAAGCATCAGAACTGCGCAAATTTTGAGTTTCTCATGCGTTTCTTACCTCCAAACTGCCATATCTCGCGAACGGATTGACCAACCCGCAAAATTTCTGTTGCATCTGAAAGTAGAAACTCGCCCGATTACAACGGTGTGTAGTTTTCCCCTAGGCCGTTCCAGTTATTCATTTCGAGCATCAGAACTGCGAAAATTTTGAGTTTCATAAGCGTTTCTTACCTCCAAACTGCCATATCTCGCGAACGGATTGACCAATCCGCAAAATTTCTGTTGCATTTGAAAGTAGAAACTCGCCCGATTACAACGGTATGCGCACTTTTCCCCTGGGCCGTCCTAGTTATTCGTTTCTAGCATCAGAACTGCGAAAATTTTGAGTTTCTAAAGCGTTTCTTATCTCCAAACTGTCATATCTCGCGAACGGATTGATCAATCCGCAAAATTTCTGTTGCATCTGAAAGTAGAAACTCGCCCGATTACAACGGTAGGTGTAGTTTTCCCCTAGGCCGTTCTAGTTATTCGTTTCGAGCATCAGAAATGCGAAAATTTTGAGTTCCTCAAGCGTTTCTTACCTCCAAACTGCCATATCTCGCGAACAGATTGACCAATCCGCGTAATTTCTGTTGCATCTGAAAGTAGAAACTCGCACGATTACAACGGTATGTGTAGTTTTCCCCTAGGCCGTTCCAGTTATTCGTTTCGAGCATCAGAAATGCGAAAATTTTGAGTTTCTCAAGCGTTTCTTACATCCAAACTGCCATATCTCGCGAACGGGTTGACCAATCCGCAAAATTTCTGTTGCATTTGAAAGTAGAAACTCGCCCGATTACAACGGTATGTCTAGTTTTCCCCTAGGCCGTTCCAGTTATTCATTTCGAGAATCAGAACTGCGAAAATTTTGAGTTTCTCAAGCGTTTCTTACATCCAAACGGCCATATCTCGCGAACGGATTGACCAATCCGCATAATTTCTGTTGCATCTGAAAGTAGAAACTCGCCCGATTACAACGGTATGCGTACTTCTCCCCTAGGCCGTTCTAGTTATTCGTTTCAAGCATCAGAACTGCGCAAATTTTGAGTTCCTCAAGCGTTTCTTACCTCCAAACTGCCATATCTCGCGAACAGATTGACCAATCCGCGTAATTTCTGTTGCATCTGAAAGTAGAAACTCGCACGATTACAACGGTATGTGTAGTTTTCCCCTAGGCCGTTCCAGTTATTCGTTTCGAGCATCAGAAATGCGAAAATTTTGAGTTTCTCAAGCGTTTCTTACATCCAAACTGCCATATCTCGCGAACGGGTTGACCAATCCGCAAAATTTCTGTTGCATTTGAAAGTAGAAACTCGCCCGATTACAACGGTATGTCTAGTTTTCCCCTAGGCCGTTCCAGTTATTCATTTCGAGAATCAGAACTGCGAAAATTTTGAGTTCCTCAAGCGTTTCTTACCTCCAAACTGCCATATCTCGCGAACAGATTGACCAATCCGCGTAATTTCTGTTGCATCTGAAAGTAGAAACTCGCACGATTACAACGGTATGTGTAGTTTTCCCCTAGGCCGTTCTAGTTATTCGTGTCGAGCATCAGAACTGCGAAAATTTTGAGTTTCTCAAGCGTTTCTTACCTCCAAACTGCCATATCTCGCGAACGGATTGATCAATCCGCAAAATTTCTGTTGCATCTGAAAGTCGAGACTCGCCCGATTACAACGGTATGAGTAGATTTCCCATAGGCCGTTCCAGTTATTCGTTTCGAGCATCAGAACTGCGAAAATTTTGAGTTTCTCAAGCGTTTCTTACCTCCAAACTGGCATATCTCGCGAACGGATTGATCAATCCGCAAAATTTCTGTTGCATCTGAAAGTAGAAACTCGCCCGATTACAACGGTGTGCGTACTTCTCCCCTAGGCCGTTCTAGTTATTCGTTTCAAGCATCAGAACTGCGCAAATTTTGAGTTTCTCATGCGTTTCTTACCTCCAAACTGCCATATCTCGCGAACGGATTGACCAACCCGCAAAATTTCTGTTGCATCTGAAAGTAGAAACTCGCCCGATTACAACGGTGTGTAGTTTTCCCCTAGGCCGTTCCAGTTATTCATTTCGAGCATCAGAACTGCGAAAATTTTGAGTTTCATAAGCATTTCTTACCTCCAAACTGCCATATCTCGCGAACGGATTGACCAATCCGCAAAATTTCTGTTGCATTTGAAAGTAGAAACTCGCCCGATTACAACGGTATGCGCACTTTTCCCCTGGGCCGTCCTAGTTATTCGTTTCTAGCATCAGAACTGCGAAAATTTTGAGTTTCTAAAGCGTTTCTTATCTCCAAACTGTCATATCTCGCGAACGGATTGACCAATCCGCGTAATTTCTGTTGCATCTGAAAGTAGAAACTCGCACGATTACAACGGTATGTGTAGTTTTCCCCTAGGCCGTTCCAGTTATTCGTTTCGAGCATCAGAAATGCGAAAATTTTGAGTTTCTCAAGCGTTTCTTACATCCAAACTGCCATATCTCGCGAACGGGTTGACCAATCCGCAAAATTTCTGTTGCATTTGAAAGTAGAAACTCGCCCGATTACAACGGTATGTCTAGTTTTCCCCTAGGCCGTTCCAGTTATTCATTTCGAGAATCAGAACTGCGAAAATTTTGAGTTTCTCAAGCGTTTCTTACATCCAAACGGCCATATCTCGCGAACGGATTGACCAATCCGCATAATTTCTGTTGCATCTGAAAGTAGAAACTCGCCCGATTACAACGGTATGCGTACTTCTCCCCTAGGCCGTTCTAGTTATTCGTTTCAAGCATCAGAACTGCGCAAATTTTGAGTTTCTCAAGCGTTTCTTACCTCCAAACTGCCATATCTCGCGAACGGATTGACCAATCCGCAAAATTTCTGTTGCATTTGAAAGTAGAAACTCGGCCGATTACAACGGTATGCGTACTTTTCCCCTAGGCCGTTCTAGTTATTCGTGTCGAGCATCAGAACTGCGAAAATTTTGAGTTTCTCAAGCGTTTCTTACCTCCAAACTGCCATATCTCGCGAACGGATTGATCAATCCGCAAAATTTCTGTTGCATCTGAAAGTCGAATCTCGCCCGATTACAACGGTATGCGTACTCCTCCCCTAGGCTGTTCTAGTCATTCGTTTCCAGCATCAGAACTGCGAAAATTTTGAGTTTCTCAAGCGTTTCTTACCTCCAAACTGCCATATCTCGCGAACGGATTGAACAATCCGCAAAATTTCTGTTGCATCTGAAAGTAGAAACTCGCCCGATTACAACGGTATGCGCACTTTTCCCCTAGGCCGTTCTGGTTATTCGTTTCAAGCATCAGAACTGCGCAAATTTTGAGTTTCTCATGCGTTTCTTACCTCCAAACTGCCATATCTCGCGAACGGATTGACCAATCCGCAAAATTTCTGTTGCATCTGAAAGTAGAAACACGCCCGATTACAACGGTATGCGTACTTCTCCCCTAGGCCGTTCTAGTTATTCGTTTCGAGTATCAGAACTGCGAAAATTTTGAGTCTCTCAAGCGTTTCTTACTTCCAAACTGCCATATCTCGCGAACGGATCGACCAATCCGCGTAATTTCTGTTGCATCTGAAAGTAGAAACTCGCACGATTACAACGGTATGTGTAGTTTTCCCCTAGGCCGTTCTAGTTATTCGTTTCGAGCATCAGAAATGCGAAAATTTTGAGTTCCTCAAGCGTTTCTTACCTCCAAACTGCCATATCTCGCGAACAGATTGACCAATCCGCGTAATTTCTGTTGCATCTGAAAGTAGAAACTCGCACGATTACAACGGTATGTGTAGTTTTCCCCTAGGCCGTTCCAGTTATTCGTTTCGAGCATCAGAAATGCGAAAATTTTGAGTTTCTCAAGCGTTTCTTACATCCAAACTGCCATATCTCGCGAACGGGTTGACCAATCCGCAAAATTTCTGTTGCATTTGAAAGTAGAAACTCGCCCGATTACAACGGTATGTCTAGTTTTCCCCTAGGCCGTTCCAGTTATTCATTTCGAGAATCAGAACTGCGAAAATTTTGAGTTTCTCAAGCGTTTCTTACATCCAAACGGCCATATCTCGCGAACGGATTGACCAATCCGCATAATTTCTGTTGCATCTGAAAGTAGAAACTCGCCCGATTACAACGGTATGCGTACTTCTCCCCTAGGCCGTTCTAGTTATTCGTTTCAAGCATCAGAACTGCGCAAATTTTGAGTTCCTCAAGCGTTTCTTACCTCCAAACTGCCATATCTCGCGAACAGATTGACCAATCCGCGTAATTTCTGTTGCATCTGAAAGTAGAAACTCGCACGATTACAACGGTATGTGTAGTTTTCCCCTAGGCCGTTCCAGTTATTCGTTTCGAGCATCAGAAATGCGAAAATTTTGAGTTTCTCAAGCGTTTCTTACATCCAAACTGCCATATCTCGCGAACGGGTTGACCAATCCGCAAAATTTCTGTTGCATTTGAAAGTAGAAACTCGCCCGATTACAACGGTATGTCTAGTTTTCCCCTAGGCCGTTCCAGTTATTCATTTCGAGAATCAGAACTGCGAAAATTTTGAGTTCCTCAAGCGTTTCTTACCTCCAAACTGCCATATCTCGCGAACAGATTGACCAATCCGCGTAATTTCTGTTGCATCTGAAAGTAGAAACTCGCACGATTACAACGGTATGTGTAGTTTTCCCCTAGGCCGTTCTAGTTATTCGTGTCGAGCATCAGAACTGCGAAAATTTTGAGTTTCTCAAGCGTTTCTTACCTCCAAACTGCCATATCTCGCGAACGGATTGATCAATCCGCAAAATTTCTGTTGCATCTGAAAGTCGAGACTCGCCCGATTACAACGGTATGAGTAGATTTCCCATAGGCCGTTCCAGTTATTCGTTTCGAGCATCAGAACTGCGAAAATTTTGAGTTTCTCAAGCGTTTCTTACCTCCAAACTGGCATATCTCGCGAACGGATTGATCAATCCGCAAAATTTCTGTTGCATCTGAAAGTAGAAACTCGCCCGATTACAACGGTGTGCGTACTTCTCCCCTAGGCCGTTCTAGTTATTCGTTTCAAGCATCAGAACTGCGCAAATTTTGAGTTTCTCATGCGTTTCTTACCTCCAAACTGCCATATCTCGCGAACGGATTGACCAACCCGCAAAATTTCTGTTGCATCTGAAAGTAGAAACTCGCCCGATTACAACGGTGTGTAGTTTTCCCCTAGGCCGTTCCAGTTATTCATTTCGAGCATCAGAACTGCGAAAATTTTGAGTTTCATAAGCATTTCTTACCTCCAAACTGCCATATCTCGCGAACGGATTGACCAATCCGCAAAATTTCTGTTGCATTTGAAAGTAGAAACTCGCCCGATTACAACGGTATGCGCACTTTTCCCCTGGGCCGTCCTAGTTATTCGTTTCTAGCATCAGAACTGCGAAAATTTTGAGTTTCTAAAGCGTTTCTTATCTCCAAACTGTCATATCTCGCGAACGGATTGACCAATCCGCGTAATTTCTGTTGCATCTGAAAGTAGAAACTCGCACGATTACAACGGTATGTGTAGTTTTCCCCTAGGCCGTTCCAGTTATTCGTTTCGAGCATCAGAAATGCGAAAATTTTGAGTTTCTCAAGCGTTTCTTACATCCAAACTGCCATATCTCGCGAACGGGTTGACCAATCCGCAAAATTTCTGTTGCATTTGAAAGTAGAAACTCGCCCGATTACAACGGTATGTCTAGTTTTCCCCTAGGCCGTTCCAGTTATTCATTTCGAGAATCAGAACTGCGAAAATTTTGAGTTTCTCAAGCGTTTCTTACATCCAAACGGCCATATCTCGCGAACGGATTGACCAATCCGCATAATTTCTGTTGCATCTGAAAGTAGAAACTCGCCCGATTACAACGGTATGCGTACTTCTCCCCTAGGCCGTTCTAGTTATTCGTTTCAAGCATCAGAACTGCGCAAATTTTGAGTTTCTCAAGCGTTTCTTACCTCCAAACTGCCATATCTCGCGAACGGATTGACCAATCCGCAAAATTTCTGTTGCATTTGAAAGTAGAAACTCGGCCGATTACAACGGTATGCGTACTTTTCCCCTAGGCCGTTCTAGTTATTCGTGTCGAGCATCAGAACTGCGAAAATTTTGAGTTTCTCAAGCGTTTCTTACCTCCAAACTGCCATATCTCGCGAACGGATTGATCAATCCGCAAAATTTCTGTTGCATCTGAAAGTCGAATCTCGCCCGATTACAACGGTATGCGTACTCCTCCCCTAGGCTGTTCTAGTCATTCGTTTCCAGCATCAGAACTGCGAAAATTTTGAGTTTCTCAAGCGTTTCTTACCTCCAAACTGCCATATCTCGCGAACGGATTGAACAATCCGCAAAATTTCTGTTGCATCTGAAAGTAGAAACTCGCCCGATTACAACGGTATGCGCACTTTTCCCCTAGGCCGTTCTGGTTATTCGTTTCAAGCATCAGAACTGCGCAAATTTTGAGTTTCTCATGCGTTTCTTACCTCCAAACTGCCATATCTCGCGAACGGATTGACCAATCCGCAAAATTTCTGTTGCATCTGAAAGTAGAAACACGCCCGATTACAACGGTATGCGTACTTCTCCCCTAGGCCGTTCTAGTCATTCGTTTCGAGTATCAGAACTGCGAAAATTTTGAGTCTCTCAAGCGTTTCTTACTTCCAAACTGCCATATCTCGCGAACGGATCGACCAATCCGCAAAATTTCTGTTGCATCTGAAAGTAGAAACTCGCCCGATTACATCGGTATGCGTACTTTTCCCCTAGGCCGTTCTAGTTATTCGTTTCGAGCATCAGAACTGCGAAAATTTTGAGTTTCTCGAGCGTTTCTTACCTCCAAACTGCCACATCTCGCGAACGGATTGACCAGTCCGCAAAATTTCTGTTGCATCTGATAGTAGAAACTCGCCGGATTACAACGGTATGCGCACTTTTCCCCTAGGCCGTTCTAGTTATTCGTTTCGAGCATCAGAACTGCGAAAATTTTGAGTTTCTCAAGTGTTTCTTACATCCAAACGGCCATATCTCGCGAACGGATTGACCAATCCGCATAATTTCTGTTGCATCTGAAAGTAGAAACTCGCCCGATTACAACGGTATGCGTACTTCTCCCCTAGGCCGTTCTAGTCATTCGTTTCCAGCATCAGAACTGCGAAAATTTTGAGTTTCCCAAGCGTTTCTTACCTCCAAACTGCCATATCTCGCGAACGGATTGACCAATCCGCAAAATTTCTGTTGCATCTGAAAGTAGAAACTCGCCCGATTACAACGGTATGTGTACTTCTCCCCTAGACCGTTCTAGTTATTCGTTTCCAGCATCAGAACTGCGCAAATTTTGAGTTTCTCATGCGTTTCTTACCTCCAAGCTGCCATATCTCGCGAACGGATTGACCAATCCGCAAAATTTCTGTTGCATCTGAAAGTAGAAACTCGCCCGATTACAGCGGTGTGCAGTTTTCCCCTAGGCCGTTCCAGTTATTCATTTCGAGCATCAGAACTGCGAAAATTTTGTGTTTCATAAGCGTTTCTTACCTCCAAATTGCCATATCTCGCGAACGGATTGACCAATCCGCAAAATTTCTGTTGCATCTGAAAGTAGAAACTCGCCCGATTACAACGGTATGCGTACTTCTCCCCTAGGCCGTTCTAGTCATTCGTTTCGAGTATCAGAACTGCGAAAATTTTGAGTCTCTCAAGCGTTTCTTACTTCCAAACTGCCATATCTCGCGAACGGATCGACCAATCCGCAAAATTTCTGTTGCATCTGAAAGTAGAAACTCGCCCGATTACATCGGTATGCGTACTTTTCCCCTAGGCCGTTCTAGTTATTCGTTTCGAGCATCAGAACTGCGAAAATTTTGAGTTTCTCGAGCGTTTCTTACCTCCAAACTGCCATATCTCGCGAACGGATTGAACAATCCGCAAAATTTCTGTTGCATCTGAAAGTAGAAACTCGCCCGATTACAACGGTATGCGCACTTTTCCCCTAGGCCGTTCTGGTTATTCGTTTCAAGCATCAGAACTGCGCAAATTTTGAGTTTCTCATGCGTTTCTTACCTCCAAACTGCCATATCTCGCGAACGGATTGACCAATCCGCAAAATTTCTGTTGCATCTGAAAGTAGAAACACGCCCGATTACAACGGTATGCGTACTTCTCCCCTAGGCCGTTCTAGTCATTCGTTTCGAGTATCAGAACTGCGAAAATTTTGAGTCTCTCAAGCGTTTCTTACTTCCAAACTGCCATATCTCGCGAACGGATCGACCAATCCGCAAAATTTCTGTTGCATCTGAAAGTAGAAACTCGCCCGATTACATCGGTATGCGTACTTTTCCCCTAGACCGTTCTAGTTATTCGTTTCCAGCATCAGAACTGCGCAAATTTTGAGTTTCTCATGCGTTTCTTACCTCCAAGCTGCCATATCTCGCGAACGGATTGACCAATCCGCAAAATTTCTGTTGCATCTGAAAGTAGAAACTCGCCCGATTACAGCGGTGTGCAGTTTTCCCCTAGGCCGTTCTAGTCATTCGTTTCGAGTATCAGAACTGCGAAAATTTTGAGTCTCTCAAGCGTTTCTTACTTCCAAACTGCCATATCTCGCGAACGGATCGACCAATCCGCAAAATTTCTGTTGCATCTGAAAGTAGAAACTCGCCCGATTACATCGGTATGCGTACTTTTCCCCTAGGCCGTTCTAGTTATTCGTTTCGAGCATCAGAACTGCGAAAATTTTGAGTTTCTCGAGCGTTTCTTACCTCCAAACTGCCACATCTCGCGAACGGATTGACCAGTCCGCAAAATTTCTGTTGCATCTGAAAGTAGAAACTCGCCCGATTACAACGGTATGCGCACTTTTCCCCTAGGCCGTTCTAGTTATTCGTTTCGAACATCACAACTGCGAAAATTTTGAGTTTCTCAAGTGTTTCTTACATCCAAACGGCCATATCTCGCGAACGGATTGACCAATCCGCATAATTTCTGTTGCATCTGAAAGTAGAAACTCGCCCAATTACAACGGTATGCGTACTTCTCCCCTAGGCCGTTCTAGTCATTCGTTTCCAGCATCAGAACTGCGAAAATTTTGAGTTTCCCAAGCGTTTCTTACCTCCAAACTGCCATATCTCGCCAACGGATTGACCAATCCGCAAAATTTCTGTTGCATCTGAAAGTAGAAACTCGCCCGATTACAACGGTATGCGTACTTCTCCCCTAGGCCGTTCTAGTTATTCGTTTCAAGCATCAGAACTGCGCAAATTTTGAGTTTCTCATGCGTTTCTTACCTCCAAGCTGCCATATCTCGCGAACGGATTGACCAATCCGCAAAATTTCTGTTGCATCTGAAAGTAGAAACTCGCCCGATTACAACGGTGTGCAGTTTTCCCCTAGGCCGTTCCAGTTATTCATTTCGAGCATCAGAACTGCGAAAATTTTGAGTTTCATAAGCGTTTCTTACCTCCAAATTGCCATATCTCGCGAACGGATTGACCAATCCGCAAAATTTCTGTTGCGTTTGAAAGTAGAAACTCGCCCGATTACAATGGTATGCGCACTTTTCCCCTGGGCCGTCCTAGTTATTCGTTTCGAGCATCAGAACTGCGAAAATTTTGAGTTTCTAAAGCGTTTCTTATCTCCAAACTGTCATATCTCGCGAACGGATTGATCAATCCGCAAAATTTCTGTTGCATCTGAAAGTAGAAACTCGCCCGATTACAACGGTAGGTGTAGTTTTCCCCTAGGCCGTTCTAGTTATTCGTTTCGAGCATCAGAAATGCGAAAATTTTGAGTTTCTCTAGTGTTTCTTACATCCAAACGGCCATATCTCGCGAACGGATTGACAAATGCGCATAATTTCTGTTGCATCTGAAAGTAGAAACTCGCCCGATTACAACGGTATGCGTACTTCTCCCCTAGGCCGTTCTAGTTATTCGTTTCAAGCATCAGAACTGCGCAAATTTTGAGTTTCTCAAGCGTTTCTTACATCCAAACTGCCATATCTCGCGAACGGATTGACCAATCCTTAAAATTTCTGTTGCATCTGAAAGTAGAAACTCGCCCGATTACAACGGTATGCGTACTTTTTCCCTAGGCCGTTCTAGTTATTCGTGTCGGGCATCAGAACTGCGAAAATTTTGAGTTTCTCAAGCGTTTCTTTCCTCCAAACTGCCATATCTCGCGAACGGATTGATCAATCCGCAAAATTTCTGTTGCATCTGAAAGTAGAAACTCGCCCGATTACAACGGTATGCGTACTTCTCCCCTAGGCCGTTCTAGTCATTCGTTTCCAGCATCAGAACTGCGAAAATTTTGGGTTCTCAAGCGTTTCTTACCTCCAAACTGCCATATCTCGCGAACGGATTGAACAATCCGCAAAATTTCTGTTGCATCTGAAAGTAGAAACTCGCCCGATAACAACGGTATGCGCACTTTTCCCCTAGGCCGTTCTAGTTATTCGTTTCAAGCATCAGAACTGCGCAAATTTTGAGTTTCTCATGCGTTTCTTACCTCCAAACTGCCATATCTCGCGAACGGATTGACCGATCCTCAAAATTTCTGTTGCATCTGAAAGTAGAAACTCGCCCGATTACAACGGTATGTGTAGTTTTCCCCTAGGCCGTTCCAGTTATTCATTTCGAGAATCAGAACTGCGAAAATTTTGAGTTTCTTAAGCGTTTCTTACCTCCAAACTGCCATATCTCGCGAACGGATTGACCAATCCGCAAAATTTCTGTTGCTTCTGAAAGTAGAAACTCGCCCGATTACAACGGTATGTGTAGTTTTCCCCTAGGCCGTTCCAGTTATTCGTGTCGAGCATCAGAACTGCGAAAATTTTGAATTTCTCAAGCGTTTCTTACATCCAAACGGCCATATCTCGCGAACGGATTGACCAATCCGCATGATTTCCGTTGCATCTGAAGGTAGAAACTCGCCCGATTACAACGGTATGCGCACTTGTCCACTAGGCAGTTCTAGTTATTCGTTTCGAGCATCAGAACTGCGAAAATTTTGAGTTTCTCAAGCGTTTCTTACATCCAAACTGGCATATCTCGCGAACGGGTTGACCAATCCGCAAAATTTCTGTTGCATTTGAAAGTAGAAACTCGCCCGATTACAACTGTATGCGCACTTTTCCCCTAGGCCGTTCTAGTTATTCGTTTCGAGCATCAGAACTGCGAAAATTTTGAGTTTCTCAAGCGTTTCTTACATCCAAACGGCCATATCTCGGGAACGGATTGACCAATCCGCATAATTTCTGTTGCATCTGAAAGTAGAAACTCGCCCGATTACAACGGTATGCGTACTTCTCCCCTAGGCCGTTCTAGTTATTCGTTTCAAGCATCAGAACTGCGCAAATTTTGAGTTTCTCATGCGTTTCTTACCTCCAAACTGCCATATCTCGCGAACGGATTGACCGATCCTCAAAATTTCTGTTGCATCTGAAAGTAGAAACTCGCCCGATTACAACGGTATGTGTAGTTTTCCCCTAGGCCGTTCCAGTTATTCATTTCGAGAATCAGAACTGCGAAAATTTTGAGTTTCTTAAGCGTTTCTTACCTCCAAACTGCCATATCTCGCGAACGGATTGACCGATCCTCAAAATTTCTGTTGCATCTGAAAGTAGAAACTCGCCCGATTACAACGGTATGCGTACTTCTCCCCTAGGCCGTTCTAGTCATTCGTTTCCAGCATCAGAACTGCGAAAATTTTGAGTTTCTCAAGCGTTTCTTACCTCCAAACTGTCATATCTCGCGAACGGATTGACCAATCCGCAAAATTTCTGTTGCTTCTGAATGTAGAAACTCGCCCGATTACAACGGTATGTGTTGTTTTCACCTAGGCCGTTCCAGTTATTCATGTCGAGCATCAGAACTGCGAAAATTTTGAGTTCCTCAAGCGTTTCTTACATCCAAACGGCCATATCTCGCGAACGGATTGACCAATCCGCATAATTTCTGTTGCATCTGAAAGTAGAAACTCGCACGATTACAACGGTATGTGTAGTTTTCCCCTAGGCCGTTCCAGTTATTCGTTTCGAGCATCAGAAATGCGAAAATTTTGAGTTTCTCAAGCGTTTCTTACATCCAAACTGCCATATCTCGCGAACGGGTTGACCAATCCGCAAAATTTCTGTTGCATTTGAAAGTAGAAACTCGCCCGATTACAACGGTATGTCTAGTTTTCCCCTAGGCCGTTCCAGTTATTCATTTCGAGAATCAGAACTGCGAAAATTTTGAGTTTCTCAAGCGTTTCTTACATCCAAACGGCCATATCTCGCGAACGGATTGACCAATCCGCATAATTTCTGTTGCATCTGAAAGTAGAAACTCGCCCGATTACAACGGTATGCGTACTTCTCCCCTAGGCCGTTCTAGTTATTCGTGTCGAGCATCAGAACTGCGAAAATTTTGAGTTTCTCAAGCGTTTCTTACCTCCAAATTGCCATATCTCGCGAACGGATTGATCAATCCGCAAAATTTCTGTTGCATCTGAAAGTAGAAACTCGCCCGATTACAACGGTATGCGTACTCCTCCCCTAGGCTGTTCTAGTCATTCGTTTCCAGCATCAGAACTGCGAAAATTTTGAGTTTCTCAAGCGTTTCTTACCTCCAAACTGCCATATCTCGCGAACGGATTGAACAATCCGCAAAATTTCTGTTGCATCTGAAAGTAGAAACTCGCCCGATTACAACGGTATGCGCACTTTTCCCCTAGGCCGTTCTGGTTATTCGTTTCAAGCATCAGAACTGCGCAAATTTTGAGTTTCTCATGCGTTTCTTACCTCCAAACTGCCATATCTCGCGAACGGATTGACCAATCCGCAAAATTTCTGTTGCATCTGAAAGTAGAAACTCGCCCGATTACAACGGTATGCGTACTTCTCCCCTAGGCCGTTCTAGTCATTCGTTTCGAGTATCAGAACTGCGAAAATTTTGAGTCTCTCAAGCGTTTCTTACTTCCAAACTGCCATATCTCGCGAACGGATCGACCAATCCGCAAAATTTCTGTTGCATCTGAAAGTAGAAACTCGCCCGATTACATCGGTATGCGTACTTTTCCCTAGGCCGTTCTAGTTATTCGTTTCGAGCATCAGAGCTGCGAAAATTTTGAGTTTCATAAGCGTTTCTTACCTCCAAACTGCCATATCTCGCGAACGGATTGACCAATCCGCAAAATTTCTGTTGCATTTGAAAGTAGAAACTCGCCCGATTACAACGGTATGCGCACTTTTCCCCTGGGCCGTCCTAGTTATTCGTTTCTAGCATCAGAACTGCGAAAATTTTGAGTTTCTAAAGCGTTTCTTATCTCCAAACTGTCATATCTCGCGAACGGATTGATCAATCCGCAAAATTTCTGTTGCATCTGAAAGTAGAAACTCGCCCGATTACAACGGTAGGTGTAGTTTTCCCCTAGGCCGTTCTAGTTATTCGTTTCGAGCATCAGAAATGCGAAAATTTTGAGTTCCTCAAGCGTTTCTTACCTCCAAACTGCCATATCTCGCGAACAGATTGACCAATCCGCGTAATTTCTGTTGCATCTGAAAGTAGAAACTCGCACGATTACAACGGTATGTGTAGTTTTCCCCTAGGCCGTTCCAGTTATTCGTTTCGAGCATCAGAAATGCGAAAATTTTGAGTTTCTCAAGCGTTTCTTACATCCAAACTGCCATATCTCGCGAACGGGTTGACCAATCCGCAAAATTTCTGTTGCATTTGAAAGTAGAAACTCGCCCGATTACAACGGTATGTCTAGTTTGCCCCTAGGCCGTTCCAGTTATTCATTTCGAGAATCAGAACTGCGAAAATTTTGAGTTTCTCAAGCGTTTCTTACATCCAAACGGCCATATCTCGCGAACGGATTGACCAATCCGCATAATTTCTGTTGCATCTGAAAGTAGAAACTCGCCCGATTACAACGGTATGCGTACTTCTCCCCTAGGCCGTTCTAGTTATTCGTTTCAAGCATCAGAACTGCGCAAATTTTGAGTTTCTCAAGCGTTTCTTACCTCCAAACTGCCATATCTCGCGAACGGATTGACCAATCCGCAAAATTTCTGTTGCATCTGAAAGTAGAAACTCGCCCGATTACAACGGTGTGCAGTTTTCCCCTAGGCCGTTCCAGTTATTCATTTCGAGCATCAGAACTGCGAAAATTTTGAGTTTCATAAGCGTTTCTTACCTCCAAATTGCCATATCTCGCGAACGGATTGACCAATCCGCAAAATTTCTGTTGCGTTTGAAAGTAGAAACTCGCCCGATTACAATGGTATGCGCACTTTTCCCCTAGGCCGTTCTAGTTATTCGTTTCGAGCATCAGAAATGCGAAAATTTTGAGTTTCTCTAGTGTTTCTTACATCCAAACGGCCATATCTCGCGAACGGATTGACAAATGCGCATAATTTCTGTTGCATCTGAAAGTAGAAACTCGCCCGATTACAACGGTATGCGTACTCCTCCCATAGGCCGTTCTAGTCATTCGTTTCGGGCATCAGAACTGCGAAAATTTTGAGTTTCTCAAGCGTTTCTTATCTCCAAACTGCCATATCTCGCGAACGGATTGATCAATCCGCAAAATTTCTGTTGCATCTGAAAGTAGAAACTCGCCCGATTACAACGGTATGCGTACTTCTCCCCTAGGCCGTTCTAGTTATTCGTTTCAAGCATCAGAACTGCGCAAATTTTGAGTTTCTCAAGCGTTTCTTACCTCCAAACTGCCATATCTCGCGAACGGATTGACCAATCCGCAAAATTTCTGTTGCATCTGAAAGTAGAAACTCGCCCGATTACAACGGTATGCGTACTTTTTCCCTAGGCCGTTCTAGTTATTCGTGTCGGGCATCAGAACTGCGTAAAATTTTGAGTTTCTCAAGCGTTTCTTTCCTCCAAACTGCCATATCTCGCGAACGGATTGATCAATCCGCAAAATTTCTGTTGCATCTGAAAGTAGAAACTCGCCCGATTACAACGGTATGCGTACTTCTCCCCTAGGCCGTTCTAGTCATTCGTTTCCAGCATCAGAACTGCGAAAATTTTGGGTTCTCAAGCGTTTCTTACCTCCAAACTGCCATATCTCGCGAACGGATTGAACAATCCGCAAAATTTCTGTTGCATCTGAAAGTAGAAACTCGCCCCATAACAACAGTATGCGCACTTTTCCCCTAGGCCGTTCTAGTTATTCGTTTCAAGCATCAGAACTGCGCAAATTTTGAGTTTCTCATGCGTTTCTTACCTCCAAACTGCCATATCTCGCGAACGGATTGACCGATCCTCAAAATTTCTGTTGCATCTGAAAGTAGAAACTCGCCCGATTACAACGGTATGTGTAGTTTTCCCCTAGGCCGTTCCAGTTATTCATTTCGAGAATCAGAACTGCGAAAATTTTGAGTTTCTTAAGCGTTTCTTACCTCCAAACTGCCATATCTCGCGAACGGATTGACCAATCCGCAAAATTTCTGTTGCTTCTGAAAGTAGAAACTCGCCCGATAACAACGGTATGTGTAGTTTTCCCCTAGGCCGTTCCAGTTATTCGTGTCGAGCATCAGAACTGCGAAAATTTTGAATTTCTCAAGCGTTTCTTACATCCAAACGGCCATATCTCGCGAACGGATTGACCAATCCGCATGATTTCCGTTGCATCTGAAGGTAGAAACTCGCCCGATTACAACGGTATGCGCACTTGTCCACTAGGCAGTTCTAGTTATTCGTTTCGAGCATCAGAACTGCGAAAATTTTGAGTTTCTCAAGCGTTTCTTACATCCAAACTGGCATATCTCGGGAACGGATTGACCAATCCGCATAATTTCTGTTGCATCTGAAAGTAGAAACTCGCCCGATTACAACGGTATGCGTACTTCTCCCCTAGGCCGTTCTAGTTATTCGTTTCAAGCATCAGAACTGCGCAAATTTTGAGTTTCTCATGCGCTTCTTACCTCCAGACTGCCATATCTCGCGAACGGATTGACCGATCCTCAAAATTTCTGTTGCATCTGAAAGTAGAAACTCGCCCGATTACAACGGTATGTGTAGTTTTTCCCTAGGCCGTTCCAGTTATTCATTTCGAGAATCAGAACTGCGAAAATTTTGAGTTTCTTAAGCGTTTCTTACCTCCAAACTGCCATATCTCGCGAACGGATTGACCAATCCGCAAAATTTCTGTTGCTTCTGAAAGTAGAAACTCGCCCGATTACAACGGTATGTGTAGTTTTCCCCTAGGCCGTTCCAGTTATTCGTGTCGAGCATCAGAACTGCGAAAATTTTGAATTTCTCAAGCGTTTCTTACATCCAAACGGCCATATCTCGCGAACGGATTGATCAATCCGCAAAATTTCTGTTGCTTCTGAATGTAGAAACTCGCCCGATTACAACGGTATGTGTTGTTTTCACCTAGGCCGTTCCAGTTATTCATGTCGAGCATCAGAACTGCGAAAATTTTGAGTTCCTCAAGCGTTTCTTACATCCAAACGGCCATATCTCGCGAACGGATTGACCAATCCGCATAATTTCTGTTGCATCTGAAAGTAGAAACTCGCACGATTACAACGGTATGTGTAGTTTTCCCCTAGGCCGTTCCAGTTATTCGTTTCGAGCATCAGAAATGCGAAAATTTTGAGTTTCTCAAGCGTTTCTTACCTCCAAACCGCCATATCTCGCGAACGGGTTGACCAATCCGCAAAATTTCTGTTGCATTTGAAAGTAGAAACTCGCCCGATTACAACGGTATGCGCACTTTTCCCCTAGGCCGTTCTAGTTATTCGTTTCGAGCATCAGAACTGCGAAAATTTTGAGTTTCTCAAGCGTTTCTTACATCCAAACGGCCATATCTCGCGAACGGATTGACCAATCCGCATAATTTCTGTTGCATCTGAAAGTAGAAACTCGCACGATTACAACGGTATGTGTAGTTTTCCCCTAGGCCGTTCCAGTTATTCGTTTCGAGCATCAGAAATGCGAAAATTTTGTGTTTCTCAAGCGTTTCTTATCTCCAAACTGCCATATCTCGCGAACGAATTGACCAATCCGCAAAATTTCTGTTGCATTTGAAAGTAGAAACTCGCCCGATTACAACGGTATGCGCACTTTTCCCCTAGGCCGTTCTAGTTATTCGTTTCGAGCATCAGAACTGCGAAAATTTTGAGTTTCTCAAGCGTTACTTACATCCAAACGGCCATATCTCGCGAACGGATTGACCAATCCGCAAAATTTCTGTTGCATCTGAAAGTAGAAACTCGCCCGATTACAACGGTATGCGTACTTCTCCCCTAGGCCGTTCTAGTCATTCGTTTCGAGCATCAGAACTGCGAAAATTTTGAGTCTCTCAAGCGTTTCTTATCTCCAAACTGCAATATCTCGCGAACGGATTGATCAATCCGCAAAATTTCTGTTGCATCTGAAAGTAGAAACTAGCCCGATCACAACGGTATGCGCACTTTTCCCCTAGGCCGTTCTAGTTATTCGTTTCGAGCATCAGAACTGCGCAAATTTTGAGTTTCTCAAGCGTTTCTTACCTCCAAACTGCCATATCTCGCAAACGGATTGACCAATCCGCAAAATTACTGTTGCATCTGAAAGTAGAAACCCGCCCGATTACAACGGTATGGGCACTTTTCCCCTAGGGCGTTCTAGTTATTCGTTTCAAGCATCAGAACTGCGCAAATTTTGAGTTTCTCAAGCGTTTCTTACATCCAAACTGCCATATCTCGCGAACGGATTGACCGATCCGCAAAATTTCTGTTGCATCTGAAAGTAGAAACTCGCCCGATTACAACGGTATGCGTACTTTTCCCCTAGGCCGTTCTATTTATTCGTTTCGAGCATCAGAACTGCGCAAATTTTGAGTTTCTCAAGCGTTTCTTACCTCCAAACTGCCACATCTCGCGAACGAATTGACCAGTCCGCAAAATTTCTGTTGCATCTGAAAGTAGAAACTCGCCCGATTACAACGGTATGCGCACTTTTCCCCTAGGCCGTTCTAGTTATTCGTTTCGAGCATCAGAACTGCGAAAATGTTGAGTTTCTCAAGTGTTTCTTACATCCAAACGGCCATATCTCGCGAACGGATTGACCAATCCGCAAAATTTCTGTTGCATCTGAAAGTAGAAATTCGCCCGATTACAACGGTATGTTTAGTTTTCCCCTAGGCCGTTCTAGTTATTCGTTTCGAGCATCAGAACTGCGAAAATTTTGAGTTTCTCAAGCGTTTCTTATCTCCAAACTGCCATATCTCGCGAACGGATTGATCAATCCGCAAAATTTCTGCTGCATCTGAAAGTAGAAACTCACCCGATTACAACGGTATGCGTACTTCTCCCCTAGGCCGTTCTAGTCATTCGTTTCGAGTATCAGAACTGCGTAAATTTTGAGTCTCTCAAGCGTTTCTTACTTCCAAACTGCCATATCTCGCGAACGGATCGACCAATCCGCAAAATTTCTGTTGCATCTGAAAGTAGAAACTCGCCCGATTACAACGGTATGCGCACTTTTCCCCTAGGCCGTTCTAGTTATTCGTTTCGAGCATCAAAACTGCGAAAATTTTGAGTTTCTCAAGTGTTTCTTACATCCAAACGGCCATATCTCGCGAACGGATTGACCAATCCGCAAAATTTCTGTTGCATCTGAAAGTAGAAACTCGCCCGATTACAACGGTATGTGCAGTTTTCCCCTAGGCCGTTCTAGTTATTCGTTTCGAGCATCAGAACTTCGAAAATTTTGAGTTTCTCAAGCGTTTCTTACATCCAAACGGCCATATCTCGCGAACGGGTTGAACAAACCGCAAAATTTCTGTTGCATTTGAAAGTAGAAACTCGCCCGATTACAACGGTATGCGCACTTTTCCCCTAGGCCGTTCTAGTTATTCGTTTCGAGCATCAGAACTGCGAAAATTTTGAGTTTCTCAAGTGTTTCTTACATCCAAACGGCCATATCTCGCGAACGGATTGACCAATCCGCATAATTTCTGTTGCATCTGAAAGTAGAAACTCGCCCGATTACAACGGTATGCGTACTTCTCCCATAGGCCGTTCTAGTCATTTGTTTCGAGCATCAGAACTGCGAAAATTTTGAGTTTCTCAAGCGTTTCTTATGTCCAAACTGCCATATCTCGCGAACGGATTGATCAATCCGCAAAATTTCTGTTGCATCTGAAAGTAGAAACTCGCCCGATTACAACGGTATGCGTACTTCTCCCCTAGGCCGTTCTAGTTATTCGTTTCAAGCATCAGAACTGCGCAAATTTTGAGTTTCTCAAGCGTTTCTTACCTCCAAACTGCCATATCTCGCGAAAGGATTGACCAATCCGCAAAATTTCTGTTGCATTTGAAAGTAGAAACTTGCCCGATTACAACAGTATGCGTACTTTTCCCCTAGGCCGTTCTTGTTATTCGTGTCAAGCATCAGAACTGCGAAAATTTTGAGTTTCTCAAGCGTTTCTTACATCCAAACTGCCATATCTCGCGAACGGATTGATCAAACCGCAAAATTTCTGTTGCATCTGAAAGTAGAAACTCGCCCGATTACAACGGTATGCGTACTTCTCCCATAGGCCGTTCTAGTCATTCGTTTCGAGCATCAGAACTGCGCAAATTTTGAGTTTCTCATGCGTTTCTTACCTCCAAACTGCCATATCTCGCGAACGGATTGACCAATCCGCAAAATTTCTGTTGCATCTGAAAGTAGAAACTCGCCCGATTACAACGGTTTGCAGTTTTCCCCTAGGCCGTTCCAGTTATTCATTTCGAGCATCAGAACTGCGAAAATTTTGAGTTTCATAAGCGTTTCTTACCTCCAAACTGCCATATCTCGCGAACGGATTGACCAATCCGCAAAATTTCTGTTGCATTTGAAAGTAGAAACTCGCCCGATTACAACGGTATGCGCACTTTTCCCCTGGGCCGTCCTAGTTATTCGTTTCGAGCATCAGAACTGCGAAAATTTTGAGTTTCTAAAGCGTTTCTTATCTCCAAACTGTCATATCTCGCGAACGGATTGATCAATCCGCAAAATTTCTGTTGCATCTGAAAGTAGAAACTCGCCCGATTACAACGGTATGCGCACTTTTCCCCTGGGCCGTTCTAGTTATTCGTTTCGAGCATCAAAACTGCGAAAATTTTGAGTTTCTCAAGTGTTTCTTACATCCAAACGGCCATATCTCGCGAACGGATTGACCAATCCGCAAAATTTCTGTTGCATCTGAAAGTAGAAACTCGCCCGATTACAACGGTATGTGCAGTTTTCCCCTAGGCCGTTCTAGTTATTCGTTTCGAGCATCAGAACTGCGAAAATTTTGAGTTTCTCAAGCGTTTCTTACATCCAAACGGCCATATCTCGCGAACGGGTTGAACAATCCGCAAAATTTCTGTTGCATTTGAAAGTAGAAACTCGCCCGATTACAACGGTATGCGCACTTTTCCCCTAGGCCGTTCTAGTTATTCGTTTCGAGCATCAGAACTGCGAAAATTTTGAGTTTCTCAAGCGTTTCTTACATCCAAACGGCCATATCTCGCGAACGGATTGACCAATCCGCATAATTTCTGTTGCATCTGAAAGTAGAAACTCGCCCGATTACAACGGTATGCGTACTTCTCCCATAGGCCGTTCTAGTCATTCGTTTCGAGCATCAGAACTGCGAAAATTTTGAGTTTCTCAAGCGTTTCTTATGTCCAAACTGCCATATCTCGCGAACGGATTGATCAATCCACAAAATTTCTGCTGCATCTGAAAGTAGAAACTCGCCCGATTACAACGGTATGCGTACTTCTCCCCTAGGCCGTTCTAGTTATTCGTTTCAAGCATCAGAACTGCGCAAATTTTGAGTTTCTCAAGCGTTTCTTACCTCCAAACTGCCATATCTCGCGAAAGGATTGACCAATCCGCAAAATTTCTGTTGCATTTGAAAGTAGAAACTCGCCCGATTACAACGGTATGCGTACTTTTCCCCTAGGCCGTTCTTGTTATTCGTGTCAAGCATCAGAACTGCGAAAATTTTGAGTTTCTCAAGCGTTTCTTACATCCAAACTGCCATATCTCGCGAACGGATTGATCAATCCGCAAAATTTCTGTTGCATCTGAAAGTAGAAACTCGCCCGATTACAACGGTATGCGTACTTCTCCCATAGGCCGTTCTAGTCATTCGTTTCGAGCATCAGAACTGCGAAAATTTTGAGTTTCTCAAGCGTTTCTTACCTCCAAACTGCCATATCTCGCGAACGGATTGACCAATCCGCAAAATTTCTGTTGCATCTGAAAGTAGAAACTCGCCCGATTACAACGGTGTGCGTACTTCTCCCCTAGGCCGTTCTAGTTATTCGTTTCAAGCATCAGAACTGCGCAAATTTTGAGTTTCTCATGCGTTTCCTACATCCAAACTGCCATATCTCGCGAACGGATTGACCAATCCGCAAAATTTCTGTTGCATCTGAAAGTAGAAACTCGCCCGATTACAACGGTATGCGTACTTCTCCCCTTGGCCGTTCTAGTCATTCGTTTCGAGCATCAGAACTGCGAAAATTTTGAGTCTCTCAAGCGTTTCTTATATCCACACTGCAATATCTCGCGAACAGATTGATCAATCCGCAAAATTTCTGTTGCATCTGAAAGTAGAAACTAGCCCGATCACAACGGTATGCGCACTTTTCCCCTGGGCGGTTCTAGTTATTCGTTTCGAGCATCAGAACTGCGAAAATTTTGAGTTTCTCAAGCGTTTCTTACATCCAAACGGCCATATCTCGCGAACGGATTGACCAATCCGCATAATTTCTGTTGCATCTGAAAGTAGAAACTCGCCCGATTACAACGGTATGCGTACTTCTCCCATAGGCCGTTCTAGTCATTCAGTTTCGAGCATCAGAACTGCGAAAATTTTGAGTTTCTCAAGCGTTTCTTATGTCCAAACTGCCATATCTCGCGAACGGATTGATCAATCCACAAAATTTCTGCTGCATCTGAAAGTAGAAACTCGCCCGATTACAACGGTATGCGTACTTCTCCCCTAGGCCGTTCTAGTTATTCGTTTCAAGCATCAGAACTGCGCAAATTTTGAGTTTCTCAAGCGTTTCTTACCTCCAAACTGCCATATCTCGCGAAAGGATTGACCAATCCGCAAAATTTCTGTTGCATTTGAAAGTAGAAACTCGCCCGATTACAACGGTATGCGTACTTTTCCCCTAGGCCGTTCTTGTTATTCGTGTCAAGCATCAGAACTGCGAAAATTTTGAGTTTCTCAAGCGTTTCTTACATCCAAACTGCCATATCTCGCGAACGGATTGATCAATCCGCAAAATTTCTGTTGCATCTGAAAGTAGAAACTCGCCCGATTACAACGGTATGCGTACTTCTCCCATAGGCCGTTCTAGTCATTCGTTTCGAGCATCAGAACTGCGAAAATTTTGAGTTTCTCAAGCGTTTCTTACCTCCAAACTGCCATATCTCGCGAACGGATTGACCAATCCGCAAAATTTCTGTTGCATCTGAAAGTAGAAACTCGCCCGATTACAACGGTGTGCGTACTTCTCCCCTAGGCCGTTCTAGTTATTCGTTTCAAGCATCAGAACTGCGCAAATTTTGAGTTTCTCATGCGTTTCCTACATCCAAACTGCCATATCTCGCGAACGGATTGACCAATCCGCAAAATTTCTGTTGCATCTGAAAGTAGAAACTCGCCCGATTACAACGGTATGCGTACTTCTCCCCTTGGCCGTTCTAGTCATTCGTTTCGAGCATCAGAACTGCGAAAATTTTGAGTCTCTCAAGCGTTTCTTATCTCCACACTGCAATATCTCGCGAACAGATTGATCAATCCGCAAAATTTCTGTTGCATCTGAAAGTAGAAACTAGCCCGATCACAACGGTATGCGCACTTTTCCCCTGGGCGGTTCTAGTTATTCGTTTCGAGCATCAGAACTGCGAAAATTTTGAGTTTCTCAGGCGTTTCTTACATCCAAACGGCCATATCTCGCGAACGGATTGACCAATCCGCAAAATTTCTGTTGCATCTGAAAGTAGAAACTCGCCCGATTACAACGGTATGCGCACTTTTCCCCTAGGCCGTTCTAGTTATTCGTTTCGAGCATCAGAACTGCGCAAATTTTGAGTTTCTCAAGCGTTTCTTACCTCCAAACTGCCATATCTCGCAAACGGATTGACCAATCCGCAAAATTACTGTTGCATCTGAAAGTAGAAACCCGCCCGATTACAACGGTATGGGCACTTTTCCCCTAGGGCGTTCTAGTTATTCGTTTCAAGCATCAGAACTGCGCAAATTTTGAGTTTCTCAAGCGTCTCTTACATCCAAACTGCCATATCTCGCGAACGGATTGACCGATCCGCAAAATTTCTGTTGCATCTGAAAGTAGAAACTCGCCCGACTACAACGGTATGCGTACTTTTCCCCTAGGCCGTTCTATTTATTCGTTTCGAGCATCAGAACTGCGCAAATTTTGAGTTTCTCAAGCGTTTCTTACCTCCAAACTGCCACATCTCGCGAACGAATTGACCAGTCCGCAAAATTTCTGTTGCATCTGAAAGTAGAAACTCGCCCGATTACAACGGTATGCGCACTTTTCCCCTAGGCCGTTCTAGATATTCGTTTCGAGCATCAGAACTGCGAAAATGTTGAGTTTCTCAAGTGTTTCTTACATCCAAACGGCCCTATCTCGCGAACGGATTGACCAATCCGCAAAATTTCTGTTGCATCTGAAAGTAGAAATTCGCCCGATTACAACGGTATGTTTAGTTTTCCCCTAGGCCGTTCTAGTTATTCGTTTCGAGCATCAGAACTGCGAAAATTTTGAGTTTCTCAAGCGTTTCTTATCTCCAAACTGCCATATCTCGCGAACGGATTGATCAATCCGCAAAATTTCTGCCGCATCTGAAAGTAGAAACTCGCCCGATTACAACGGTATGCGTACTTCTCCCCTAGGCCGTTCTAGTCATTCGTTTCGAGTATCAGAACTGCGTAAATTTTGAGTCTCTCAAGCGTTTCTTACTTCCAAACTGCCATATCTCGCGAACGGATCGACCAATCCGCAAAATTTCTGTTGCATCTGAAAGTAGAAACTCGCCCGATTACAACGGTATGCGCACTTTTCCCCTAGGCCGTTCTAGTTATTCGTTTCGAGCATGAAAACTGCGAAAATTTTGAGTTTCTCAAGTGTTTCTTACATCCAAACGGCCATATCTCGCGAACGGATTGACCTATCCGCAAAATTTCTGTTGCATCTGAAAGTAGAAACTCGCCCGATTACAACGGTATGTGTAGTTTTCCCCTAGGCCGTTCTAGTTATTCGTTTCGAGCATCAGAACTGCGAAAATTTTGAGTTTCTCCAGCGTTTCTTACATCCAAACGGCCATATCTCGCGAACGGGTTGAACAATCCGCAAAATTTCTGTTGCATTTGAAAGTAGAAACTCGCCCGATTACAACAGTATGCGTACTTTTCCCCTAGGCCGTTCTTGTTATTCGTGTCAAGCATCAGAACTGCGAAAATTTTGAGTTTCTCAAGCGTTTCTTACATCCAAACTGCCATATCTCGCGAACGGATTGATCAATCCGCAAAATTTCTGTTGCATCTGAAAGTAGAAACTCGCCCGATTACAACGGTATGCGTACTTCTCCCATAGGCCGTTCTAGTCATTCGTTTCGAGCATCAGAACTGCGCAAATTTTGAGTTTCTCATGCGTTTCTTACCTCCAAACTGCCATATCTCGCGAACGGATTGACCAATCCGCAAAATTTCTGTTGCATCTGAAAGTAGAAACTCGCCCGATTACAACGGTATGCGTACTTCTCCCATAGGCCGTTCTAGTCATTTGTTTCGAGCATCAGAACTGCGAAAATTTTGAGTTTCTCAAGCGTTTCTTATGTCCAAACTGCCATATCTCGCGAACGGATTGATCAATCCGCAAAATTTCTGTTGCATCTGAAAGTAGAAACTCGCCCGATTACAACGGTATGCGTACTTCTCCCCTAGGCCGTTCTAGTTATTCGTTTCAAGCATCAGAACTGCGCAAATTTTGAGTTTCTCAAGCGTTTCTTACCTCCAAACTGCCATATCTCGCGAAAGGATTGACCAATCCGCAAAATTTCTGTTGCATTTGAAAGTAGAAACTCGCCCGATTACAACAGTATGCGTACTTTTCCCCTAGGCCGTTCTTGTTATTCGTGTCAAGCATCAGAACTGCGAAAATTTTGAGTTTCTCAAGCGTTTCTTACATCCAAACTGCCATATCTCGCGAACGGATTGATCAATCCGCAAAATTTCTATTGCATCTGAAAGTAGAAACTCGCCCGATTACAACGGTATGCGTACTTCTCCCATAGGCCGTTCTAGTCATTCGTTTCGAGCATCAGAACTGCGCAAATTTTGAGTTTCTCATGCGTTTCTTACCTCCAAACTGCCATATCTCGCGAACGGATTGACCAATCCGCAAAATTTCTGTTGCATCTGAAAGTAGAAACTCGCCCGATTACAACGGTTTGCAGTTTTCCCCTAGGCCGTTCCAGTTATTCATTTCGAGCATCAGAACTGCGAAAATTTTGAGTTTCATAAGCGTTTCTTACCTCCAAACTGCCATATCTCGCGAACGGATTGACCAATCCGCAAAATTTCTGTTGCATTTGAAAGTAGAAACTCGCCCGATTACAACGGTATGCGCACTTTTCCCCTGGGCCGTCCTAGTTATTCGTTTCGAGCATCAGAACTGCGAAAATTTTGAGTTTCTAAAGCGTTTCTTATCTCCAAACTGTCATATCTCGCGAACGGATTGATCAATCCGCAAAATTTCTGTTGCATCTGAAAGTAGAAACTCGCCCGATTACAACGGTAGGTGTAGTTTTCCCCTAGGCCGTTCTAGTTATTCGTTTCGAGCATCAGAAATGCGAAAATTTTGAGCTTCTCTAGTGTTTCTTACATCCAAACGGCCATATCTCGCGAACGGATTGACAAATCCGCATAATTTCTGTTGCATCTGAAAGTAGAAACTCGCCCGATTACAACGGTATGCGCACTTTTCCCCTAGGCCGTTCTAGTTATTCGTTTCGAGCATCAAAACTGCGAAAATTTTGAGTTTCTCAAGTGTTTCTTACATCCAAACGGCCATATCTCGCGAACGGATTGACCAATCCGCAAAATTTCTGTTGCATCTGAAAGTAGAAACTCGCCCGATTACAACGGTATGTGTAGTTTTCCCCTAGGCCGTTCTAGTTATTCGTTTCGAGCATCAGAACTGCGAAAATTTTGAGTTTCTCAAGTGTTTCTTACATCCAAACGGCCATATCTCGCGAACGGATTGACCAATCCGCATAATTTCTGTTGCATCTGAAAGTAGAAACTCGCCCGATTACAACGGTATGCGTACTTTTCCCCTGGGCCGTTCTAGTTGTTCGTTTCGAGCATCAGAACTGCGAAAATGTTGAGTTTCTCAAGTGTTTCTTATCTCCAAACTGCCATATCTCGCGAACGGATTGATCAATCCGCAAAATTTCTGCTGCATCTGAAAGTAGAAACTCGCCCGATTACAACGGTATGTGTAGTTTTCCCCTAGGCCGTTCTAGTTATTCGTTTCGAGCATCAGAACTGCGAAAATTTTGAGTTTCTCAAGCGTTTCTTACATCCAAACGGCTATATCTCGCGAACGGATTGACCAATCCGCAAAATTTCTGTTGCATCTGAAAGTAGAAATTCGCCCGATTACAACGGTATGTTTAGTTTTCCCCTAGGCCGTTCTAGTTATTCGTTTCGAGCATCAGAACTGCGAAAATTTTGAGTTTCTCAAGCGTTTCTTATCTCCAAACTGCCATATCTCGCGAACGGATTGATCAATCCGCAAAATTTCTGCTGCATCTGAAAGTAGAAACTCGCCCGATTACAACGGTATGCGTACTTCTCCCCTAGGCCGTTCTAGTCATTCGTTTCGAGTATCAGAACTGCGTAAATTTTGAGTCTCTCAAGCGTTTCTTACTTCCAAACAGCCATATCTCGCGAACGGATCGACCAATCCGCAAAATTTCTGTTGCATCTGAAAGTAGAAACTCGCCCGATTACAACGGTATGCGCACTTTTCCCCTAGGCCGTTCTAGTTATTCGTTTCGAGCATCAAAACTGCGAAAATTTTGAGTTTCTCAAGTGTTTCTTACATCCAAACGGCCATATCTCGCGAACGGATTGACCAATCCGCAAAATTTCTGTTGCATCTGAAAGTAGAAACTCGCCCGATTACAACGGTATGTGTACTTCTCCCATAGGCCGTTCTAGTCATTCGTTTCGAGCATCAGAACTGCGAAAATTTTGAGTTTCTCAAGCGTTTCTTACCTCCAAACTGCCATATCTCGCGAACGGATTGACCAATCCGCAAAATTTCTGTTGCATCTGAAAGTAGAAACTCGCCCGATTACAACGGTGTGCGTACTTCTCCCCTAGGCCGTTCTAGTTATTCGTTTCAAGCATCAGAACTGCGCAAATTTTGAGTTTCTCATGCGTTTCTTACCTCCAAACTGCCATATCTCGCGAACGGATTGACCAATCCGCAAAATTTCTGTTGCATCTGAAAGTAGAAACTCGCCCGATTACAACGGTTTGCAGTTTTCCCCTAGGCCGTTCCAGTTATTCATTTCGAGCATCAGAACTGCGAAAATTTTGAGTTTCATAAGCGTTTCTTACCTCCAAACTGCCATATCTCGCGAACGGATTGACCAATCCGCATAATTTCTGTTGCATCTGAAAGTAGATACTCGCCCGATTACAACGGTATGCGTACTTCTCCCATAGGCCGTTCTAGTCATTCGTTTCGGGCATCAGAACTGCGAAAATTTTGAGTTTCTCAAGCGTTTCTTACCTCCAAACTGCCATATCTCGCGAACGGATTGACCAATCCGCAAAATTTCTGTTGCATTTGAAAGTAGAAACTCGCCCGATTACAACGGTATGCGCACTTTTCCCCTGGGCCGTCCTAGTTATTCGTTTCGAGCATCAGAACTGCGAAAATTTTGAGTTTCTAAAGCGTTTCTTATCTCCAAACTGTCATATCTCGCGAACGGATTGATCAATCCGCAAAATTTCTGTTGCATCTGAAAGTAGAAACTCGCCCGATTACAACGGTAGGTGTAGTTTTCCCCTAGGCCGTTCTAGTTATTCGTTTCGAGCATCAGAAATGCGAAAATTTTGAGCTTCTCTAGTGTTTCTTACATCCAAACGGCCATATCTCGCGAACGGATTGACAAATCCGCATAATTTCTGTTGCATCTGAAAGTAGATACTCGCCCGATTACAACGGTATGCGTACTTCTCCCATAGGCCGTTCTAGTCATTCGTTTCGGGCATCAGAACTGCGAAAATTTTGAGTTTCTCAAGCGTTTCTTATCTCCAAACTGCCATATCTCGCGAACGGATTGATCAATCCGCAAAATTTCTGTTGCATCTGAAAGTAGAAACACGCCCGATAAGAACGGTATGCGCACTTTTCCCCTAGGCCGTTCTAGTTATTCGTTTCAAGCATCAGAACTGCGCAAATTTTGAGTTTCTCATGCGTCTCTTACCTCCAAACTGCCATATCTCGCGAACGGATTGACCGATCCTCAAAATTTCTGTTGCATCTGAAAGTAGAAACTCGCCCGATTACAACGGTATGTGTAGTTTTCCCCTAGGCCGTTCCAGTTATTCATTTCGAGAATCAGAACTGCGAAAATTTTGAGTTTCTTAAGCGTTTCTTACCTCCAAACTGCCATATCTCGCGAACGGATTGACCAATCCGCAAAATTTCTGTTGCTTCTGAAAGTAGAAACTCGCCCGATTACAACGGTATGTGTAGTTTTCCCCTAGGCCGTTCCAGTTATTCGTGTCGAGCATCAGAACTGCGAAAATTTTGAATTTCTCAAGCGTTTCTTACATCCAAACGGCCATATCTCGCGAACGGATTGACCAATCCGCATAATTTCTGTTGCATCTGAAAGTAGAAACTCGCACGATTACAACGGTATGTGTAGTTCTCCCCTAGGTCGTTCCAGTTATTCGTTTCGAGCATCAGAAATGCGAAAATTTTGAGTTTCTCAAGCGTTTCTTACATCCAAACTGCCATATCTCGCGAACGGATTGACTAATCCGCAAAATTTCTGTTGCATTTGAAAGTAGAAACTCGCACGATTACAACGGTATGTGTAGTTTTCCCCTAGGCCGTTCCAGTTATTCGTTTCGAGCATCAGAAATGCGAAAATTTTGAGTTTCTCAAGCGTTTCTTACATCCAAACTTCCATATCTCGCGAACGGGTTGACCAATCCGCAAAATTTCTGTTGCATTTGAAAGTAGAAACTCGCCCGATTACAACGGTATGTGTAGTTTTCCCCTAGGCCGTTCCAGTTATTCATTTCGAGAATCAGAACTGCGAAAATTTTGAGTTTCTTAAGCGTTTCTTACCTCCAAACTGCCATATCTCGCGAACGGATTGACCAATCCGCAAAATTTCTGTTGCTTCTGAAAGTAGAAACTCGCCCGATTACAACGGTATGTGTAGTTTTCCCCTAGGCCGTTCCAGTTATTCGTGTCGAGCATCAGAACTGCGAAAATTTTGAATTTCTCAAGCGTTTCTTACATCCAAACGGCCATATCTCGCGAACGGATTGACCAATCCGCATAATTTCTGTTGCATCTGAAAGTAGAAACTCGCACGATTACAACGGTATGTGTAGTTCTCCCCTAGGTCGTTCCAGTTATTCGTTTCGAGCATCAGAAATGCGAAAATTTTGAGTTTCTCAAGCGTTTCTTACATCCAAACTGCCATATCTCGCGAACGGATTGACTAATCCGCAAAATTTCTGTTGCATTTGAAAGTAGAAACTCGCACGATTACAACGGTATGTGTAGTTTTCCCCTAGGCCGTTCCAGTTATTCGTTTCGAGCATCAGAAATGCGAAAATTTTGAGTTTCTCAAGCGTTTCTTACATCCAAACTTCCATATCTCGCGAACGGGTTGACCAATCCGCAAAATTTCTGTTGCATTTGAAAGTAGAAACTCGCCCGATTACAACGGTATGTGTAGTTTTCCCCTAGGCCGTTCCAGTTATTCGTTTCGAGCATCAGAAATGCGAAAATTTTGAGTTTCTCAAGCGTTTCTTACATCCAAACTTCCATATCTCGCGAACGGATTGATCAATCCGCAAAATTTCTGTTGCATCTGAAAGTAGAAACTGGCCCGATTACAACGGTATGCGTACTTCTCCTCTAGGCCGTTCTAGTTATTCGTTTCAAGCATCAGAACTGCGCAAATTTTGAGTTTCTCATGCGTCTCTTACCTCCAAACTGCCATATCTCGCGAACGGATTGATCAATCCGCAAAATTTCTGTTGCATCTGAAAGTAGAAACTCGCCCGATTACAACGGTAGGTGTAGTTTTCCCCTAGGCCGTTCTAGTTATTCGTTTCGAGCATCAGAAATGCGAAAATTTTGAGTTCCTCAAGCGTTTCTTACCTCCAAACTGCCATATCTCGCGAACAGATTGAGCAATCCGCGTAATTTCTGTTGCATCTGAAAGTAGAAACTCGCACGATTACAACGGTAAGTGTAGTTTTCCCCTAGGCCGTTCCAGTTATTCGTTTCGAGCATCAGAAATGCGAAAATTTTGAGTTTCTCAAGCGTTTCTTACATCCAAACTTCCATATCTCGCGAACGGGTTGACCAATCCGCAAAATTTCTGTTGCATTTGAAAGTAGAAACTCGCCCGATTACAACGGTATGTGTAGTTTTCCCCTAGGCCGTTCCAGTTATTCATTTCGAGAATCAGAACTGCGAAAATTTTGAGTTTCTTAAGCGTTTCTTACCTCCAAACTGCCATATCTCGCGAACGGATTGACCAATCCGCAAAATTTCTGTTGCTTCTGAAAGTAGAAACTCGCCCGATTACAACGGTATGTGTTGTTTTCCCCTAGGCCGTTCCAGTTATTCTTGTCGAGCATCAGAACTGCGAAAATTTTGAGTTCCTCATGCGTTTCTTACATCCAAACGGCCATATCTCGCGAACGGATTGACCAATCCGCGTAATTTCTGTTGCATCTGAAAGTAGAAACTCGCACGATTACAACGGTATGTGTAGTTTTCCCCTAGGCCGTTCCAGTTATTCGTTTCGAGCATCAGAAATGCGAAAATTTTGAGTTTCTCAAGAGTTTCTTACCTCCAAACCGCCATATCTCGCGAACGGGTTGTCCAATCCGCAAAATTTCTGTTGCATTTGAAAGTAGAAACTCGCCCGATTACAACGGTATGCGTACTTCTCCCCTAGGCCGTTCTAGTTATTCGTTTCAAGCATCAGAACTGCGCAAATTTTGAGTTTCTCATGCGTCTCTTAACTTCAAACTGCCATATCTCGCGAACGGATTGACCGATCCTCAAAATTTCTGTTGCATCTGAAAGTAGAAACTCGCCCGATTACAACGGTATGTGTTGTTTTCCCCTAGGCCGTTCCAGTTATTCGTGTCGAGCATCAGAAATGCGAAAATTTTGAGTTTCTCAAGCGTTTCTTACATCCAAACTGCCATATCTCGCGAACGGATTGACCGATCCTCAAAATTTCTGTTGCATCTGAAAGTAGAAACTCGCCCGATTACAACGGTATGTGTAGTTTTCCCCTAGGCCGTTCCAGTTATTCATTTCGAGAATCAGAACTGCGAAAATTTTGAGTTTCTTAAGCGTTTCTTACCTCCAAACTGCCATATCTCGCGAACGGATTGACCAATCCGCAAAATTTCTGTTGCTTCTGAAAGTAGAAACTCGCCCGATTACAACGGTATGTGTAGTTTTCCCCTAGGCCGTTCCAGTTATTCGTGTCGAGCATCAGAACTGCGAAAATTTTGAATTTCTCAAGCGTTTCTTACATCCAAACGGCCATATCTCGCGAACGGATTGACCAATCCGCATAATTTCTGTTGCATCTGAAAGTAGAAACTCGCACGATTACAACGGTATGTGTAGTTCTCCCCTAGGTCGTTCCAGTTATTCGTTTCGAGCATCAGAAATGCGAAAATTTTGAGTTTCTCAAGCGTTTCTTACATCCAAACTGCCATATCTCGCGAACGGATTGACTAATCCGCAAAATTTCTGTTGCATTTGAAAGTAGAAACTCGCACGATTACAACGGTATGTGTAGTTTTCCCCTAGGCCGTTCCAGTTATTCGTTTCGAGCATCAGAAATGCGAAAATTTTGAGTTTCTCAAGCGTTTCTTACATCCAAACTTCCATATCTCGCGAACGGGTTGACCAATCCGCAAAATTTCTGTTGCATTTGAAAGTAGAAACTCGCCCGATTACAACGGTATGTGTAGTTTTCCCCTAGGCCGTTCCAGTTATTCGTTTCGAGCATCAGAAATGCGAAAATTTTGAGTTTCTCAAGCGTTTCTTACATCCAAACTTCCATATCTCGCGAACGGATTGATCAATCCGCAAAATTTCTGTTGCATCTGAAAGTAGAAACTGGCCCGATTACAACGGTATGCGTACTTCTCCCCTAGGCCGTTCTAGTTATTCGTTTCAAGCATCAGAACTGCGCAAATTTTGAGTTTCTCATGCGTCTCTTACCTCCAAACTGCCATATCTCGCGAACGGATTGATCAATCCGCAAAATTTCTGTTGCATCTGAAAGTAGAAACTCGCCCGATTACAACGGTATGCGTACTTCTCCCCTTGGCCGTTCTAGTCATTCGTTTCGAGCATCAGAACTGCGAAAATTTTGAGTCTCTCAAGCGTTTCTTACCTCCAAACTGCCATATCTCGCGAACGGATTGACCAATCCGCAAAATTTCTGTTGCTTCTGAAAGTAGAAACTCGCCCGATTACAACGGTATGTGTAGTTTTCCCCTAGGCCGTTCCAGTTATTCGTGTCGAGCATCAGAACTGCGAAAATTTTGAATTTCTCAAGCGTTTCTTACATCCAAACGGCCATATCTCGCGAACGGATTGACCAATCCGCATAATTTCTGTTGCATCTGAAAGTAGAAACTCGCACGATTACAACGGTATGTGTAGTTCTCCCCTAGGTCGTTCCAGTTATTCGTTTCGAGCATCAGAAATGCGAAAATTTTGAGTTTCTCAAGCGTTTCTTACATCCAAACTGCCATATCTCGCGAACGGATTGACTAATCCGCAAAATTTCTGTTGCATTTGAAAGTAGAAACTCGCACGATTACAACGGTATGTGTAGTTTTCCCCTAGGCCGTTCCAGTTATTCGTTTCGAGCATCAGAAATGCGAAAATTTTGAGTTTCTCAAGCGTTTCTTACATCCAAACTTCCATATCTCGCGAACGGGTTGACCAATCCGCAAAATTTCTGTTGCATTTGAAAGTAGAAACTCGCACGATTACAACGGTATGTGTAGTTTTCCCCTAGGCCGTTCCAGTTATTCGTTTCGAGCATCAGAAATGCGAAAATTTTGAGTTTCTCAAGCGTTTCTTACATCCAAACTTCCATATCTCGCGAACGGGTTGACCAATCCGCAAAATTTCTGTTGCATTTGAAAGTAGAAACTCGCCCGATTACAACGGTATGTGTAGTTTTCCCCTAGGCCGTTCCAGTTATTCGTTTCGAGCATCAGAAATGCGAAAATTTTGAGTTTCTCAAGCGTTTCTTACATCCAAACTTCCATATCTCGCGAACGGATTGATCAATCCGCAAAATTTCTGTTGCATCTGAAAGTAGAAACTGGCCCGATTACAACGGTATGCGTACTTCTCCCCTAGGCCGTTCTAGTTATTCGTTTCAAGCATCAGAACTGCGCAAATTTTGAGTTTCTCATGCGTTTCCTACATCCAAACTGCCATATCTCGCGAACGGATTGACCAATCCGCAAAATTTCTGTTGCATCTGAAAGTAGAAACTCGCCCGATTACAACGGTATGCGTACTTCTCCCCTTGGCCGTTCTAGTCATTCGTTTCGAGCATCAGAACTGCGAAAATTTTGAGTCTCTCAAGCGTTTCTTATATCCACACTGCAATATCTCGCGAACAGATTGATCAATCCGCAAAATTTCTGTTGCATCTGAAAGTAGAAACTAGCCCGATCACAACGGTATGCGCACTTTTCCCCTGGGCGGTTCTAGTTATT
The DNA here is from genome assembly GCF_051014685.1 of Ptiloglossa arizonensis. NCBI lineage: Eukaryota > Metazoa > Arthropoda > Insecta > Hymenoptera > Colletidae > Ptiloglossa > Ptiloglossa arizonensis. The sequence continues at coordinate 313,908 of NW_027478921.1, read as the reverse complement.
CGTTTCGAGCATCAGAACTGCGAAAATTTTGAGTTTCTCAAGCGTTTCTTACATCCAAACGGCCATATCTCGCGAACGGATTGACCAATCCGCATAATTTCTGTTGCATCTGAAAGTAGAAACTCGCCCGATTACAACGGTATGCGTACTTCTCCCATAGGCCGTTCTAGTCATTCAGTTTCGAGCATCAGAACTGCGAAAATTTTGAGTTTCTCAAGCGTTTCTTATGTCCAAACTGCCATATCTCGCGAACGGATTGATCAATCCACAAAATTTCTGCTGCATCTGAAAGTAGAAACTCGCCCGATTACAACGGTATGCGTACTTCTCCCCTAGGCCGTTCTAGTTATTCGTTTCAAGCATCAGAACTGCGCAAATTTTGAGTTTCTCAAGCGTTTCTTACCTCCAAACTGCCATATCTCGCGAAAGGATTGACCAATCCGCAAAATTTCTGTTGCATTTGAAAGTAGAAACTCGCCCGATTACAACGGTATGCGTACTTTTCCCCTAGGCCGTTCTTGTTATTCGTGTCAAGCATCAGAACTGCGAAAATTTTGAGTTTCTCAAGCGTTTCTTACATCCAAACTGCCATATCTCGCGAACGGATTGATCAATCCGCAAAATTTCTGTTGCATCTGAAAGTAGAAACTCGCCCGATTACAACGGTATGCGTACTTCTCCCATAGGCCGTTCTAGTCATTCGTTTCGAGCATCAGAACTGCGAAAATTTTGAGTTTCTCAAGCGTTTCTTACCTCCAAACTGCCATATCTCGCGAACGGATTGACCAATCCGCAAAATTTCTGTTGCATCTGAAAGTAGAAACTCGCCCGATTACAACGGTGTGCGTACTTCTCCCCTAGGCCGTTCTAGTTATTCGTTTCAAGCATCAGAACTGCGCAAATTTTGAGTTTCTCATGCGTTTCCTACATCCAAACTGCCATATCTCGCGAACGGATTGACCAATCCGCAAAATTTCTGTTGCATCTGAAAGTAGAAACTCGCCCGATTACAACGGTATGCGTACTTCTCCCCTTGGCCGTTCTAGTCATTCGTTTCGAGCATCAGAACTGCGAAAATTTTGAGTCTCTCAAGCGTTTCTTATCTCCACACTGCAATATCTCGCGAACAGATTGATCAATCCGCAAAATTTCTGTTGCATCTGAAAGTAGAAACTAGCCCGATCACAACGGTATGCGCACTTTTCCCCTGGGCGGTTCTAGTTATTCGTTTCGAGCATCAGAACTGCGAAAATTTTGAGTTTCTCAGGCGTTTCTTACATCCAAACGGCCATATCTCGCGAACGGATTGACCAATCCGCAAAATTTCTGTTGCATCTGAAAGTAGAAACTCGCCCGATTACAACGGTATGCGCACTTTTCCCCTAGGCCGTTCTAGTTATTCGTTTCGAGCATCAGAACTGCGCAAATTTTGAGTTTCTCAAGCGTTTCTTACCTCCAAACTGCCATATCTCGCAAACGGATTGACCAATCCGCAAAATTACTGTTGCATCTGAAAGTAGAAACCCGCCCGATTACAACGGTATGGGCACTTTTCCCCTAGGGCGTTCTAGTTATTCGTTTCAAGCATCAGAACTGCGCAAATTTTGAGTTTCTCAAGCGTCTCTTACATCCAAACTGCCATATCTCGCGAACGGATTGACCGATCCGCAAAATTTCTGTTGCATCTGAAAGTAGAAACTCGCCCGACTACAACGGTATGCGTACTTTTCCCCTAGGCCGTTCTATTTATTCGTTTCGAGCATCAGAACTGCGCAAATTTTGAGTTTCTCAAGCGTTTCTTACCTCCAAACTGCCACATCTCGCGAACGAATTGACCAGTCCGCAAAATTTCTGTTGCATCTGAAAGTAGAAACTCGCCCGATTACAACGGTATGCGCACTTTTCCCCTAGGCCGTTCTAGATATTCGTTTCGAGCATCAGAACTGCGAAAATGTTGAGTTTCTCAAGTGTTTCTTACATCCAAACGGCCCTATCTCGCGAACGGATTGACCAATCCGCAAAATTTCTGTTGCATCTGAAAGTAGAAATTCGCCCGATTACAACGGTATGTTTAGTTTTCCCCTAGGCCGTTCTAGTTATTCGTTTCGAGCATCAGAACTGCGAAAATTTTGAGTTTCTCAAGCGTTTCTTATCTCCAAACTGCCATATCTCGCGAACGGATTGATCAATCCGCAAAATTTCTGCCGCATCTGAAAGTAGAAACTCGCCCGATTACAACGGTATGCGTACTTCTCCCCTAGGCCGTTCTAGTCATTCGTTTCGAGTATCAGAACTGCGTAAATTTTGAGTCTCTCAAGCGTTTCTTACTTCCAAACTGCCATATCTCGCGAACGGATCGACCAATCCGCAAAATTTCTGTTGCATCTGAAAGTAGAAACTCGCCCGATTACAACGGTATGCGCACTTTTCCCCTAGGCCGTTCTAGTTATTCGTTTCGAGCATGAAAACTGCGAAAATTTTGAGTTTCTCAAGTGTTTCTTACATCCAAACGGCCATATCTCGCGAACGGATTGACCTATCCGCAAAATTTCTGTTGCATCTGAAAGTAGAAACTCGCCCGATTACAACGGTATGTGTAGTTTTCCCCTAGGCCGTTCTAGTTATTCGTTTCGAGCATCAGAACTGCGAAAATTTTGAGTTTCTCCAGCGTTTCTTACATCCAAACGGCCATATCTCGCGAACGGGTTGAACAATCCGCAAAATTTCTGTTGCATTTGAAAGTAGAAACTCGCCCGATTACAACAGTATGCGTACTTTTCCCCTAGGCCGTTCTTGTTATTCGTGTCAAGCATCAGAACTGCGAAAATTTTGAGTTTCTCAAGCGTTTCTTACATCCAAACTGCCATATCTCGCGAACGGATTGATCAATCCGCAAAATTTCTGTTGCATCTGAAAGTAGAAACTCGCCCGATTACAACGGTATGCGTACTTCTCCCATAGGCCGTTCTAGTCATTCGTTTCGAGCATCAGAACTGCGCAAATTTTGAGTTTCTCATGCGTTTCTTACCTCCAAACTGCCATATCTCGCGAACGGATTGACCAATCCGCAAAATTTCTGTTGCATCTGAAAGTAGAAACTCGCCCGATTACAACGGTATGCGTACTTCTCCCATAGGCCGTTCTAGTCATTTGTTTCGAGCATCAGAACTGCGAAAATTTTGAGTTTCTCAAGCGTTTCTTATGTCCAAACTGCCATATCTCGCGAACGGATTGATCAATCCGCAAAATTTCTGTTGCATCTGAAAGTAGAAACTCGCCCGATTACAACGGTATGCGTACTTCTCCCCTAGGCCGTTCTAGTTATTCGTTTCAAGCATCAGAACTGCGCAAATTTTGAGTTTCTCAAGCGTTTCTTACCTCCAAACTGCCATATCTCGCGAAAGGATTGACCAATCCGCAAAATTTCTGTTGCATTTGAAAGTAGAAACTCGCCCGATTACAACAGTATGCGTACTTTTCCCCTAGGCCGTTCTTGTTATTCGTGTCAAGCATCAGAACTGCGAAAATTTTGAGTTTCTCAAGCGTTTCTTACATCCAAACTGCCATATCTCGCGAACGGATTGATCAATCCGCAAAATTTCTATTGCATCTGAAAGTAGAAACTCGCCCGATTACAACGGTATGCGTACTTCTCCCATAGGCCGTTCTAGTCATTCGTTTCGAGCATCAGAACTGCGCAAATTTTGAGTTTCTCATGCGTTTCTTACCTCCAAACTGCCATATCTCGCGAACGGATTGACCAATCCGCAAAATTTCTGTTGCATCTGAAAGTAGAAACTCGCCCGATTACAACGGTTTGCAGTTTTCCCCTAGGCCGTTCCAGTTATTCATTTCGAGCATCAGAACTGCGAAAATTTTGAGTTTCATAAGCGTTTCTTACCTCCAAACTGCCATATCTCGCGAACGGATTGACCAATCCGCAAAATTTCTGTTGCATTTGAAAGTAGAAACTCGCCCGATTACAACGGTATGCGCACTTTTCCCCTGGGCCGTCCTAGTTATTCGTTTCGAGCATCAGAACTGCGAAAATTTTGAGTTTCTAAAGCGTTTCTTATCTCCAAACTGTCATATCTCGCGAACGGATTGATCAATCCGCAAAATTTCTGTTGCATCTGAAAGTAGAAACTCGCCCGATTACAACGGTAGGTGTAGTTTTCCCCTAGGCCGTTCTAGTTATTCGTTTCGAGCATCAGAAATGCGAAAATTTTGAGCTTCTCTAGTGTTTCTTACATCCAAACGGCCATATCTCGCGAACGGATTGACAAATCCGCATAATTTCTGTTGCATCTGAAAGTAGAAACTCGCCCGATTACAACGGTATGCGCACTTTTCCCCTAGGCCGTTCTAGTTATTCGTTTCGAGCATCAAAACTGCGAAAATTTTGAGTTTCTCAAGTGTTTCTTACATCCAAACGGCCATATCTCGCGAACGGATTGACCAATCCGCAAAATTTCTGTTGCATCTGAAAGTAGAAACTCGCCCGATTACAACGGTATGTGTAGTTTTCCCCTAGGCCGTTCTAGTTATTCGTTTCGAGCATCAGAACTGCGAAAATTTTGAGTTTCTCAAGTGTTTCTTACATCCAAACGGCCATATCTCGCGAACGGATTGACCAATCCGCATAATTTCTGTTGCATCTGAAAGTAGAAACTCGCCCGATTACAACGGTATGCGTACTTTTCCCCTGGGCCGTTCTAGTTGTTCGTTTCGAGCATCAGAACTGCGAAAATGTTGAGTTTCTCAAGTGTTTCTTATCTCCAAACTGCCATATCTCGCGAACGGATTGATCAATCCGCAAAATTTCTGCTGCATCTGAAAGTAGAAACTCGCCCGATTACAACGGTATGTGTAGTTTTCCCCTAGGCCGTTCTAGTTATTCGTTTCGAGCATCAGAACTGCGAAAATTTTGAGTTTCTCAAGCGTTTCTTACATCCAAACGGCTATATCTCGCGAACGGATTGACCAATCCGCAAAATTTCTGTTGCATCTGAAAGTAGAAATTCGCCCGATTACAACGGTATGTTTAGTTTTCCCCTAGGCCGTTCTAGTTATTCGTTTCGAGCATCAGAACTGCGAAAATTTTGAGTTTCTCAAGCGTTTCTTATCTCCAAACTGCCATATCTCGCGAACGGATTGATCAATCCGCAAAATTTCTGCTGCATCTGAAAGTAGAAACTCGCCCGATTACAACGGTATGCGTACTTCTCCCCTAGGCCGTTCTAGTCATTCGTTTCGAGTATCAGAACTGCGTAAATTTTGAGTCTCTCAAGCGTTTCTTACTTCCAAACAGCCATATCTCGCGAACGGATCGACCAATCCGCAAAATTTCTGTTGCATCTGAAAGTAGAAACTCGCCCGATTACAACGGTATGCGCACTTTTCCCCTAGGCCGTTCTAGTTATTCGTTTCGAGCATCAAAACTGCGAAAATTTTGAGTTTCTCAAGTGTTTCTTACATCCAAACGGCCATATCTCGCGAACGGATTGACCAATCCGCAAAATTTCTGTTGCATCTGAAAGTAGAAACTCGCCCGATTACAACGGTATGTGTACTTCTCCCATAGGCCGTTCTAGTCATTCGTTTCGAGCATCAGAACTGCGAAAATTTTGAGTTTCTCAAGCGTTTCTTACCTCCAAACTGCCATATCTCGCGAACGGATTGACCAATCCGCAAAATTTCTGTTGCATCTGAAAGTAGAAACTCGCCCGATTACAACGGTGTGCGTACTTCTCCCCTAGGCCGTTCTAGTTATTCGTTTCAAGCATCAGAACTGCGCAAATTTTGAGTTTCTCATGCGTTTCTTACCTCCAAACTGCCATATCTCGCGAACGGATTGACCAATCCGCAAAATTTCTGTTGCATCTGAAAGTAGAAACTCGCCCGATTACAACGGTTTGCAGTTTTCCCCTAGGCCGTTCCAGTTATTCATTTCGAGCATCAGAACTGCGAAAATTTTGAGTTTCATAAGCGTTTCTTACCTCCAAACTGCCATATCTCGCGAACGGATTGACCAATCCGCATAATTTCTGTTGCATCTGAAAGTAGATACTCGCCCGATTACAACGGTATGCGTACTTCTCCCATAGGCCGTTCTAGTCATTCGTTTCGGGCATCAGAACTGCGAAAATTTTGAGTTTCTCAAGCGTTTCTTACCTCCAAACTGCCATATCTCGCGAACGGATTGACCAATCCGCAAAATTTCTGTTGCATTTGAAAGTAGAAACTCGCCCGATTACAACGGTATGCGCACTTTTCCCCTGGGCCGTCCTAGTTATTCGTTTCGAGCATCAGAACTGCGAAAATTTTGAGTTTCTAAAGCGTTTCTTATCTCCAAACTGTCATATCTCGCGAACGGATTGATCAATCCGCAAAATTTCTGTTGCATCTGAAAGTAGAAACTCGCCCGATTACAACGGTAGGTGTAGTTTTCCCCTAGGCCGTTCTAGTTATTCGTTTCGAGCATCAGAAATGCGAAAATTTTGAGCTTCTCTAGTGTTTCTTACATCCAAACGGCCATATCTCGCGAACGGATTGACAAATCCGCATAATTTCTGTTGCATCTGAAAGTAGATACTCGCCCGATTACAACGGTATGCGTACTTCTCCCATAGGCCGTTCTAGTCATTCGTTTCGGGCATCAGAACTGCGAAAATTTTGAGTTTCTCAAGCGTTTCTTATCTCCAAACTGCCATATCTCGCGAACGGATTGATCAATCCGCAAAATTTCTGTTGCATCTGAAAGTAGAAACACGCCCGATAAGAACGGTATGCGCACTTTTCCCCTAGGCCGTTCTAGTTATTCGTTTCAAGCATCAGAACTGCGCAAATTTTGAGTTTCTCATGCGTCTCTTACCTCCAAACTGCCATATCTCGCGAACGGATTGACCGATCCTCAAAATTTCTGTTGCATCTGAAAGTAGAAACTCGCCCGATTACAACGGTATGTGTAGTTTTCCCCTAGGCCGTTCCAGTTATTCATTTCGAGAATCAGAACTGCGAAAATTTTGAGTTTCTTAAGCGTTTCTTACCTCCAAACTGCCATATCTCGCGAACGGATTGACCAATCCGCAAAATTTCTGTTGCTTCTGAAAGTAGAAACTCGCCCGATTACAACGGTATGTGTAGTTTTCCCCTAGGCCGTTCCAGTTATTCGTGTCGAGCATCAGAACTGCGAAAATTTTGAATTTCTCAAGCGTTTCTTACATCCAAACGGCCATATCTCGCGAACGGATTGACCAATCCGCATAATTTCTGTTGCATCTGAAAGTAGAAACTCGCACGATTACAACGGTATGTGTAGTTCTCCCCTAGGTCGTTCCAGTTATTCGTTTCGAGCATCAGAAATGCGAAAATTTTGAGTTTCTCAAGCGTTTCTTACATCCAAACTGCCATATCTCGCGAACGGATTGACTAATCCGCAAAATTTCTGTTGCATTTGAAAGTAGAAACTCGCACGATTACAACGGTATGTGTAGTTTTCCCCTAGGCCGTTCCAGTTATTCGTTTCGAGCATCAGAAATGCGAAAATTTTGAGTTTCTCAAGCGTTTCTTACATCCAAACTTCCATATCTCGCGAACGGGTTGACCAATCCGCAAAATTTCTGTTGCATTTGAAAGTAGAAACTCGCCCGATTACAACGGTATGTGTAGTTTTCCCCTAGGCCGTTCCAGTTATTCATTTCGAGAATCAGAACTGCGAAAATTTTGAGTTTCTTAAGCGTTTCTTACCTCCAAACTGCCATATCTCGCGAACGGATTGACCAATCCGCAAAATTTCTGTTGCTTCTGAAAGTAGAAACTCGCCCGATTACAACGGTATGTGTAGTTTTCCCCTAGGCCGTTCCAGTTATTCGTGTCGAGCATCAGAACTGCGAAAATTTTGAATTTCTCAAGCGTTTCTTACATCCAAACGGCCATATCTCGCGAACGGATTGACCAATCCGCATAATTTCTGTTGCATCTGAAAGTAGAAACTCGCACGATTACAACGGTATGTGTAGTTCTCCCCTAGGTCGTTCCAGTTATTCGTTTCGAGCATCAGAAATGCGAAAATTTTGAGTTTCTCAAGCGTTTCTTACATCCAAACTGCCATATCTCGCGAACGGATTGACTAATCCGCAAAATTTCTGTTGCATTTGAAAGTAGAAACTCGCACGATTACAACGGTATGTGTAGTTTTCCCCTAGGCCGTTCCAGTTATTCGTTTCGAGCATCAGAAATGCGAAAATTTTGAGTTTCTCAAGCGTTTCTTACATCCAAACTTCCATATCTCGCGAACGGGTTGACCAATCCGCAAAATTTCTGTTGCATTTGAAAGTAGAAACTCGCCCGATTACAACGGTATGTGTAGTTTTCCCCTAGGCCGTTCCAGTTATTCGTTTCGAGCATCAGAAATGCGAAAATTTTGAGTTTCTCAAGCGTTTCTTACATCCAAACTTCCATATCTCGCGAACGGATTGATCAATCCGCAAAATTTCTGTTGCATCTGAAAGTAGAAACTGGCCCGATTACAACGGTATGCGTACTTCTCCCCTAGGCCGTTCTAGTTATTCATTTCGAGAATCAGAACTGCGAAAATTTTGAGTTTCTTAAGCGTTTCTTACCTCCAAACTGCCATATCTCGCGAACGGATTGACCAATCCGCAAAATTTCTGTTGCTTCTGAAAGTAGAAACTCGCCCGATTACAACGGTATGTGTTGTTTTCCCCTAGGCCGTTCCAGTTATTCTTGTCGAGCATCAGAACTGCGAAAATTTTGAGTTCCTCATGCGTTTCTTACATCCAAACGGCCATATCTCGCGAACGGATTGACCAATCCGCGTAATTTCTGTTGCATCTGAAAGTAGAAACTCGCACGATTACAACGGTATGTGTAGTTTTCCCCTAGGCCGTTCCAGTTATTCGTTTCGAGCATCAGAAATGCGAAAATTTTGAGTTTCTCAAGAGTTTCTTACCTCCAAACCGCCATATCTCGCGAACGGGTTGTCCAATCCGCAAAATTTCTGTTGCATTTGAAAGTAGAAACTCGCCCGATTACAACGGTATGCGTACTTCTCCCCTAGGCCGTTCTAGTTATTCGTTTCAAGCATCAGAACTGCGCAAATTTTGAGTTTCTCATGCGTCTCTTAACTTCAAACTGCCATATCTCGCGAACGGATTGACCGATCCTCAAAATTTCTGTTGCATCTGAAAGTAGAAACTCGCCCGATTACAACGGTATGTGTTGTTTTCCCCTAGGCCGTTCCAGTTATTCGTGTCGAGCATCAGAAATGCGAAAATTTTGAGTTTCTCAAGCGTTTCTTACATCCAAACTGCCATATCTCGCGAACGGATTGACCGATCCTCAAAATTTCTGTTGCATCTGAAAGTAGAAACTCGCCCGATTACAACGGTATGTGTAGTTTTCCCCTAGGCCGTTCCAGTTATTCATTTCGAGAATCAGAACTGCGAAAATTTTGAGTTTCTTAAGCGTTTCTTACCTCCAAACTGCCATATCTCGCGAACGGATTGACCAATCCGCAAAATTTCTGTTGCTTCTGAAAGTAGAAACTCGCCCGATTACAACGGTATGTGTAGTTTTCCCCTAGGCCGTTCCAGTTATTCGTGTCGAGCATCAGAACTGCGAAAATTTTGAATTTCTCAAGCGTTTCTTACATCCAAACGGCCATATCTCGCGAACGGATTGACCAATCCGCATAATTTCTGTTGCATCTGAAAGTAGAAACTCGCACGATTACAACGGTATGTGTAGTTCTCCCCTAGGTCGTTCCAGTTATTCGTTTCGAGCATCAGAAATGCGAAAATTTTGAGTTTCTCAAGCGTTTCTTACATCCAAACTGCCATATCTCGCGAACGGATTGACTAGTCCGCAAAATTTCTGTTGCATTTGAAAGTAGAAACTCGCACGATTACAACGGTATGTGTAGTTTTCCCCTAGGCCGTTCCAGTTATTCGTTTCGAGCATCAGAAATGCGAAAATTTTGAGTTTCTCAAGCGTTTCTTACATCCAAACTTCCATATCTCGCGAACGGGTTGACCAATCCGCAAAATTTCTGTTGCATTTGAAAGTAGAAACTCGCCCGATTACAACGGTATGTGTAGTTTTCCCCTAGGCCGTTCCAGTTATTCGTTTCGAGCATCAGAAATGCGAAAATTTTGATTTTCTCAAGCGTTTCTTACATCCAAACTTCCATATCTCGCGAACGGATTGATCAATCCGCAAAATTTCTGTTGCATCTGAAAGTAGAAACTGGCCCGATTACAACGGTATGCGTACTTCTCCCCTAGGCCGTTCTAGTTATTCGTTTCAAGCATCAGAACTGCGCAAATTTTGAGTTTCTCATGCGTCTCTTACCTCCAAACTGCCATATCTCGCGAACGGATTGATCAATCCGCAAAATTTCTGTTGCATCTGAAAGTAGAAACTCGCCCGATTACAACGGTAGGTGTAGTTTTCCCCTAGGCCGTTCTAGTTATTCGTTTCGAGCATCAGAAATGCGAAAATTTTGAGTTCCTCAAGCGTTTCTTACCTCCAAACTGCCATATCTCGCGAACAGATTGAGCAATCCGCGTAATTTCTGTTGCATCTGAAAGTAGAAACTCGCACGATTACAACGGTAAGTGTAGTTTTCCCCTAGGCCGTTCCAGTTATTCGTTTCGAGCATCAGAAATGCGAAAATTTTGAGTTTCTCAAGCGTTTCTTACATCCAAACTTCCATATCTCGCGAACGGGTTGACCAATCCGCAAAATTTCTGTTGCATTTGAAAGTAGAAACTCGCCCGATTACAACGGTATGTGTAGTTTTCCCCTAGGCCGTTCCAGTTATTCATTTCGAGAATCAGAACTGCGAAAATTTTGAGTTTCTTAAGCGTTTCTTACCTCCAAACTGCCATATCTCGCGAACGGATTGACCAATCCGCAAAATTTCTGTTGCTTCTGAAAGTAGAAACTCGCCCGATTACAACGGTATGCGCACTTTTCCCCTAGGCCGTTCCAGTTATTCTTGTCGAGCATCAGAACTGCGAAAATTTTGAGTTCCTCATGCGTTTCTTACATCCAAACGGCCATATCTCGCGAACGGATTGACCAATCCGCGTAATTTCTGTTGCATCTGAAAGTAGAAACTCGCACGATTACAACGGTATGTGTAGTTTTCCCCTAGGCCGTTCCAGTTATTCGTTTCGAGCATCAGAAATGCGAAAATTTTGAGTTTCTCAAGAGTTTCTTACCTCCAAACCGCCATATCTCGCGAACGGGTTGTCCAATCCGCAAAATTTCTGTTGCATTTGAAAGTAGAAACTCGCCCGATTACAACGGTATGCGTACTTCTCCCCTAGGCCGTTCTAGTTATTCGTTTCAAGCATCAGAACTGCGCAAATTTTGAGTTTCTCATGCGTCTCTTAACTTCAAACTGCCATATCTCGCGAACGGATTGACCGATCCTCAAAATTTCTGTTGCATCTGAAAGTAGAAACTCGCCCGATTACAACGGTATGTGTTGTTTTCCCCTAGGCCGTTCCAGTTATTCGTGTCGAGCATCAGAAATGCGAAAATTTTGAGTTTCTCAAGCGTTTCTTACATCCAAACTTCCATATCTCGCGAACGGGTTGACCAATCCGCAAAATTTCTATTGCATTTGAAAGTAGAAACTCGCCCGATTACAACGGTATGCGCACTTTTCCCCTGGGCCGTCCTAGTTATTCGTTTCGAGCATCAGAACTGCGAAAATTTTGAGTTTCTCAAGCGTTTCTTACCTCCAAACTGCCATATCTCGCGAACGGATTTATCAATCCGCAAAATTTCTGTTGCATCTGAAAGTAGAAACTCGCCCGATTACAACGGTAGGTGTAGTTTTCCCCTAGACCGTTCTAGTTATTCGTTTCGAGCATCAGAAATGCGAAAATTTTGAGTTCCTCAAGCGTTTCTTACATCCAAACGGACATATCTCGCGAACGGATTGACCAATCCGCATAATTTCTGTTGCATCTGAAAGTAGAAACTCGCACGATTACAACGGTATGTGTAGTTTTCCCCTAGGCCGTTCCAGTTATTCGTTTCGAGCATCAGAAATGCGAAAATTTTGAGTTTCTGAAGCGTTTCTTATCTCCAAACTGCCATATCTCGCGAACGGATTGATCAATCCGCAAAATTTCTGTTGCATCTGAAAGTAGAAACTCGCCCGATTACAACGGTATGCGTACTTCTCCCCTAGGCCGTTCTAGTCATTCGTTTCGAGCATCAGAACTGCGAAAATTTTGAGTTTCTCAAGCGTTTCTTACCTCCAAACTGCCATATCTCGCGAACGGATTGACCAATCCGCATAAGTTCTGTTGCATCTGAAAGTAGAAACTCGCCCGATTACAACGGTATGCGTACTTCTCCCATAGGCCGTTCTAGTCATTCGTTTCGAGCATCAGAACTGCGAAAATTTTGAGTTTCTCAAGCGTTTCTTACCTCCAAACTGGCATATCTCGCGAACGGATTGATCAATCCTCAAAATTTCTGTTGCATCTGAAAGTAGAAACTCGCCCGATTACAACGGTGTGCGTACTTCTCCCCTAGGCCGTTCTAGTTATTCGTTTCAAGCATCAGAACTGCGCAAATTTTGAGTTTCTCATGCGTTTCTTACCTCCAAACTGCCATATCTCGCGAACGGATTGACCAATCCGCAAAATTTCTGTTGCTTCTGAAAGTAGAAACTCGCCCGATTACAACGGTGTGTAGTTTTCCCCTAGGCCGTTCCAGTTATTCATTTCGAGCATCAGAAATGCGAAAATTTTGAGTTTCTCAAGCGTTTCTTATCTCCAAACTGCCATATCTCGCGAACGGATTGACCAATCCGCAAAATTTCTGTTGCATCTGAAAGTAGAAACTCGCCCGATTACAACGGTATGTGTAGTTTTCCCCCAGGCCGTTCCAGTTATTCGTTTCGAGCATCAGAACTACGAAAATTTTGAGTTTCTCAAGCGTTTCTTACCTCCAAACTGCCATATCTCGCGAATGGGTTGACCAATCCGCAAAATTTCTGTTGCATCTGAAAGTAGAAACTCGCCCGATTACAACGGTATGCGTACTTCTCCCCTAGGCCGTTCTAGTCATTCGTTTCGAGCATCAGAACTGCGAAAATTTTGAGTTTCTCAAGCGTTTCTTACCTCCAAACTGCCATATCTCGCGAACGGATTGACCAATCCGCAAAATTTCTGTTGCATCTGAAAGTAGAAACTCGCCCGATTACAACGGTGTGTAGTTTTCCCCTAGGCCGTTCCAGTTATTCATTTCGAGCATCAGAACTGCGAAAATTTTGAGTTTCATAAGCGTTTCATACCTCCAAACTGCCATATCTCGCGAACGGATTGACCAATCGGCGTAATTTCTGTTGCATCTGAAAGTAGAAACTCGCACGATTACAACGGTATGTGTAGTTTTCCCCTAGGCCGTTCCAGTTATTCGTTTCGAGCATCAGAAATGCGAAAATTTTGAGTTTCTCAAGCGTTTCTTACATCCAAACTGCCATATCTCGCGAACGGATTGACCAATCCGCAAAATTTCTGTTGCATCTGAAAGTAGAAACTCGCCCGATTACAACGGTAGGTGTAGTTTTCCCCTAGGCCGTTCTAGTTATTCGTTTCGAGCATCAGAAATGCGAAAATTTTGAGTTCCTCAAGCGTTTCTTACCTCCAAACTGCCATATCTCGCGAACAGATTGACCAATCGGCGTAATTTCTGTTGCATCTGAAAGTAGAAACTCGCACGATTACAACGGTATGTGTAGTTTTCCCCTAGGCCGTTCCAGTTATTCGTTTCGAGCATCAGAAATGCGAAAATTTTGAGTTTCTCAAGCGTTTCTTACATCCAAACTGCCATATCTCGCGAACGGGTTGACCAATCCGCAAAATTTCTGTTGCATTTGAAAGTAGAAACTCGCCCGATTACAACGGTATGTGTAGTTTTCCCCTAGGCCGTTCCAGTTATTCATTTCGAGAATCAGAACTGCGAAAATTTTGAGTTTCTCAAGCGTTTCTTACATCCAAACGGCCATATCTCGCGAACGGATTGACCAATCCGCATAATTTCTGTTGCATCTGAAAGTAGAAACTCGCCCGATTACAACGGTATGCGTACTTCTCCCCTAGGCCGTTCTAGTTATTCGTTTCAAGCATCAGAACTGCGCAAATTTTGAGTTTCTCAAGCGTTTCTTACCTCCAAACTGCCATATCTCGCGAACGGATTGACCAATCCGCAAAATTTCTGTTGCATTTGAAAGTAGAAACTCGCCCGATTACAACGGTATGCGTACTTTTCCCCTAGGCCGTTCTAGTTATTCGTGTCGAGCATCAGAACTGCGAAAATTTTGAGTTTCGCAAGCGTTTCTTACCTCCAAACTGCCATATCTCGCGAACGGATTGATCAATCCGCAAAATTTCTGTTGCATCTGAAAGTAGAAACTCGCCCGATTACAACGGTATGCGTACTCCTCCCCTAGGCCGTTCTAGTCATTCGTTTCCAGCATCAGAACTGCGAAAATTTTGAGTTTCTCAAGCGTTTCTTACCTCCAAACTGCCATATCTCGCGAACGGATTGAACAATCCGCAAAATTTCTGTTGCATCTGAAAGTAGAAACTCGCCCGATAACAACGGTATGCGCACTTTTCCCCTAGGCCGTTCTAGTTATTCGTGTCGAGCATCAGAACTGCGAAAATTTTGAATTTCTCAAGCGTTTCTTACATCCAAACGGCCATATCTCGCGAACGGATTGACCAATCCGCATAATTTCTGTTGCATCTGAAAGTAGAAACTCGCACGATTACAACGGTATGTGTAGTTCTCCCCTAGGCCGTTCCAGTTATTCGTTTCGAGCATCAGAAATGCGAAAATTTTGAGTTTCTCAAGCGTTTCTTACATCCAAACTGCCATATCTCGCGAACGGATTGACTAATCCGCAAAATTTCTGTTGCATTTGAAAGTAGAAACTCGCCCGATTACAACGGTATGCGTACTTTTCCCCTAGGCCGTTCTAGTTATTCGTGTCGAGCATCAGAACTGCGAAAATTTTGAGTTTCTCAAGCGTTTCTTACCTCCAAACTGCCATATCTCGCGAACGGATTGATCAATCCGCAAAATTTCTGTTGCATCTGAAAGTAGAAACTCGCCCGATTACAAAGGTATGCGTACTACTCCCCTAGGCCGTTCTAGTCATTCGTTTCCAGCATCAGAACTGCGAAAATTTTGAGTTTCTCAAGCGTTTCTTACCTCCAAACTGCCATATCTCGCGAACGGATTGAACAATCCGCAAAATTTCTGTTGCATCTGAAAGTAGAAACTCGCCCGATAACAACGGTATGCACACTTTTCCCCTAGGCCGTTCTAGTTATTCGTGTCGAGCATCAGAACTGCGAAAATTTTGAATTTCTCAAGCGTTTCTTACATCCAAACGGCCATATCTCGCGAACGGATTGACCAATCCGCATAATTTCTGTTGCATCTGAAAGTAGAAACTCGCACGATTACAACGGTATGTGTAGTTCTCCCCTAGGCCGTTCCAGTTATTCGTTTCGAGCATCAGAAATGCGAAAATTTTGAGTTTCTCAAGCGTTTCTTACATCCAAACTGCCATATCTCGCGAACGGATTGACTAATCCGCAAAATTTCTGTTGCATTTGAAAGTAGAAACTCGCCCGATTACAACGGTATGCGTACTTTTCCCCTAGGCCGTTCTAGTTATTCGTGTCGAGCATCAGAACTGCGAAAATTTTGAGTTTCTCAAGCGTTTCTTACCTCCAAACTGCCATATCTCGCGAACGGATTGATCAATCCGCAAAATTTCTGTTGCATCTGAAAGTAGAAACTCGCCCGATTACAACGGTATGCGTACTTCTCCCCTAGGCCGTTCTAGTCATTCGTTTCCAGCATCAGAACTGCGAAAATTTTGAGTTTCTCAAGCGTTTCTTACCTCCAAACTGCCATATCTCGCGAACGGATTGAACAATCCGCAAAATTTCTGTTGCATCTGAAAGTAGAAACTCGCCCGATTACAACGGTATGCGCACTTTTCCCCTAGGCCGTTCTGGTTATTCGTTTCAAGCATCAGAACTGCGCAAATTTTGAGTTTCTCATGCGTTTCTTACCTCCAAACTGCCATATCTCGCGAACGGATTGACCAATCCGCAAAATTTCTGTTGCATCTGAAAGTAGAAACTCGCCCGATTACAACGGTATGTGTAGTTTTCTCCTAGGCCGTTCCAGTTATTCATTTCGAGAATCAGAACTGCGAGAATTTTGAGTTTCTTAAGCGTTTCTTACCTCCAAACTGTCATATCTCGCGAACGGATTGACCAATCCGCAAAATTTCTGTTGCTTCTGAAAGTAGAAACTCGCCCGATACAACGGTATGTGTTGTTTTCCCCTAGGCCGTTCCAGTTATTCGTTTCGAGCATCAGAAATGCGAAAATTTTGAGTTTCTCAAGCGTTTCTTACCTCCAAACTGCCATATCTCGCGAATGGGTTGACCAATCCGCAAAATTTCTGTTGCATCTGAAAGTAGAAACTCGCCCAATTACAACGGTATGCGTACTTCTCCCCTAGGCCGTTCTAGTCATTCGTTTCGAGCATCAAAACTGCGAAAATTTTGAGTTTCTCAAGCGTTTCTTACCTCCAAACTGCCATATTTCGCGAACGGATTGACCAATCCGCAAAATTTCTGTTGCATTTGAAAGTAGAAACTCGCCCGATTACAACGGTGTGCGTATTTCTCCCCTAGGCCGTTCTAGTTATTCGTTTCGAGCATCAAAACTGCGAAAATTTTGAGTTTCTCAAGCGTTTCTTACCTCCAAACTGCCATATCTCGCGAACGGATTGACCAATCCGCAAAATTTCTGTTGCATCTGAAAGTAGAAACTCGCCCGATTACAACGGTATGCGCACTTTTCCCCTGGGCCGCCCTAGTTATTCGTTTCGAGCATCAGAACTGCGAAAATTTTGAGTTTCTCAAGCGTTTCTTACCTCCAAACTGCCATATCTCGCGAATGGGTTGACCAATCCGCAAAATTTCTGTTGCATCTGAAAGTAGAAACTCGCCCGATTACAACGGTATGCACACTTTTCCCCTAGGCCGTTCTAGTTATTCGTTTCGAGCATCAGAACTGCGAAAATCTTGAGTTTCTCAAGCGTTTCTTATCTTCAAACTGCCATATCTCGCGAACGGATTGATCAATCCGCAAAATTTCTGTTGCATCTGAAAGTAGAAACTCGCCCGATTACAACGGTATGTGTAGTTTTCCCCTAGGCCGTTCCAGTTATTCATTTCGAGAATCAGAACTGCGAAAATTTTGAGTTTCTTAAGCGTTTCTTACCTCCAAACTGCCATATCTCGCGAACGGATTGACCAATCCGCAAAATTTCTGTTGCTTCTGAAAGTAGAAACTCGCCCGATTACAACGGTATGTGTTGTTTTCCCCTAGGCCGTTCCAGTTATTCGTGTCGAGCATCAGAACTGCGAAAATTTTGAGTTCCTCAAGCGTTTCTTACCTCCAAACCGCCATATCTCGCGAACGGGTTGACCAATCCGCAAAATTTCTGTTGCATTTGAAAGTAGAAACTCGCCCGATTACAACGGTATGCGCACTTTTCCCCTAGGCCGTTCTAGTTATTCGTTTCGAGCATCAGAACTGCGAAAATTTTGAGTTTCTCAAGCGTTTCTTACATCCAAACGGCCATATCTCGCGAACGGATTGACCAATCCGCATAATTTCTGTTGCATCTGAAAGTAGAAACTCGCACGATTACAACGGTATGTGTAGTTTTCCCCTAGGCCGTTCCAGTTATTCGTTTCGAGCATCAGAAATGCGAAAATTTTGAGTTTCTGAAGCGTTTCTTATCTCCAAACTGCCATATCTCGCGAACGGATTGATCAATCCGCAAAATTTCTGTTGCATCTGAAAGTAGAAACTCGCCCGATTACAACGGTATGCGTACTTCTCCCCTAGGCCGTTCTAGTCATTCGTTTCGAGCATCAGAACTGCGAAAATTTTGAGTTTCTCAAGCGTTTCTTACCTCCAAACTGCCATATCTCGCGAACGGATTGACCAATCCGCATAAGTTCTGTTGCATCTGAAAGTAGAAACTCGCCCGATTACAACGGTATGCGTACTTCTCCCATAGGCCGTTCTAGTCATTCGTTTCGAGCATCAGAACTGCGAAAATTTTGAGTTTCTCAAGCGTTTCTTACCTCCAAACTGGCATATCTCGCGAACGGATTGATCAATCCTCAAAATTTCTGTTGCATCTGAAAGTAGAAACTCGCCCGATTACAATGGTGTGCGTACTTCTCCCCTAGGCCGTTCGAGTTATTCGTTTCAAGCATCAGAACTGCGCAAATTTTGAGTTTCTCATGCGTTTCTTACCTCCAAACTGCCATATCTCGCGAACGGATTGACCAATCCGCAAAATTTCTGTTGCATCTGAAAGTAGAAACTCGCCCGATTACAACGGTGTGTAGTTTTCCCCTAGGCCGTTCCAGTTATTCATTTCGAGCATCAGAAAAGCGAAAATTTTGAGTTTCTCAAGCGTTTCTTATCTCCAAACTGCCATATCTCGCGAACGGATTGATCAATCCGCAAAATTTCTGTTGCATCTGAAAGTAGAAACTCGCCCGATTACAACGGTATGTGTAGTTTTCCCACAGGCCGTTCCAGTTATTCGTTTCGAGCATCAGAACTACGAAAATTTTGAGTTTCTCAAGCGTTTCTTACCTCCAAACTGCCATATCTCGCGAATGGGTTGACCAATCCGCAAAATTTCTGTTGCATCTGAAAGTAGAAACTCGCCCGATTACAACGGTATGCGTACTTCTCCCCTAGGCTGTTCTAGTCATTCGTTTCGAGCATCAGAACTGCGAAAATTTTGAGTTTCTCAAGCGTTTCGTACCTCCAAACTGCCATATCTCGCGAACGGATTGACCAATCCGCATAAGTTCTGTTGCATCTGAAAGTAGAAACTCGCCCGATTACAACGGTATGCGTACTTCTCCCATAGGCCGTTCTAGTCATTCGTTTCGAGCATCAGAACTGCGAAAATTTTGAGTTTCTCAAGCGTTTCTTATCTCCAAACTGCCATATCTCGCGAACGGATTGATCAATCCGCAAAATTTCTGTTGCATCTGAAAGTAGAAACTCGCCTGATTACAACGGTATGAGTAGATTTCCCATAGGCCGTTCCAGTTATTCGTTTCGAGCATCAGAACTGCGAAAATTTTGAGTTTCTCAAGCGTTTCTTACCTCCAAACTGGCATATCTCGCGAACGGATTGATCAATCCGCAAAATTTCTGTTGCATCTGAAAGTAGAAACTCGCCCGATTACAACGGTGTGCGTACTTCTCCCCTAGGCCGTTCTAGTTATTCGTTTCAAGCATCAGAACTGCGCAAATTTTGAGTTTCTCATGCGTTTCTTACCTCCAAACTGCCATATCTCGCGAACGGATTGACCAATCCGCAAAATTTCTGTTGCATCTGAAAGTAGAAACTCGCCCGATTACAACGGTGTGTAGTTTTCCCCTGGGCCGTCCTAGTTATTCGTTTCGAGCATCAGAACTGCGAAAATTTTGAGTTTCTAAAGCGTTTCTTATCTCCAAACTGTCATATCTCGCGAACGGATTGATCAATCCGCAAAATTTCTGTTGCATCTGAAAGTAGAAACTCGCCCGATTACAACGGTAGGTGTAGTTTTCCCCTAGGCCGTTCTAGTTATTCGTTTCGAGCATCAGAAATGCGAAAATTTTGAGTTCCTCAAGCGTTTCTTACCTCCAAACTGCCATATCTCGCGAACAGATTGACCAATCCGCGTAATTTCTGTTGCATCTCAAAGTAGAAACTCGCACTATTACAACGGTATGTGTAGTTTTCCCCTAGGCCGTTCCAGTTATTCGTTTCGAGCATCAGAAATGCGAAAATTTTGAGTTTCTCAAGCGTTTCTTACATCCAAACTGCCATATCTCGCGAACGGGTTGACCAATCCGCAAAATTTCTGTTGCATTTGAAAGTAGAAACTCGCCCGAATACAACGGTATGTGTAGTTTTCCCCTAGGCCGTTCCAGTTATTCATTTCGAGAATCAGAACTGCGAAAATTTTGAGTTTCTCAAGCGTTTCTTACATCCAAACGGCCATATCTCGCGAACGGATTGACCAATCCGCATAATTTCTGTTGCATCTGAAAGTAGAAACTCGCCCGATTACAACGGTATGCGTACTTCTCCCCTAGGCCGTTCTGGTTATTCGTTTCAAGCATCAGAACTGCGCAAATTTTGAGTTTCTCAAGCGTTTCTTACTTCCAAACTGCCATATCTCGCGAACGGATTGACAAATCCGCAAAATTTCTGTTGCATTTGAAAGTAGAAACTCGCCCGATTACAACGGTATGCGCACTTTTCCCCTAGGCCGTTCTAGTTATTCGTTTCGAGCATCAGAACTGCGAAAATTTTGAGTTTCTTAAGCGTTTCTTACCTCCAAACTGCCATATCTCGCGAACGGATTGACCAATCCGCAAAATTTCTGTTGCTTCTGAAAGTAGAAACTCGCCCGATTACAACGGTATGTGTTGTTTTCCCCTAGGCCGTTCCAGTTATTCGTGTCGAGCATCAGAACTGCGAAAATTTTGAGTTCCTCAAGCGTTTCTTACCTCCAAACCGCCATATCTCGCGAACGGGTTGACCAATCCGCAAAATTTCTGTTGCATTTGAAAGTAGAAACTCGCCCGATTACAACGGTATGCGCACTTTTCCCCTAGGCCGTTCTAGTTATTCGTTTCGAGCATCAGAACTGCGAAAATTTTGAGTTTCTCAAGCGTTTCTTACATCCAAACGGCCATATCTCGCGAACGGATTGACCAATCCGCATAATTTCTGTTGCATCTGAAAGTAGAAACTCGCACGATTACAACGGTATGTGTAGTTTTCCCCTAGGCCGTTCCAGTTATTCGTTTCGAGCATCAGAAATGCGAAAATTTTGAGTTTCTGAAGCGTTTCTTATCTCCAAACTGCCATATCTCGCGAACGGATTGATCAATCCGCAAAATTTCTGTTGCATCTGAAAGTAGAAACTCGCCCGATTACAACGGTATGCGTACTTCTCCCCTAGGCCGTTCTAGTCATTCGTTTCGAGCATCAGAACTGCGAAAATTTTGAGTTTCTCAAGCGTTTCTTACCTCCAAACTGCCATATCTCGCGAACGGATTGACCAATCCGCATAAGTTCTGTTGCATCTGAAAGTAGAAACTCGCCCGATTACAACGGTATGCGTACTTCTCCCATAGGCCGTTCTAGTCATTCGTTTCGAGCATCAGAACTGCGAAAATTTTGAGTTTCTCAAGCGTTTCTTACCTCCAAACTGGCATATCTCGCGAACGGATTGATCAATCCTCAAAATTTCTGTTGCATCTGAAAGTAGAAACTCGCCCGATTACAATGGTGTGCGTACTTCTCCCCTAGGCCGTTCGAGTTATTCGTTTCAAGCATCAGAACTGCGCAAATTTTGAGTTTCTCATGCGTTTCTTACCTCCAAACTGCCATATCTCGCGAACGGATTGACCAATCCGCAAAATTTCAGTTGCATCTGAAAGTAGAAACTCGCCCGATTACAACGGTGTGTAGTTTTCCCCTAGGCCGTTCCAGTTATTCATTTCGAGCATCAGAAAAGCGAAAATTTTGAGTTTCTCAAGCGTTTCTTATCTCCAAACTGCCATATCTCGCGAACGGATTGATCAATCCGCAAAATTTCTATTGCATCTGAAAGTAGAAACTCGCCCGATTACAACGGTATGTGTAGTTTTCCCACAGGCCGTTCCAGTTATTCGTTTCGAGCATCAGAACTACGAAAATTTTGAGTTTCTCAAGCGTTTCTTACCTCCAAACTGCCATATCTCGCGAATGGGTTGACCAATCCGCAAAATTTCTGTTGCATCTGAAAGTAGAAACTCGCCCGATTACAACGGTATGCGTACTTCTCCCCTAGGCCGTTCTAGTCATTCGTTTCGAGCATCAGAACTGCGAAAATTTTGAGTTTCTCAAGCGTTTCTTACCTCCAAACTGCCATATCTCATGAACGGATTGACCAATCCGCATAAGTTCTGTTGCATCTGAAAGTAGAAACTCGCCCGATTACAACGGTATGCGTACTTCTCCCATAGGCCGTTCTAGTCATTCGTTTCGAGCATCAGAACTGCGAAAATTTTGAGTTTCTCAAGCATTTCTTATCTCCAAACTGCCATATCTCGCGAACGGATTGATCAATCCGCAAAATTTCTGTTGCATCTGAAAGTAGAAACTCGCCTGATTACAACGGTATGAGTAGATTTCCCATAGGCCGTTCCAGTTATTCGTTTCGAGCATCAGAACTGCGAAAATTTTGAGTTTCTCAAGCGTTTCTTACCTCCAAACTGGCATATCTCGCGAACGGATTGATCAATCCGCAAAATTTCTGTTGCATCTGAAAGTAGAAACTCGCCCGATTACAACGGTGTGCGTACTTCTCCCCTAGGCCGTTCTAGTTATTCGTTTCAAGCATCAGAACTGCGCAAATTTTGAGTTTCTCATGCGTTTCTTACCTCCAAACTGCCATATCTCGCGAACGGATTGACCAATCCGCAAAATTTCTGTTGCATCTGAAAGTAGAAACTCGCCCGATTACAACGGTGTGTAGTTTTCCCCTGGGCCGTCCTAGTTATTCGTTTCGAGCATCAGAACTGCGAAAATTTTGAGTTTCTAAAGCGTTTCTTATCTCCAAACTGTCATATCTCGCGAACGGATTGATCAATCCGCAAAATTTCTGTTGCATCTGAAAGTAGAAACTCGCCCGATTACAACGGTAGGTGTAGTTTTCCCCTAGGCCGTTCTAGTTATTCGTTTCGAGCATCAGAAATGCGAAAATTTTGAGTTCCTCAAGCGTTTCTTACCTCCAAACTGCCATATCTCGCGAACAGATTGACCAATCCGCGTAATTTCTGTTGCATCTCAAAGTAGAAACTCGCACTATTACAACGGTATGTGTAGTTTTCCCCTAGGCCGTTCCAGTTATTCATTTCGAGCATCAGAAATGCGAAAATTTTGAGTTTCTCAAGCGTTTCTTACATCCAAACTGCCATATCTCGCGAACGGGTTGACCAATCCGCAAAATTTCTGTTGCATTTGAAAGTAGAAACTCGCCCGAATACAACGGTATGTGTAGTTTTCCCCTAGGCCGTTCCAGTTATTCATTTCGAGAATCAGAACTGCGAAAATTTTGAGTTTCTCAAGCGTTTCTTACATCCAAACGGCCATATCTCGCGAACGGATTGACCAATCCGCATAATTTCTGTTGCATCTGAAAGTAGAAACTCGCCCGATTACAACGGTATGCGTACTTCTCCCCTAGGCCGTTCTAGTTATTCGTTTCAAGCATCAGAACTGCGCAAATTTTGATTTTCTCAAGCGTTTCTTACCTCCAAACTGCCATATCTCGCGAACGGATTGACCAATCCGCAAAATTTCTGTTGCATTTGAAAGTAGAAACTCGCCCGATTACAACGGTATGCGTACTTCTCCCCTAGGCCGTTCTAGTTATTCGTTTCAAGCATCAGAACTGCGCAAATTTTGAGTTTCTCATGCGTTTCTTACCTCCAAACTGCCATATCTCGCGAACGGATTGACCAATCCGCATAATTTCTGTTGCATCTGAAAGTAGAAACTCGCACGATTACAACGGTATGCGTACTTCTCCCCTAGGCCGTTCTAGTCATTCGTTTCGAGCATCAGAACTGCGAAAATTTTGAGTTTCTCAAGCGTTTCTTACCTCCAAACTGCCATATCTCGCGAACGGATTGACCAATCCGCATAAGTTCTGTTGCATCTGAAAGTAGAAACTCGCCCGATTACAACGGTATGCGTACTTCTCCCATAGGCCGTTCTAGTCATTCGTTTCGAGCATCAGAACTGCGAAAATTTTGAGTTTCTCATGCGTTTCTTACCTCCAAACTGCCATATCTCGCGAACGGATTGACCAATCCGCAAAATTTCTGTTGCATCTGAAAGTAGAAACTCGCCCGATTACAACGGTGTGTAGTTTTCCCCTGGGCCGTCCTAGTTATTCGTTTCGAGCATCAGAACTGCGAAAATTTTGAGTTTCTAAAGCGTTTCTTATCTCCAAACTGTCATATCTCGCGAACGGATTGATCAATCCGCAAAATTTCTGTTGCATCTGAAAGTAGAAACTCGCCCGATTACAACGGTAGGTGTAGTTTTCCCCTAGGCCGTTCTAGTTATTCGTTTCGAGCATCAGAAATGCGAAAATTTTGAGTTCCTCAAGCGTTTCTTACATCCAAACTGCCATATCTCGCGAACAGATTGACCAATCCGCGTAATTTCTGTTGCATCTGAAAGTAGAAACTCGCACGATTACAACGGTATGTGTAGTTTTCCCCTAGGCCGTTCCAGTTATTCGTTTCGAGCATCAGAAATGCGGAAATTTTGAGTTTCTCAAGCGTTTCTTACATCCAAACTGCCTTATCTCGCGAACGGGTTGACCAATCCGCAAAATTTCTGTTGCATTTGAAAGTAGAAACTCGCCCGATTACAACGGTATGTGTAGTTTTCCCCTAGGCCGTTCCAGTTATTCATTTCGAGAATCAGAACTGCGAAAATTTTGAGTTTCTCAAGCGTTTCTTACATCCAAACGGCCATATCTAGCGAACGGATTGACCAATCCGCATAATTTCTGTTGCATCTGAAAGTAGAAACTCGCCCGATTACAACGGTATGCGTACTTCTCCCCTAGGCCGTTCTAGTTATTCGTTTCAAGCATCAGAACTGCGCAAATTTTGAGTTTCTCAAGCGTTTCTTACCTCCAAACTGCCATATCTCGCGAACGGATTGACCAATCCGCAAAATTTCTGTTGCATTTGAAAGTAGAAACTCGCCCGATTACAACGGTATGCGTACTCCTCCCCTAGGCCGTTCTAGTCATTCGTTTCCAGCATCAGAACTGCGAAAATTTTGAGTTTCTCAAGCGTTTCTTACCTCCAAACTGCCATATCTCGCGAACGGATTGAACAATCCGCAAAATTTCTGTTGCATCTGAAAGTAGAAACTCGCCCGATTACAACGGTATGCGCACTTTTCCCCTAGGCCGTTCTGGTTATTCGTTTCAAGCATCAGAACTGCGCAAATTTTGAGTTTCTCATGCGTTTCTTACCTCCAAACAGCCATATCTCGCGAACGGATTGACCAATCCGCAAAATTTCTGTTGCATCTGAAAGTAGAAACTCGCCCGATTACAACGGTATGTGTAGTTTTCCCCTAGGCCGTTCCAGTTATTCATTTCGAGAAACAGAACTGCGAAAGTTTTGAGTTTCTTAAGCGTTTCTTACCTCCAAACTGTCATATCTCGCGAACGGATTGACCAATCCGCAAAATTTCTGTTGCTTCTGAAAGTAGAAACTCGCCCGATTACAACGGTATGTGTTGTTTTCCCCCAGGCCGTTCCAGTTATTCATTTCGAGAATCAGAACTGCGAAAATTTTGAGTTTCTTAAACGTTTCTTACCTCCAAACTGCCATATCTCGCGAACGGATTGACCAATCCGCAAAATTTCTGTTGCTTCTGAAAGTAGAAACTCGCCCGATTACAACGGTATGTGTAGTTTTCCCCCAGGCCGTTCCAGTTATTCGTTTCGAGCATCAGAACTACGAAAATTTTGAGTTTCTCAAGCGTTTCTTACCTCCAAACTGCCATATCTCGCGAATGGGTTGACCAATCCGCAAAATTTCTGTTGCATCTGAAAGTAGAAACTCGCCCGATTACAACGGTATGCGTACTTCTCCCCTAGGCCGTTCTAGTCATTCGTTTCGAGCATCAAAACTGCGAAAATTTTGAGTTTCTCAAGCGTTTCTTACCTCCAAACTGACATATTTCGCGAACGGATTGACCAATCCGCAAAATTTCTGTTGCATTTGAAAGTAGAAACTCGCCCGATTACAACGGTATGCGCACTTTTCCCCTAGGCCGTTCTAGTTATTCGTTTCGAGCATCAGAACTGCGAAAATTTTGAGTTTCTCAAGCGTTACTTACATCCAAACGGCCATATCTCGCGAACGGATTGACCAATCCGCATAAGTTCTGTTGCATCTGAAAGTAGAAACTCGCCCGATTACAACGGTATGCGTACTTCTCCCATAGGCCGTTCTAGTCATTCGTTTCGAGCATCAGAACTGCGAAAATTTTGAGTTTCTCAAGCGTTTCTTATCTCCAAACTGCCATATCTCGCGAACGGATTGATCAATCCGCAAAATTTCTGTTGCATCTGAAAGTAGAAACTCGCCCGATTACAACGGTATGTGTAGTTTTCCCCTAGGCCGTTCCAGTTATTCATTTCGAGAATCAGAACTGCGAAAATTTTGAGTTTCTTAAGCGTTTCTTACCTCCAAACTGCCATATCTCGCGAACGGATTGACCAATCCGCAAAATTTCTGTTGCTTCTGAAAGTAGAAACTCGCCCGATTACAACGGTATGTGTTGTTTTCCCCTAGGCCGTTCCAGTTATTCGTGTCGAGCATCAGAACTGCGAAAATTTTGAGTTCCTCAAGCGTTTCTTACCTCCAAACCGCCATATCTCGCGAACGGGTTGACCAATCCGCAAAATTTCTGTTGCATTTGAAAGTAGAAACTCGCCCGATTACAACGGTATGCGCACTTTTCCCCTAGGCCGTTCTAGTTATTCGTTTCAAGCATCAGAACTGCGCAAATTTTGAGTTCCTCATGCGTTTCTTACCTCCAAACTGCCATATCTCGCGAACGGATTGACCAATCCGCAAAATTTCTGTTGCATCTGAAAGTAGAAACTCGCCCGATTACAACGGTGTGTAGTTTTCCCCTAGGCCGTTCCAGTTATTCATTTCGAGCATCAGAAAAGCGAAAATTTTGAGTTTCTCAAGCGTTTCTTATCTCCAAACTGCCATATCTCGCGAACGGATTGATCAATCCGCAAAATTTCTGTTGCATCTGAAAGTAGAAACTCGCCCGATTACAACGGTATGTGTAGTTTTCCCCCAGGCCGTTCCAGTTATTCGTTTCGAGCATCAGAACTACGAAAATTTTGAGTTTCTCAAGCGTTTCTTACCTCCAAACTGCCATATCTCGCGAATGGGTTGACCAATCCGCAAAATTTCTGTTGCATCTGAAAGTAGAAACTCGCCCGATTACAACGGTATGCGTACTTCTCCCCTAGGCCGTTCTAGTCATTCGTTTCGAGCATCAGAACTGCGAAAATTTTGAGTTTCTCAAGCGTTTCTTACCTCCAAACTGCCATATCTCGCGAACGGATTGACCAATCCGCATAAGTTCTGTTGCATCTGAAAGTAGAAACTCGCCCGATTACAACGGTATGCGTACTTCTCCCATAGGCCGTTCTAGTCATTCGTTTCGAGCATCAGAACTGCGAAAATTTTGAGTTTGTCAAGCGTTTCTTATCTCCAAACTGCCATATCTCGCGAACGGATTGATCAATCCGCAAAATTTCTGTTGCATCTGAAAGTAGAAACTCGCCTGATTACAACGGTATGAGTAGATTTCCCATAGGCCGTTCCAGTTATTCGTTTCGAGCATCAGAACTGCGAAAATTTTGAGTTTCTCAAGCGTTTCTTACCTCCAAACTGGCATATCTCGCGAACGGATTGATCAATCCGCAAAATTTCTGTTGCATCTGAAAGTAGAAACTCGCCCGATTACAACGGTGTGCGTACTTCTCCCCTAGGCCGTTCTAGTTATTCGTTTCAAGCATCAGAACTGCGCAAATTTCGAGTTTCTCATGCGTTTCTTACCTCCAAACTGCCATATCTCGCGAACGGATTGACCAATCCGCAAAATTTCTGTTGCATCTGAAAGTAGAAACTCGCCCGATTACAACGGTGTGTAGTTTTCCCCTGGGCCGTCCTAGTTATTCGTTTCGAGCATCAGAACTGCGAAAATTTTGAGTTTCTAAAGCGTTTCTTATCTCCGAACTGTCATATCTCGCGAACGGATTGATCAATCCGCAAAATTTCTGTTGCATCTGAAAGTAGAAACTCGCCCGATTACAACGGTAGGTGTAGTTTTCCCCTAGGCCGTTCTAGTTATTCGTTTCGAGCATCAGAAATGCGAAAATTTTGAGTTCCTCAAGCGTTTCTTACCTCCAAACTGCCATATCTCGCGAACAGATTGACCAATCCGCGTAATTTCTGTTGCATCTCAAAGTAGAAACTCGCACTATTACAACGGTATGTGTAGTTTTCCCCTAGGCCGTTCCAGTTATTCGTTTCGAGCATCAGAAATGCGAAAATTTTGAGTTTCTCAAGCGTTTCTTACATCCAAACTGCCATATCTCGCGAACGGGTTGAACAATCCGCAAAATTTCTGTTGCATTTGAAAGTAGAAACTCGCCCGAATACAACGGTATGTGTAGTTTTCCCCTAGGCCGTTCCAGTTATTCATTTCGAGAATCAGAACTGCGAAAATTTTGAGTTTCTCAAGCGTTTCTTACATCCAAACGGCCATATCTCGCGAACGGATTGACCAATCCGCATAATTTCTGTTGCATCTGAAAGTAGAAACTCGCCCGATTACAACGGTATGCGTACTTCTCCCCTAGGCCGTTCTAGTTATTCGTTTCAAGCATCAGAACTGCGCAAATTTTGAGTTTCTCAAGCGTTTCGTACCTCCAAACTGCCATATCTCGCGAACGGATTGACCAATCCGCAAAATTTCTGTTGCATTTGAAAGTAGAAACTCGCCCGATTACAACGGTATGCGTACTTCTCCCCTAGGCCGTTCTAGTTATTCGTTTCAAGCATCAGAACTGCGCAAATTTTGAGTTTCTCAAGCGTTTCTTACCTCCAAACTGGCATATCTCGCGAACGGATTGATCAATCCGCAAAATTTCTGTTGCATCTGAAAGTAGAAACTCGCCCGATTACAACGGTGTGCGTACTTCTCCCCTAGGCCGTTCTAGTTATTCGTTTCAAGCATCAGAACTGCGCAAATTTTGAGTTTCTCATGCGTTTCTTACCTCCAAACTGCCATATCTCGCGAACGGATTGACCAATCCGCATAATTTCTGTTGCATCTGAAAGTAGAAACTCGCACGATTACAACGGTATGCGTACTTCTCCCCTAGGCCGTTCTAGTCATTCGTTTCGAGCATCAGAACTGCGAAAATTTTGAGTTTCTCAAGCGTTTCTTACCTCCAAACTGCCATATCTCGCGAACGGATTGACCAATCCGCATAAGTTCTGTTGCATCTGAAAGTAGAAACTCGCCCGATTACAACGGTATGCGTACTTCTCCCATAGGCCGTTCTAGTCATTCGTTTCGAGCATCAGAACTGCGAAAATTTTGAGTTTCTCATGCGTTTCTTACCTCCAAACTGCCATATCTCGCGAACGGATTGACCAATCCGCAAAATTTCTGTTGCATCTGAAAGTAGAAACTCGCCCGATTACAACGGTGTGTAGTTTTCCCCTGGGCCGTCCTAGTTATTCGTTTCGAGCATCAGAACTGCGAAAATTTTGAGTTTCTAAAGCGTTTCTTATCTCCAAACTGTCATATCTCGCGAACGGATTGATCAATCCGCAAAATTTCTGTTGCATCTGAAAGTAGAAACTCGCCCGATTACAACGGTAGGTGTAGTTTTCCCCTGGGCCGTCCTAGTTATTCGTTTCGAGCATCAGAACTGCGAAAATTTTGAGTTTCTAAAGCGTTTCTTATCTCCAAACTGTCATATCTCGCGAACGGATTGATCAATCCGCAAAATTTCTGTTGCATCTGAAAGTAGAAACTCGCCCGATTACAACGGTAGGTGTAGTTTTCCCCTAGGCCGTTCTAGTTATTCGTTTCGAGCATCAGAAATGCGAAAATTTTGAGTTCCTCAAGCGTTTCTTACATCCAAACTGCCATATCTCGCGAACAGATTGACCAATCCGCGTAATTTCTGTTGCATCTGAAAGTAGAAACTCGCACGATTACAACGGTATGTGTAGTTTTCCCCTAGGCCGTTCCAGTTATTCGTTTCGAGCATCAGAAATGCGGAAATTTTGAGTTTCTCAAGCGTTTCTTACATCCAAACTGCCATATCTCGCGAACGGGTTGACCAATCCGCAAAATTTCTGTTGCATTTGAAAGTAGAAACTCGCCCGATTACAACGGTATGTGTAGTTTTCCCCTAGGCCGTTCCAGTTATTCATTTCGAGAATCAGAACTGCGAAAATTTTGAGTTTCTCAAGCGTTTCTTACATCCAAACGGCCATATCTAGCGAACGGATTGACCAATCCGCATAATTTCTGTTGCATCTGAAAGTAGAATCTCGCCCGATTACAACGGTATGCGTACTTCTCCCCTAGGCCGTTCTAGTTATTCGTTTCAAGCATCAGAACTGCGCAAATTTTGAGTTTCTCAAGCGTTTCTTACCTCCAAACTGCCATATCTCGCGAACGGATTGACCAATCCGCAAAATTTCTGTTGCATTTGAAAGTAGAAACTCGCCCGATTACAACGGTATGCGTACTCCTCCCCTAGGCCGTTCTAGCCATTCGTTTCCAGCATCAGAACTGCGAAAATTTTGAGTTTCTCAAGCGTTTCTTACCTCCAAACTGCCATATCTCGCGAACGGATTGAACAATCCGCAAAATTTCTGTTGCATCTGAAAGTAGAAACTCGCCCGATTACAACGGTATGCGCACTTTTCCCCTAGGCCGTTCTGGTTATTCGTTTCAAGCATCAGAACTGCGCAAATTTTGAGTTTCTCATGCGTTTCTTACCTCCAAACTGCCATATCTCGCGAACGGATTGACCAATCCGCAAAATTTCTGTTGCATCTGAAAGTAGAAACTCGCCCGATTACAACGGTATGTGTAGTTTTCCCCTAGGCCGTTCCAGTTATTCATTTCGAGAAACAGAACTGCGAAAATTTTGAGTTTCTTAAGCGTTTCTTACCTCCAAACTGTCATATCTCGCGAACGGATTGACCAATCCGCAAAATTTCTGTTGCTTCTGAAAGTAGAAACTCGCCCGATTACAACGGTATGTGTTGTTTTCCCCCAGGCCGTTCCAGTTATTCATGTCGAGCATCAGAAGTGCGAAAATTTTGAGTTCCTCAAGCGTTTCTTACATCCAAACGGCCATATCTCGCGAACGGATTGAC
Organism: Ptiloglossa arizonensis; assembly: GCF_051014685.1. NCBI lineage: Eukaryota > Metazoa > Arthropoda > Insecta > Hymenoptera > Colletidae > Ptiloglossa > Ptiloglossa arizonensis. Next base: position 282,697 of record NW_027478921.1, on the reverse strand, counting down.
CAATCCGCGTAATTTCTGTTGCATCTGAAAGTAGAAACTCGCACGATTACAACGGTATGTGTAGTTTTCCCCTAGGCCATTCCAGTTATTCGTTTCGAGCATCAGAATTGCGAAAATTTTGAGTTTCTCAAGCGTTTCTTATTTCCAAACTGCCATATCTCGCGAACGGATTGATCAATCCGCAAAATTTCTGTTGCATCTGAAAGTAGAAACTCGCCCGATTACAACGGTATGCGTACTTCTCCCATAGGCCGTTCTAGTCATTCGTTTCGAGCATCAGAACTGCGAAAATTTTGAGTTTCTCAAGCGTTTCTTACCTCCAAACTGCCATATCTCGCGAACGGATTGACCAATCCGCAAAATTTCTGTTGCATTTGAAAGTAGAAACTCGCCCGATTACAACGGTATGCGCACTTTTCCCCTGGACCGTCCTAGTTATTCGTTTCGAGCATCAGAACTGCGAAAATTTTGAGTTTCTAAAGCGTTTCTTATCTCCAAACTGTCATATCTCGCGAACGGATTGATCAATCCGCAAAATTTCTGTTCCATCTGAAAGTAGAAACTCGCCCGATTACAACGGTATGCGTACTTCTACCCTAGGCCGTTCTAGTCATTCGTTTCGAGCATCAGAACTGCGAAAATTTTGAGTTTCTCAAGCGTTTCTTACATCCAAATGGCCATATCTCGCGAACGGATTGACCAATCCGCGTAATTTCTGTTGCATCTGAAAGTAGAAACTCGCACGATTACAACGGTATGTGTAGTTTTCCCCTAGGCCGTTCCAGTTATTCGTTTCGAGCATCAGAAGTGCGAAAATTTTGAGTTTCCCAAGCGTTTCTTACATCCAAACTTCCATATCTCGCGAACGGGTTGACCAATCCGCAAAATTTCTGTTGCATTTGAAAGTAGAAACTCGCCCGATTACAACGGTATGTGTAGTTTTCCCCTAGGCCGTTCCAGTTATTAATTTCGAGAATCAGAACTGCGAAAATTTTGAGTTTCTTAAGCGTTTCTTACCTCCAAACTGCCATATCTCGCGAACGGATTGACCAATCCGCAAAATTTCTGTTGCTTCTGAAAGTAGAAACTCGCCCGATTACAACGGTATGTGTAGTTTTCCCCCAGGCCGTTCCAGTTATTCGTTTCGAGCATCAGAACTACGAAAATTTTGAGTTTCTCAAGCGTTTCTTACCTCCAAACTGCCATATCTCGCGAATGGGTTGACCAATCCGCAAAATTTCTGTTGCATCTGAAAGTAGAAACTCGCCCGATTACAACGGTATGCGTACTTCTCCCCTAGGCCGTTCTAGTCATTCGTTTCGAGCATCAGAACTGCGAAAATTTTGAGTTTCTCAAGCGTTTCTTACCTCCAAACTGCCATATCTCGCGAACGGATTGACCAATCCGCATAAGTTCTGTTGCATCTGAAAGTAGAAACTCGCCCGATTACAACGGTATGCGTACTTCTCCCATAGGCCGTTCTAGTCATTCGTTTCGAGCATCAGAACTGCGAAAATTTTGAGTTTCTCAAGCGTTTCTTATCTCCAAACTGCCATATCTCGCGAACGGATTGACCAATCCGCAAAATTTCTGTTGCATCTGAAAGTAGAAGCTCGCCCGATTACAACGGTGTGCGTACTTCTCCCCTAGGCCGTTCTAGTTATTCGTTTCAAGCATCAGAACTGCGCAAATTTTGAGTTTCTCATGCGTTTCTTACCTCCAAACTGCCATATCTCGCGAACGGATTGACCAATCCGCAAAATTTCTGTTGCATCTGAAAGTAGAAACTCGCCTGATTACAACGGTAGGTGTAGTTTTCCCGTAGGCCGTTCCAGTCATTCGTTTCGAGCATCAAAACTGCGAAAATTTTGAGTTTCTCAAGTGTTTCTTACCTCCAAACGGCCATATCTCGCGAACGGATTGACCAATCCGCAAAATTTCTGTTGCATCTGAAAGTCGAGACTCGCCCGATTACAACGGTATGAGTAGATTTCCCATAGGCCGTTCCAGTTATTCGTTTCGAGCATCAGAAATGCGAAAATTTTGAGTTTCTCAAGCGTTTCTTACATCCAAACTTCCATATCTCGCGAACGGGTTGACCAATCCGCAAAATTTCTGTTGCATTTGAAAGTAGAAACTCGCCCGATTACAACGGTATGTGTAGTTTTCCCCTAGGCCGTTCCAGTTATTCATTTCGAGAATCAGAACTGCGAAAATTTTGAGTTTCTTAAGCGTTTCTTACCTCCAAACTGCCATATCTCGCGAACGGATTGACCAATCCGCAAAATTTCTGTTGCTTCTGAAAGTAGAAACTCGCCCGATTACAACGGTATGTGTTGTTTTCCCCTAGGCCGTTCCAGTTATTCGTGTCGAGCATCAGAACTGCGAAAATTTTGAGTTCCTCAAGCGTTTCTTACATCCAAACGGCCATATCTCGCGAACGGATTGACCAATCCGCATAATTTCTGTTGCATCTGAAAGTAGAAACTCGCACGATTACAACGGTATGTGTAGCTTTCCCCTAGGCCGTTCCAGTTATTCGTTTCGAGCATCAGAAATGCGAAAATTTTGAGTTTCTCAAGAGTTTCTTACCTCCAAACCGCCATATCTCGCGAACGGGTTGACCAATCCGCAAAATTTCTGTTGCATTTGAAAGTAGAAACTCGCCCGATTACAACGGTATGCGCACTTTTCCCCTAGGCCATTCCAGTTATTCGTTTCGAGCATCAGAATTGCGAAAATTTTGAGTTTCTCAAGCGTTTCTTATTTCCAAACTGCCATATCTCGCGAACGGATTGATCAATCCGCAAAATTTCTGTTGCATCTGAAAGTAGAAACTCGCCCGATTACAACGGTATGCGTACTTCTACCCTAGGCCGTTCTAGTCATTCGTTTCGAGCATCAGAAGTGCGAAAATTTTGAGTTTCCCAAGCGTTTCTTACATCCAAACTTCCATATCTCGCGAACGGGTTGACCAATCCGCAAAATTTCTGTTGCATTTGAAAGTAGAAACTCGCCCGATTACAACGGTATGTGTAGTTTTCCCCTAGGCCGTTCCAGTTATTAATTTCGAGAATCAGAACTGCGAAAATTTTGAGTTTCTTAAGCGTTTCTTACCTCCAAACTGCCATATCTCGCGAACGGATTGACCAATCCGCAAAATTTCTGTTGCTTCTGAAAGTAGAAACTCGCCCGATTACAACGGTATGTGTAGTTTTCCCCCAGGCCGTTCCAGTTATTCGTTTCGAGCATCAGAACTACGAAAATTTTGAGTTTCTCAAGCGTTTCTTACCTCCAAACTGCCATATCTCGCGAATGGGTTGACCAATCCGCAAAATTTCTGTTGCATCTGAAAGTAGAAACTCGCCCGATTACAACGGTATGCGTACTTCTCCCCTAGGCCGTTCTAGTCATTCGTTTCGAGCATCAGAACTGCGAAAATTTTGAGTTTCTCAAGCGTTTCTTACCTCCAAACTGCCATATCTCGCGAACGGATTGACCAATCCGCATAAGTTCTGTTGCATCTGAAAGTAGAAACTCGCCCGATTACAACGGTATGCGTACTTCTCCCATAGGCCGTTCTAGTCATTCGTTTCGAGCATCAGAACTGCGAAAATTTTGAGTTTCTCAAGCGTTTCTTATCTCCAAACTGCCATATCTCGCGAACGGATTGACCAATCCGCAAAATTTCTGTTGCATCTGAAAGTAGAAGCTCGCCCGATTACAACGGTGTGCGTACTTCTCCCCTAGGCCGTTCTAGTTATTCGTTTCAAGCATCAGAACTGCGCAAATTTTGAGTTTCTCATGCGTTTCTTACCTCCAAACTGCCATATCTCGCGAACGGATTGACCAATCCGCAAAATTTCTGTTGCTTCTGAAAGTAGAAACTCGCCCGATTACAACGGTATGTGTAGTTTTCCCCCAGGCCGTTCCAGTTATTCGTTTCGAGCATCAGAACTACGAAAATTTTGAGTTTCTCAAGCGTTTCTTACCTCCAAACTGCCATATCTCGCGAATGGGTTGACCAATCCGCAAAATTTCTGTTGCATCTGAAAGTAGAAACTCGCCCGATTACAACGGTATGCGTACTTCTCCCCTAGGCCGTTCTAGTCATTCGTTTCGAGCATCAGAACTGCGAAAATTTTGAGTTTCTCAAGCGTTTCTTACCTCCAAACTGCCATATCTCGCGAACGGATTGACCAATCCGCATAAGTTCTGTTGCATCTGAAAGTAGAAACTCGCCCGATTACAACGGTATGCGTACTTCTCCCATAGGCCGTTCTAGTCATTCGTTTCGAGCATCAGAACTGCGAAAATTTTGAGTTTCTCAAGCGTTTCTTATCTCCAAACTGCCATATCTCGCGAACGGATTGACCAATCCGCAAAATTTCTGTTGCATCTGAAAGTAGAAGCTCGCCCGATTACAACGGTGTGCGTACTTCTCCCCTAGGCCGTTCTAGTTATTCGTTTCAAGCATCAGAACTGCGCAAATTTTGAGTTTCTCATGCGTTTCTTACCTCCAAACTGCCATATCTCGCGAACGGATTGACCAATCCGCAAAATTTCTGTTGCATCTGAAAGTAGAAACTCGCCTGATTACAACGGTAGGTGTAGTTTTCCCGTAGGCCGTTCCAGTCATTCGTTTCGAGCATCAAAACTGCGAAAATTTTGAGTTTCTCAAGTGTTTCTTACCTCCAAACGGCCATATCTCGCGAACGGATTGACCAATCCGCAAAATTTCTGTTGCATCTGAAAGTCGAGACTCGCCCGATTACAACGGTATGAGTAGATTTCCCATAGGCCGTTCCAGTTATTCGTTTCGAGCATCAGAAATGCGAAAATTTTGAGTTTCTCAAGCGTTTCTTACATCCAAACTTCCATATCTCGCGAACGGGTTGACCAATCCGCAAAATTTCTGTTGCATTTGAAAGTAGAAACTCGCCCGATTACAACGGTATGTGTAGTTTTCCCCTAGGCCGTTCCAGTTATTCATTTCGAGAATCAGAACTGCGAAAATTTTGAGTTTCTTAAGCGTTTCTTACCTCCAAACTGCCATATCTCGCGAACGGATTGACCAATCCGCAAAATTTCTGTTGCTTCTGAAAGTAGAAACTCGCCCGATTACAACGGTATGTGTTGTTTTCCCCTAGGCCGTTCCAGTTATTCGTGTCGAGCATCAGAACTGCGAAAATTTTGAGTTCCTCAAGCGTTTCTTACATCCAAACGGCCATATCTCGCGAACGGATTGACCAATCCGCATAATTTCTGTTGCATCTGAAAGTAGAAACTCGCACGATTACAACGGTATGTGTAGCTTTCCCCTAGGCCGTTCCAGTTATTCGTTTCGAGCATCAGAAATGCGAAAATTTTGAGTTTCTCAAGAGTTTCTTACCTCCAAACCGCCATATCTCGCGAACGGGTTGACCAATCCGCAAAATTTCTGTTGCATTTGAAAGTAGAAACTCGCCCGATTACAACGGTATGCGCACTTTTCCCCTAGGCCATTCCAGTTATTCGTTTCGAGCATCAGAATTGCGAAAATTTTGAGTTTCTCAAGCGTTTCTTATTTCCAAACTGCCATATCTCGCGAACGGATTGATCAATCCGCAAAATTTCTGTTGCATCTGAAAGTAGAAACTCGCCCGATTACAACGGTATGCGTACTTCTACCCTAGGCCGTTCTAGTCATTCGTTTCGAGCATCAGAAGTGCGAAAATTTTGAGTTTCCCAAGCGTTTCTTACATCCAAACTTCCATATCTCGCGAACGGGTTGACCAATCCGCAAAATTTCTGTTGCATTTGAAAGTAGAAACTCGCCCGATTACAACGGTATGTGTAGTTTTCCCCTAGGCCGTTCCAGTTATTAATTTCGAGAATCAGAACTGCGAAAATTTTGAGTTTCTTAAGCGTTTCTTACCTCCAAACTGCCATATCTCGCGAACGGATTGACCAATCCGCAAAATTTCTGTTGCTTCTGAAAGTAGAAACTCGCCCGATTACAACGGTATGTGTAGTTTTCCCCCAGGCCGTTCCAGTTATTCGTTTCGAGCATCAGAACTACGAAAATTTTGAGTTTCTCAAGCGTTTCTTACCTCCAAACTGCCATATCTCGCGAATGGGTTGACCAATCCGCAAAATTTCTGTTGCATCTGAAAGTAGAAACTCGCCCGATTACAACGGTATGCGTACTTCTCCCCTAGGCCGTTCTAGTCATTCGTTTCGAGCATCAGAACTGCGAAAATTTTGAGTTTCTCAAGCGTTTCTTACCTCCAAACTGCCATATCTCGCGAACGGATTGACCAATCCGCATAAGTTCTGTTGCATCTGAAAGTAGAAACTCGCCCGATTACAACGGTATGCGTACTTCTCCCATAGGCCGTTCTAGTCATTCGTTTCGAGCATCAGAACTGCGAAAATTTTGAGTTTCTCAAGCGTTTCTTATCTCCAAACTGCCATATCTCGCGAACGGATTGACCAATCCGCAAAATTTCTGTTGCATCTGAAAGTAGAAGCTCGCCCGATTACAACGGTGTGCGTACTTCTCCCCTAGGCCGTTCTAGTTATTCGTTTCAAGCATCAGAACTGCGCAAATTTTGAGTTTCTCATGCGTTTCTTACCTCCAAACTGCCATATCTCGCGAACGGATTGACCAATCCGCAAAATTTCTGTTGCATCTGAAAGTAGAAACTCGCCTGATTACAACGGTAGGTGTAGTTTTCCCGTAGGCCGTTCCAGTCATTCGTTTCGAGCATCAAAACTGCGAAAATTTTGAGTTTCTCAAGTGTTTCTTACCTCCAAACGGCCATATCTCGCGAACGGATTGACCAATCCGCAAAATTTCTGTTGCATCTGAAAGTCGAGACTCGCCCGATTACAACGGTATGAGTAGATTTCCCATAGGCCGTTCCAGTTATTCGTTTCGAGCATCAGAAATGCGAAAATTTTGAGTTTCTCAAGCGTTTCTTACATCCAAACTTCCATATCTCGCGAACGGGTTGACCAATCCGCAAAATTTCTGTTGCATTTGAAAGTAGAAACTCGCCCGATTACAACGGTATGTGTAGTTTTCCCCTAGGCCGTTCCAGTTATTCATTTCGAGAATCAGAACTGCGAAAATTTTGAGTTTCTTAAGCGTTTCTTACCTCCAAACTGCCATATCTCGCGAACGGATTGACCAATCCGCAAAATTTCTGTTGCTTCTGAAAGTAGAAACTCGCCCGATTACAACGGTATGTGTTGTTTTCCCCTAGGCCGTTCCAGTTATTCGTGTCGAGCATCAGAACTGCGAAAATTTTGAGTTCCTCAAGCGTTTCTTACATCCAAACGGCCATATCTCGCGAACGGATTGACCAATCCGCATAATTTCTGTTGCATCTGAAAGTAGAAACTCGCACGATTACAACGGTATGTGTAGCTTTCCCCTAGGCCGTTCCAGTTATTCGTTTCGAGCATCAGAAATGCGAAAATTTTGAGTTTCTCAAGAGTTTCTTACCTCCAAACCGCCATATCTCGCGAACGGGTTGACCAATCCGCAAAATTTCTGTTGCATTTGAAAGTAGAAACTCGCCCGATTACAACGGTATGCGCACTTTTCCCCTAGGCCGTTCTAGTTATTCGTTTCGAGCATCAGAACTGCGAAAATTTTGAGTTTCTCAAGCGTTTCTTACATCCAAACGGCCATATCTCGCGAACGGATTGACCAATCCGCATAATTTCTGTTGCATCACAAAGTAGAAACTCGCACGATTACAACGGTATGTGTAGTTTTCCCCTAGGCCGTTCCAGTTATTCGTTTCGAGCATCAGAAGTGCGAAAATTTTGAGTTTCTCGAGCGTTTCTTATCTCCAAACTGCCATATCTCGCGAACGGATTGATCAATCCGCATAAGTTCTGTTGCATCTGAAAGTAGAAACTCGCCCGATTACAACGGTATGCGTACTTCTCCCATAGGCAGTTCTAGTCATTCGTTTCGAGCATCAGAACTGCGAAAATTTTGAGTTTCTCAAGTGTTTCTTACCTCCAAACTGCCATATCTCGCGAACGGATTGACCAATCCGCAAAATTTCTGTTGCATCTGAAAGTCGAGACTCGCCCGATTACAACGGTATGAGTAGATTTCCCATAGGCCGTTCCAGTTATTCGTTTCGAGCATCAGAACTGCGAAAATTTTGAGTTTCTCAAGCGTTTCTTACCTCCAAACTGGCATATCTCGCGAACGGATTGATCAATCCGCAAAATTTCTGTTGCATCTGAAAGTAGAAACTCGCCGGATTACAACGGTGTGCGTACTTCTCCCCTAGGCCGTTCTAGTTATTCGTTTCAAGCATCAGAACTGCGCAAATTTTGAGTTTCTCATGCGTTTCTTACCTCCAAACTGCCATATCTCGCGAACGGATTGACCAATCCGCAACATTTCTGTTTCATCTGAAAGTAGAAACTCGCCCGATTACAACGGTGTGTAGTTTTCCCCTAGGCCGTTCCAGTTATTCATTTCGAGCATCAGAAATGCGAAAATTTTGAGTTTCTCAAGCGTTTCTTATCTCCAAACTGCCATATCTCGCGAACGGATTGACCAATCCGCATAAGTTCTGTTGCATCTGAAAGTAGAAACTCGCCCGATTACAACGGTATGCGTACTTCTCCCATAGGCCGTTCTAGTCATTCGTTTCGAGCATCAGAACTGCGAAAATTTTGAGTTTCTCAAGCGTTTCTTATCTCCAAACTGCCATATCTCGCGAACGGATTGATCAATCCGCAAAATTTCTGTTGCATCTGAAAGTAGAAACTCGCCCGATTACAACGGTGTGTAGTTTTCCCCTAGGCCGTTCCAGTTATTCATTTCGAGCATCAGAAATGCGAAAATTTTGAGTTTCTCAAGCGTTTCTTATCTCCAAACTGCCATATCTCGCGAACGGATTGACCAATCCGCATAAGTTCTGTTGCATCTGAAAGTAGAAACTCGCCCGATTACAACGGTATGCGTACTTCTCCCATAGGCCGTTCTAGTCATTCGTTTCGAGCATCAGAACTGCGAAAATTTTGAGTTTCTCAAGCGTTTCTTATGTCCAAACTGCCATATCTCGCGAACGGATTGATCAATCCACAAAATTTCTGCTGCATCTGAAAGTAGAAACTCGCCCGATTACAACGGTATGCGTACTTCTCCCCTAGGCCGTTCTAGTTATTCGTTTCAAGCATCAGAACTGCGCAAATTTTGAGTTTCTCAAGCGTTTCTTACCTCCAAACTGCCATATCTCGCGAATGGGTTGACCAATCCGCAAAATTTCTGTTGCATCTGAAAGTAGAAACTCGCCCGATTACAACGGTATGCGTACTTCTCCCCTAGGCCGTTCTAGTCATTCGTTTCGAGCATCAGAACTGCGAAAATTTTGAGTTTCTCAAGCGTTTCTTACCTCCAAACTGCCATATCTCGCGAACGGATTGACCAATCCGCATAAGTTCTGTTGCATCTGAAAGTAGAAACTCGCCCGATTACAACGGTATGCGTACTTCTCCCATAGGCCGTTCTAGTCATTCGTTTCGAGCATCAGAACTGCGAAAATTTTGAGTTTCTCGAGCGTTTCTTATCTCCAAACTGCCATATCTCGCGAACGGATTGACCAATCCGCAAAATTTCTGTTGCTTCTGAAAGTAGAAACTCGCCCGATTACAACGGTATGTGTTGTTTTCCCCTAGGCCGTTCCAGTTATTCGTGTCGAGCATCAGAACTGCGAAAATTTTGAGTTCCTCAAGCGTTTCTTACATCCAAACGGCCATATCTCGCGAACGGATTGACCAATCCGCATAATTTCTGTTGCATCTGAAAGTAGAAACTCGCACGATTACAACGGTATGTGTAGCTTTCCCCTAGGCCGTTCCAGTTATTCGTTTCGAGCATCAGAAATGCGAAAATTTTGAGTTTCTCAAGAGTTTCTTACCTCCAAACCGCCATATCTCGCGAACGGGTTGACCAATCCGCAAAATTTCTGTTGCATTTGAAAGTAGAAACTCGCCCGATTACAACGGTATGCGCACTTTTCCCCTAGGCCGTTCTAGTTATTCGTTTCGAGCATCAGAACTGCGAAAATTTTGAGTTTCTCAAGCGTTTCTTACATCCAAACGGCCATATCTCGCGAACGGATTGACCAATCCGCATAATTTCTGTTGCATCACAAAGTAGAAACTCGCACGATTACAACGGTATGTGTAGTTTTCCCCTAGGCCGTTCCAGTTATTCGTTTCGAGCATCAGAAGTGCGAAAATTTTGAGTTTCTCGAGCGTTTCTTATCTCCAAACTGCCATATCTCGCGAACGGATTGATCAATCCGCATAAGTTCTGTTGCATCTGAAAGTAGAAACTCGCCCGATTACAACGGTATGCGTACTTCTCCCATAGGCAGTTCTAGTCATTCGTTTCGAGCATCAGAACTGCGAAAATTTTGAGTTTCTCAAGTGTTTCTTACCTCCAAACTGCCATATCTCGCGAACGGATTGACCAATCCGCAAAATTTCTGTTGCATCTGAAAGTCGAGACTCGCCCGATTACAACGGTATGAGTAGATTTCCCATAGGCCGTTCCAGTTATTCGTTTCGAGCATCAGAACTGCGAAAATTTTGAGTTTCTCAAGCGTTTCTTACCTCCAAACTGGCATATCTCGCGAACGGATTGATCAATCCGCAAAATTTCTGTTGCATCTGAAAGTAGAAACTCGCCGGATTACAACGGTGTGCGTACTTCTCCCCTAGGCCGTTCTAGTTATTCGTTTCAAGCATCAGAACTGCGCAAATTTTGAGTTTCTCATGCGTTTCTTACCTCCAAACTGCCATATCTCGCGAACGGATTGACCAATCCGCAACATTTCTGTTTCATCTGAAAGTAGAAACTCGCCCGATTACAACGGTGTGTAGTTTTCCCCTAGGCCGTTCCAGTTATTCATTTCGAGCATCAGAAATGCGAAAATTTTGAGTTTCTCAAGCGTTTCTTATCTCCAAACTGCCATATCTCGCGAACGGATTGACCAATCCGCATAAGTTCTGTTGCATCTGAAAGTAGAAACTCGCCCGATTACAACGGTATGCGTACTTCTCCCATAGGCCGTTCTAGTCATTCGTTTCGAGCATCAGAACTGCGAAAATTTTGAGTTTCTCAAGCGTTTCTTATCTCCAAACTGCCATATCTCGCGAACGGATTGATCAATCCGCAAAATTTCTGTTGCATCTGAAAGTAGAAACTCGCCCGATTACAACGGTGTGTAGTTTTCCCCTAGGCCGTTCCAGTTATTCATTTCGAGCATCAGAAATGCGAAAATTTTGAGTTTCTCAAGCGTTTCTTATCTCCAAACTGCCATATCTCGCGAACGGATTGACCAATCCGCATAAGTTCTGTTGCATCTGAAAGTAGAAACTCGCCCGATTACAACGGTATGCGTACTTCTCCCATAGGCCGTTCTAGTCATTCGTTTCGAGCATCAGAACTGCGAAAATTTTGAGTTTCTCAAGCGTTTCTTATGTCCAAACTGCCATATCTCGCGAACGGATTGATCAATCCACAAAATTTCTGCTGCATCTGAAAGTAGAAACTCGCCCGATTACAACGGTATGCGTACTTCTCCCCTAGGCCGTTCTAGTTATTCGTTTCAAGCATCAGAACTGCGCAAATTTTGAGTTTCTCAAGCGTTTCTTACCTCCAAACTGCCATATCTCGCGAATGGGTTGACCAATCCGCAAAATTTCTGTTGCATCTGAAAGTAGAAACTCGCCCGATTACAACGGTATGCGTACTTCTCCCCTAGGCCGTTCTAGTCATTCGTTTCGAGCATCAGAACTGCGAAAATTTTGAGTTTCTCAAGCGTTTCTTACCTCCAAACTGCCATATCTCGCGAACGGATTGACCAATCCGCATAAGTTCTGTTGCATCTGAAAGTAGAAACTCGCCCGATTACAACGGTATGCGTACTTCTCCCATAGGCCGTTCTAGTCATTCGTTTCGAGCATCAGAACTGCGAAAATTTTGAGTTTCTCGAGCGTTTCTTATCTCCAAACTGCCATATCTCGCGAACGGATTGATCAATCCGCATAAGTTCTGTTGCATCTGAAAGTAGAAACTCGCCCGATTACAACGGTATGCGTACTTCTCCCATAGGCCGTTCTAGTCATTCGTTTCGAGCATCAGAACTGCGAAAATTTTGAGTTTCTCAAGTGTTTCTTACCTCCAAACTGCCATATCTCGCGAACGGATTGACCAATCCGCAAAATTTCTGTTGCATCTGAAAGTCGAGACTCGCCCGATTACAACGGTATGAGTAGATTTCCCATAGGCCGTTCCAGTTATTCGTTTCGAGCATCAGAACTGCGAAAATTTTGAGTTTCTCAAGCGTTTCTTACCTCCAAACTGGCATATCTCGCGAACGGATTGATCAATCCGCAAAATTTCTGTTGCATCTGAAAGTAGAAACTCGCCGGATTACAACGGTGTGCGTACTTCTCCCCTAGGCCGTTCTAGTTATTCGTTTCAAGCATCAGAACTGCGCAAATTTTGAGTTTCTCATGCGTTTCTTACCTCCAAACTGCCATATCTCGCGAACGGATTGACCAATCCGCAACATTTCTGTTTCATCTGAAAGTAGAAACTCGCCCGATTACAACGGTGTGTAGTTTTCCCCTAGGCCGTTCCAGTTATTCATTTCGAGCATCAGAAATGCGAAAATTTTGAGTTTCTCAAGCGTTTCTTATCTCCAAACTGCCATATCTCGCGAACGGATTGACCAATCCGCATAAGTTCTGTTGCATCTGAAAGTAGAAACTCGCCCGATTACAACGGTATGCGTACTTCTCCCATAGGCCGTTCTAGTCATTCGTTTCGAGCATCAGAACTGCGAAAATTTTGAGTTTCTCAAGCGTTTCTTATCTCCAAACTGCCATATCTCGCGAACGGATTGATCAATCCGCAAAATTTCTGTTGCATCTGAAAGTAGAAACTCGCCCGATTACAACGGTATGTGTAGTTTTCCCCCAGGCCGTTCCAGTTATTCGTTTCGAGCATCAGAACTACGAAAATTTTGAGTTTCTCAAGCGTTTCTTACCTCCAAACTGCCATATCTCGCGAATGGGTTGACCAATCCGCAAAATTTCTGTTGCATCTGAAAGTAGAAACTCGCCCGATTACAACGGTATGCGTACTTCTCCCCTAGGCCGTTCTAGTCATTCGTTTCGAGCATCAGAACTGCGAAAATTTTGAGTTTCTCAAGCGTTTCTTACCTCCAAACTGCCATATCTCGCGAACGGATTGACCAATCCGCATAAGTTCTGTTGCATCTGAAAGTAGAAACTCGCCCGATTACAACGGTATGCGTACTTCTCCCATAGGCCGTTCTAGTCATTCGTTTCGAGCATCAGAACTGCGAAAATTTTGAGTTTCTCAAGCGTTTCTTATCTCCAAACTGCCATATCTCGCGAACGGATTGATCAATCCGCAAAATTTCTGTTGCATCTGAAAGTAGAAACTCGCCTGATTACAACGGTAGGTGTAGTTTTCCCCTAGGCCGTTCCAGTCATTCGTTTCGAGCATCAAAACAGCGAAAATTTTGAGTTTCTCAAGTGTTTCTTACCTCCAAACTGCCATATCTCGCGAACGGATTGACCAATCCGCAAAATTTCTGTTGCATCTGAAAGTCGAGACTCGCCCGATTACAACGGTATGAGTAGACTTCCCATAGGCCGTTCCAGTTATTCGTTTCGAGCATCAGAACTGCGAAAATTTTGAGTTTCTCAAGCGTTTCTTACCTCCAAACTGGCATATCTCGCGAACGGATTGATCAATCCGCAAAATTTCTGTTGCATCTGAAAGTAGAAACTCGCCCGATTACAACGGTGTGCGTACTTCTCCCCTAGGCCGTTCTAGTTATTCGTTTCAAGCATCAGAACTGCGCAAATTTTGAGTTTCTCATGCGTTTCTTACCTCCAAACTGCCATATCTCGCGAACGGATTGACCAATCCGCAAAATTTCTGTTGCATCTGAAAGTAGAAACCCGCCCGATTACAACGGTGTGTAGTTTTCCCCTAGGCCGTTCCAGTTATTCATTTCGAGCATCAGAACTGCGAAAATTTTGAGTTTCATAAGCGTTTCTTACCTCCAAACTGCCATATCTCGCGAACGGATTGACCAATCCGCAAAATTTCTGATGCATTTGAAAGTAGAAACTCGCCCGATTACAACGGTATGCGCACTTTTCCCCTGGGCCGTCCTAGTTATTCGTTTCGAGCATCAGAACTGCGAAAATTTTGAGTTTCTAAAGCGTTTCTTATCTCCAAACTGTCATATCTCGCGAACGGATTGATCAATCCGCAAAATTTCTGTTGCATCTGAAAGTAGAAACTCGCCCGATTACAACGGTAGGCGTAGTTTTCCCCTAGGCCGTTCCAGTTATTCGTTTCGAGCATCAGAAATGCGAAAATTTTGAGTTTCTCAAGCGTTTCTTATCTCCAAACTGCCATATCTCGCGAACGGATTGATCAATCCGCATAAGTTCTGTTGCATCTGAAAGTAGAAACTCGCCCGATTACAACGGTATGCGTACTTCTCCCATAGGCCGTTCTAGTCATTCGTTTCGAGCATCAGAACTGCGAAAATTTTGAGTTTCTCAAGTGTTTCTTACCTCCAAACTGCCATATCTCGCGAACGGATTGACCAATCCGCAAAATTTCTGTTGCATCTGAAAGTCGAGACTCGCCCGATTACAACGGTATGAGTAGATTTCCCATAGGCCGTTCCAGTTATTCGTTTCGAGCATCAGAACTGCGAAAATTTTGAGTTTCTCAAGCGTTTCTTACCTCCAAACTGGCATATCTCGCGAACGGATTGATCAATCCGCAAAATTTCTGTTGCATCTGAAAGTAGAAACTCGCCGGATTACAACGGTGTGCGTACTTCTCCCCTAGGCCGTTCTAGTTATTCGTTTCAAGCATCAGAACTGCGCAAATTTTGAGTTTCTCATGCGTTTCTTACCTCCGAACTGCCATATCTCGCGAACGGATTGACCAATCCGCAACATTTCTGTTTCATCTGAAAGTAGAAACTCGCCCGATTACAACGGTGTGTAGTTTTCCCCTAGGCCGTTCCAGTTATTCATTTCGAGCATCAGAAATGCGAAAATTTTGAGTTTCTCAAGCGTTTCTTATCTCCAAACTGCCATATCTCGCGAACGGATTGACCAATCCGCATAAGTTCTGTTGCATCTGAAAGTAGAAACTCGCCCGATTACAACGGTATGCGTACTTCTCCCATAGGCCGTTCTAGTCATTCGTTTCGAGCATCAGAACTGCGAAAATTTTGAGTTTCTCAAGCGTTTCTTATCTCCAAACTGCCATATCTCGCGAACGGATTGATCAATCCGCAAAATTTCTGTTGCATCTGAAAGTAGAAACTCGCCCGATTACAACGGTATGTGTAGTTTTCCCCCAGGCCGTTCCAGTTATTTGTTTCGAGCATCAGAACTACGAAAATTTTGAGTTTCTCAAGCGTTTCTTACCTCCAAACTGCCATATCTCGCGAATGGGTTGACCAATCCGCTAAATTTCTGTTGCATCTGAAAGTAGAAACTCGCCCGATTACAACGGTATGCGTACTTCTCCCCTAGGCCGTTCTAGTCATTCGTTTCGAGCATCAGAACTGCGAAAATTTTGAGTTTCTCAAGCGTTTCTTACCTCCAAACTGCCATATCTCGCGAACGGATTGACCAATCCGCATAAGTTCTGTTGCATCTGAAAGTAGAAACTCGCCCGATTACAACGGTATGCGTACTTCTCCCATAGGCCGTTCTAGTCATTCGTTTCGAGCATCAGAACTGCGAAAATTTTGAGTTTCTCAAGCGTTTCTTATCTCCAAACTGCCATATCTCGCGAACGGATTGATCAATCCGCAAAATTTCTGTTGCATCTGAAAGTAGAAACTCGCCTGATTACAACGGTAGGTGTAGTTTTCCCCTAGGCCGTTCCAGTCATTCGTTTCGAGCATCAAAACTGCGAAAATTTTGAGTT
This sequence comes from Ptiloglossa arizonensis, assembly GCF_051014685.1. NCBI lineage: Eukaryota > Metazoa > Arthropoda > Insecta > Hymenoptera > Colletidae > Ptiloglossa > Ptiloglossa arizonensis. Next base: position 266,661 of record NW_027478921.1, on the reverse strand, counting down.
TCTCAAGTGTTTCTTACCTCCAAACTGCCATATCTCGCGAACGGATTGACCAATCCGCAAAATTTCTGTTGCATCTGAAAGTCGAGACTCGCCCGATTACAACGGTATGAGTAGACTTCCAATAGGCCGTTCCAGTTATTCGTTTCGAGCATCAGAACTGCGAAAATTTTGAGTTTCTCAAGCGTTTCTTACCTCCAAACTGGCATATCTCGCGAACGGATTGATCAATCCGCAAAATTTCTGTTGCATCTGAAAGTAGAAACTCGCCCGATTACAACGGTGTGCGTACTTCTCCCCTAGGCCGTTCTAGTTATTCGTTTCAAGCATCAGAACTGCGCAAATTTTGAGTTTCTCATGCGTTTCTTACCTCCAAACTGCCATATCTCGCGAACGGATTGACCAATCCGCAAAATTTCGGTTGCATCTGAAAGTAGAAACCCGCCCGATTACAACGGTGTGTAGTTTTTCCCTAGGCCGTTCCAGTTATTCATTTCGAGCATCAGAACTGCGAAAATTTTGAGTTTCATAAGCGTTTCTTACCTCCAAACTGCCATATCTCGCGAACGGATTGACCAATCCGCAAAATTTCTGATGCATTTGAAAGTAGAAACTCGCCCGATTACAACGGTATGCGCACTTTTCCCCTGGGCCGTCCTAGTTATTCGTTTCGAGCATCAGAACTGCGAAAATTTTGAGTTTCTAAAGCGTTTCTTATCTCCAAACTGCCATATCTCGCGAACGGATTGATCAATCCGCAAAATTTCTGTTGCATTTGAAAGTAGAAACTCGCCCGATTACAACGGTATGCGCACTTTTCCCCTGGGCCGTACTAGTTATTCGTTTTGAGCATCAGAACTGCGAAAATTTTGAGTTTCTCAAGCGTTTCTTATCTCCAAACTGCCATATCTCGCGAACGGATTGATCAATCCGCAAAATTTCTGTTGCATCTGAAAGTAGAAACTCGCCCGATTACAACGGTATGTGTAGTTTTCCCCCAGGCCGTTCCAGTTATTCGTTTCGAGCATCAGAACTACGAAAATTTTGAGTTTCTCAAGCGTTTCTTACCTCCAAACTGCCATATCTCGCGAATGGGTTGACCAATCCGCAAAATTTCTGTTGCATCAGAAAGTAGAAACTCGCCCGATTACAACGGTATGCGTACTTCTCCCCTAGGCCGTTCTAGTCATTCGTTTCGAGCATCAGAACTGCGAAAATTTTGAGTTTCTCAAGCGTTTCTTACATCCAAACTGCCATATCTCGCGAACGGATTGACCAATCCGCAAAATTTCTGTTGCATTTGAAAGTAGAAACTCGCCCGATTACAACGGTATGCGCCCTTTTCCCCTAGGCCGTTCTAGTTATTCGTTTCGAGCATCAGAACTGCGAAAATTTTGAGTTTCTCAAGCGTTTCTTATCTCCAAACTGCCATATCTCGCGAACGGATTGATCAATCCGCAAAATTTCTGTTGCATCTGAAAGTAGAAACTCGCCTGATTACAACGGTAGGTGTAGTTTTCCCCTAGGCCGTTCCAGTCATTCGTTTCGAGCATCAGAACTGCGAAAATTTTGAGTTTCTCAAGTGTTTCTTACCTCCAAACTGCCATATCTCGCGAACGGATTGACCAATCCGCAAAATTTCTGTTGCATCTGAAAGTCGAGACTCGCCCGATTACAACGGTATGAGCAGATTTCCCATAGGCCGTTCCAGTTATTCGTTTCGAGCATCAGAACTGCGAAAATTTTGAGTTTCTCAAGCGTTTCTTACATCCAAACAGCCATATCTCGCGAACGGATTGACCAATCCGCAAAATTTCTGTTGCATTTGAAAGTAGAAACTCGCCCGATTACAACGGTATGCGCACTTTTCCCCTGGGCCGTCCTAGTTATTCGTTTCGAGCATCAGAACTGCGAAAATTTTGAGTTTCTAAAGCGTTTCTTATCTCCAAACTGTCATATCTCGCGAACGGATTGATCAATCCGCAAAATTTCTGTTGCATCTGAAAGTAGAAACTCGCCCGATTACAACGGTATGCGCCCTTTTCCCCTAGGCCGTTCTAGTTATTCGTTTCGAGCATCAGAACTGCGAAAATTTTGAGTTTCTCAAGCGTTTCTTATCTCCAAACTGCCATATCTCGCGAACGGATTGATCAATCCGCAAAATTTCTGTTGCATTTGAAAGTAGAAACTCGCCCGATTACAACGGTATGCGCACTTTTCCCCTGGGCCGTCCTAGTTATTCGTTTCGAGCATCAGAACTGCGAAAATTTTGAGTTTCTCAAGCGTTTCTTATCTCCAAACTGCCATATCTCGCGAACGGATTGATCAATCCGCAAAATTTCTGTTGCATCTGAAAGTAGAAACTCGCCCGATTACAACGGTATGTGTAGTTTTCCCCCAGGCCGTTCCAGTTATTCGTTTCGAGCATCAGAACTACGAAAATTTTGAGTTTCTCAAGCGTTTCTTACCTCCAAACTGCCATATCTCGCGAATGGGTTGACCAATCCGCAAAATTTCTGTTGCATCAGAAAGTAGAAACTCGCCCGATTACAACGGTATGCGTACTTCTCCCCTAGGCCGTTCTAGTCATTCGTTTCGAGCATCAGAACTGCGAAAATTTTGAGTTTCTCAAGCGTTTCTTACCTCCAAACTGCCATATCTCGCGAATGGGTTGACCAATCCGCAAAATTTCTGTTGCATCTGAAAGTAGAAACTCGCCCGATTACAACGGTATGCGTACTTCTCCCCGAGGCCGTTCTAGTCATTCGTTTCGAGCATCAGAACTGCGAAAATTTTGAGTTTCTCAAGCGTTTCTTATCTCCAAACTGCCATATCTCGCGAACGGATTGATCAATCCGCAAAATTTCTGTTGCATCTGAAAGTCGAGACTCGCCCGATTACAACGGTATGAGTAGATTTCCCATAGGCCGTTCCAGTTATTCGTTTCGAGCATCAGAACTGCGAAAATTTTGAGTTTCTCAAGCGTTTCTTACATCCAAACAGCCATATTTCGCGAACGGATTGACCAATCCGCATAAGTTCTGTTGCATCTGAAAGTAGAAACTCGCCCGATTACAACGGTATGCGTACTTCTCCCATAGGCCGTTCTAGTCATTCGTTTCGAGCATCAGAACTGCGAAAATTTCGAGTTTCTCAAGCGTTTCTTATCTCCAAACTGCCATATCTCGCGAACGGATTGATCAATCCGCAAAATTTCTGTTGCATCTGAAAGTAGAAACTCGCCTGATTACAACGGTAGGTGTAGTTTTCCCCTAGGCCGTTCCAGTCATTCGTTTCGAGCATCAGAACTGCGAAAATTTTGAGTTTCTCAAGCGTTTCTTACCTCCAAACTGCCATATCTCGCGAACGGATTGATCAATCCGCAAAATTTCTGTTGCATCTGAAAGTAGAAACTCGCCCGATTACAACGGTGTGCGTACTTCTCCCCTAGGCCGTTCTAGTTATTCGTTTCAAGCATCAGAACTGCGCAAATTTTGAGTTTCTCATGCGTTTCTTACATCCAAACTGCCATATCTCGCGAACGGATTGACCAATCCGCAAAATTTCTGTTGCATCTGAAAGTAGAAACTCGCCCGATTACAACGGTGTGTAGTTTTCCCCTAGGCCGTTCCAGTTATTCATTTCGAGCATCAGAACTGCGAAAATTTTGAGTTTCATAAGCGTTTCTTACCTCCAAACTGCCATATCTCGCGAACGGATTGACCAATCCGCAAAATTTCTGTTGCATTTGAAAGTAGAAACTCGCCCGATTACAACGGTATGCGCACTTTTCCCCTGGGCCGTCCTAGTTATTCGTTTCGAGCATCAGAACTGCGAAAATTTTGAGTTTCTAAAGCGTTTCTTATCTCCAAACTGTCATATCTCGCGAACGGATTGATCAATCCGCAAAATTTCTGTTGCATCTGAAAGTAGAAACTCGCCCGATTACAACGGTGTGTAGTTTTCCCCTAGGCCGTTCCAGTCATTCGTTTCGAGCATCAGAACTGCGAAAATTTTGAGTTTCTCAAGAGTTTCTTACCTCCAAACTGCCATATCTCGCGAATGGGTTGACCAATCCGCAAAATTTCTGTTGCATCTGAAAGTAGAAACTCGCCCGATTACAACGGTATGCGTACTTCTCCCCTAGGCCGTTCTAGTCATTCGTTTCGAGCATCAGAACTGCGAAAATTTTGAGTTTCTCAAGCGTTTCTTACCTCCAAGCTGCCATATCTCGCGAACGGATTGACCAATCCGCATAAGTTCTGTTGCATCTGAAAGTAGAAACTCGCCCGATTAGAACGGTATGCGTACTTCTCCCATAGGCCGTTCTAGTCATTCGTTTCGAGCATCAGAACTGCGAAAATTTTGAGTTTCTCAAGCGTTTCTTATCTCCAAACTGCCATATCTCGCGAACGGATTGATCAATCCGCAAAATTTCTGTTGCATCTGAAAGTAGAAACTCGCCTGATTACAACGGTAGGTGTAGTTTTCCCCTAGGCCGTTCCAGTCATTCGTTTCGAGCATCAAAACTGCGAAAATTTTGAGTTTCTCAAGTGTTTCTTACCTCCAAACTGCCATATCTCGCGAACGGATTGACCAATCCGCAAAATTTCTGTTGCATCTGAAAGTCGAGACTCGCCCGATTACAACGGTATGAGTAGATTTCCCATAGGCCGTTCCAGTTATTCGTTTCGAGCATCAGAACTGCGAAAATTTTGAGTTTCTCAAGCGTTTCTTACCTCCAAACTGGCATATCTCGCGAACGGATTGATCAATCCGCAAAATTTCTGTTGCATCTGAAAGTAGAAACTCGCCCGATTACAACGGTGTGCGTTCTTCTCCCCTAGGCCGTTCTAGTTATTCGTTTCGAGCATCAGAACTGCGAAAATTTTGAGTTTCTAAAGCGTTTCTTATCTCCAAACTGTCATGTCTCGCGAACGGATTGATCAATCCGCAAAATTTCTGTTGCATCTGAAAGTAGAAACTCGCCCGATTACAACGGTAGGTGTAGTTTTCCCCTAGGCCGTTCCAGTTATTCGTTTCGAGCATCAGAAATGCGAAAATTTTGAGTTTCTCAAGCGTTTCTTATCTCCAAACTGCCATATCTCGCGAACGGATTGATCAATCCGCAAAATTTCTGTTGCATTTGAAAGTAGAAACTCGCTCGATTACAACGGTATGCGCACTTTTCCCCTGGGCCGTCCTAGTTATTCGTTTCGAGCATCAGAGCTGCGAAAATTTTGAGTTTCTCAAGCGTTTCTTATCTCCAAACTGCCATATCTCGCGAACGGATTGATCAATCCGCAAAATTTCTGTTGCATCTGAAAGTAGAAACTCGCCCGATTACAACGGTATGTGTAGTTTTCCCCCAGGCCGTTCCAGTTATTCGTTTCGAGCATCAGAACTACGAAAATTTTGAGTTTCTCAAGCGTTTCTTACCTCCAAACTGCCATATCTCGCGAACGGATTGATCAATCCGCAAAATTTCTGTTGCATCTGAAAGTAGAAACTCGCCTGATTACAACGGTAGGTGTAGTTTTCCCCTAGGCCGTTCCAGTCATTCGTTTCGAGCATCAGAACTGCGAAAATTTTGAGTTTCTCAAGTGTTTCTTACCTCCAAACTGCCATATCTCGCGAACGGATTGACCAATCCGCAAAATTTCTGTTGCATCTGAAAGTCGAGACTCGCCCGATTACAACGGTATGAGTAGATTTCCCATAGGCCGTTCCAGTTATTCGTTTCGAGCATCAGAACTGCGAAAATTTTGTGTTTCTCAAGCGTTTCTTACATCCAAACAGCCATATTTCGCGAACGGATTGACCAATCCGCATAAGTTCTGTTGCATCTGAAAGTAGAAACTCGCCCGATTACAACGGTATGCGTACTTCTCCCATAGGCCGTTCTAGTCATTCGTTTCGAGCATCAGAACTGCGAAAATTTTGAGTTTCTCAAGCGTTTCTTATCTCCAAACTGCCATATCTCGCGAACGGATTGATCAATCCGCAAAATTTCTGTTGCATCTGAAAGTAGAAACTCGCCTGATTACAACGGTAGGTGTAGTTTTCCCCTAGGCCGTTCCAGTCATTCGTTTCGAGCATCAGAACTGCGAAAATTTTGAGTTTCTCAAGTGTTTCTTACCTCCAAACTGCCATATCTCGCGAACGGATTGACCAATCCGCAAAATTTCTGTTGCATCTGAAAGTCGAGACTCGCCCGATTACAACGGTATGAGTAGATTTCCCATAGGCCGTTCCAGTTATTCGTTTCGAGCATCAGAACTGCGAAAATTTTGAGTTTCTCAAGCGTTTCTTACCTCCAAACTGCCATATCTCGCGAACGGATTGATCAATCCGCAAAATTTCTGTTGCATCTGAAAGTAGAAACTCGCCCGATTACAACGGTGTGCGTACTTCTCCCCTAGGCCGTTCTAGTTATTCGTTTCAAGCATCAGAACTGCGCAAATTTTGAGTTTCTCATGCGTTTCTTACATCCAAACTGCCATATCTCGCGAACGGATTGACCAATCCGCAAAATTTCTGTTGCATCTGAAAGTAGAAACTCGCCCGATTACAACGGTGTGTAGTTTTCCCCTAGGCCGTTCCAGTTATTCATTTCGAGTATCAGAACTGCGAAAATTTTGTGTTTCATAAGCGTTTCTTACCTCCAAACTGCCATATCTCGCGAACGGATTGACCAATCCGCAAAATTTCTGTTGCATTTGAAAGTAGAAACTCGCCCGATTACAACGGTATGCGCACTTTTCCCCTGGGCCGTCCTAGTTATTCGTTTCGAGCATCAGAACTGCGAAAATTTTGAGTCTCTAAAGCGTTTCTTATCTCCAAACTGTCATATCTCGCGAACGGATTGATCAATCCGCAAAATTTCTGTTGCATCTGAAAGTAGAAGCTCGCCCGATTACAACGGTGTGCGTACTTCTCCCCTAGGACGTTCTAGTTATTCGTTTCAAGCATCAGAACTGCGCAAATTTTGAGTTTCTCATGCGATTCTTACCTCCAAACTGCCATATCTCGCGAACGGATTGACCAATCCGCAAAATTTCTGTTGCATCTGAAAGTAGAAACTCGCCCGATTACAACGGTGTGTAGTTTTCCCCTAGGCCGTTCCAGTTATTCATTTCGAGCATCAGAACTGCGAAAATTTTGAGTTTCATAAGCGTTTCTTACCTCCAAACTGCCATATCTCGCGAACGGATTGACCAATTCGCAAAATTTCTGTTGCATTTGAAAGTAGAAACTCGCCCGAATACAACGGTATGCGCACTTTTCCCCTGGGCCGTCCTAGTTATTCGTTTCCAGCATCAGAACTGCGAAAATTTTGAGTTTCTAAAGCGTTTCTTATCTCCAAACTGTCATATCTCGCGAACGGATTGATCAATCCGCAAAATTTCTGTTGCATCTGAAAGTAGAAACTCGCCCGATTACAACGGTAGGTGTAGTTTTCCCCTAGGCCGTTCTAGTTATTCTTTTCGAGCATCAGAAATACGAAAATTTTGAGTTCCTCAAACGTTTCTTACCTCCAAACTGCCATATCTCGCGAACAGATTGACCAATCCGCGTAATTTCTGTTGCATCTGAAAGTAGAAACTCGCACGATTACAACGGTATGTGTAGTTTTCCCCTAGGCCGTTCCAGTTATTCGTTTCGAGCATCAGAAATGCGAAAATTTTGAGTTTCTCAAGCGTTTCTTACCTCCAAGCTGCCATATCTCGCGAACGGGTTGACCAATCCGCAAAATTTCTGTTGCATTTGAAAGTAGAAACTCGCCCGATTACAACGGTAGGTGTAGTTTTCCCCTAGGCCGTTCCAGTTATTCGTTTCGAGCATCAGAAATGCGAAAATTTTGAGTTCCTCAAGCGTTTCTTACATCCAAACTGCCATATCTCGCGAACAGATTGACCAATCCGCGTAATTTCTGTTGCATCTGAAAGTAGAAACTCGCCCGATTACAACGGTATGCGTACTTCTCCCATAGGCCGTTGTAGTCATTCGTTTCAAACATCAGAACTGTGAAAATTTTGAGTTTCTCGAGGGTTTCTTACCTCCAAACTGCCACATCTCGCGAACGGATTGACCAATCCGCAAAATTGCTGTTGCATCTGAAAGTAGAAACTCGCCCGATTACAACGGTAGGTGTAGTTTTCCCCTAGGCCGTTCTAGTTATTCGTTTCGAGCATCAGAAATGCGAAAATTTTGAGTTCCTCAAGCGTTTCTTACATCCAAACTGCCATATCTCGCGAACAGATTGACCAATCCGCGTAATTTCTGTTGCATCCGAAAGTAGAAACTCGCCCGATTACAACGGTATGCGTACTTCTCCCCTAGACCGTTCTAGTCATTCGTTTCGAGCCCCAGAACTGCGAAAATTTTGAGTTTCTCATGCGTTTCTTACCTCCAAACTGATATATCTCGCGAACGGATTGACCAATCCGCAAAATTTCTGTTGCATCTGAAAGTAGAAACTCGCCCGATTACAACGGTATGTGTAGTTTTCCCCCAGGCCGTTCCAGTTATTCGTTTCGAGCATCAGAACTACGAAAATTTTGAGTTTCTCAAGCGTTTCTTACCTCCAAACTGCCATATCTCGCGAATGGGATGACCAATCCGCAAAATTTCTGTTGCATCTGAAAGTAGAAACTCGCCCGATTACAACGGTATGCGTACTTCTCCCCTAGGCCGTTCTAGTCATTCGTTTCGAGCATCAGAACTGCGAAAATTTTGAGTTTCTCAAGCGTTTCTTACATCCAAACGGCCATATCTAGCGAACGGATTGACCAATCCGCATAAGTTCTGTTGCATCTGAAAGTAGAAACTCGCCCGATTACAACGGTATGCGTACTACTCCCATAGGCCGTTCTAGTCATTCATTTCGAGCATCAGAACTGCGAAAATTTTGAGTTTCTCAAGCGTTTCTTATCTCCAAACTGCCATATCTCGCGAACAGATTGACCAATCCGCGTAATTTCTGTTGCATCTGAAAGTAGAAACTCGCACGATTACAACGGTATGTGTAGTTTTCCCCTAGGCCGTTGTAGTCATTCGTTTCAAACATCAGAACTGCGAAAATTTTGAGTTCCTCAAGCGTTTCTTACCTCCAAACTGCCATATCTCGCGAACAGATTGACCAATCCGCGTAATTTCTGTTGCATCCGAAAGTAGAAACTCGCCCGATTACAACGGTATGCGTACTTCTCCCCTAGACCGTTCTAGTCATTCGTTTCGAGCACCAGAACTGCGAAAATTTCGAGTTTCTCATGCGTTTCTTACCTCCAAACTGATATATCTCGCGAACGGATTGACCAATCCGCAAAATTTCTGTTGCATCTGAAAGTAGAAACTCGCCCGATTACAACGGTATGTGTAGTTTTCCCCCAGGCCGTTCCAGTTATTCGTTTCGAGCATCAGAACTACGAAAATTTTGAGTTTCTCAAGCGTTTCTTACCTCCAAACTGCCATATCTCGCGAATGGGTTGACCAATCCGCAAAATTTCTGTTGCATCTGAAAGTAGAAACTCGCCCGATTACAACGGTATGCGTACTTCTCCCCTAGGCCGTTCTAGTCATTCGTTTCAAACATCAGAACTGCGAAAATTTTGAGTTTCTCGAGCGTTTCTTACCTCCAAACTGCCACATCTCGCGAACGGATTGTCCAATCCGCAAAATTTCTGTTGCATCTGAAAGTAGAAACTCGCCCGATTACAACGGTAGGTGTATTTTTCCCCTAGGCCGTTCTTGTTATTCGTTTCGAGCATCAGAAATGCGAAAATTTTGAGTTCCTCAAGCGTTTCTTACCTCCAAACTGCCATATCTCGCGAACAGATTGACCAATCCGCGTAATTTCTGTTGCATCTGAAAGTAGAAACTCGCCCGATTACAACGGTATGCGTACTTCTCCCCTAGGCCGTTCTAGTCATTCGTTTCGAGCATCAGAACTGCGAAAATTTTGAGTTTCTCAAGCGTATCTTACATCCAAACGGCCATATCTCGCGAACGGATTGACCAATCCGCATAAGTTCTGTTGCATCTGAAAGTAGAAACTCGCCCGATTACAATGGTATGCGTACTTCTCCCATAGGCCGTTCTAGTCATTCGTTTCGAGCATCAGAACTGCGAAAATTTTGAGTTTCTCAAGCGTTTCTTATCTCCAAACTGCCATATCTCGCGAACGGATTGATCAATCCGCAAAATTTCTGTTGCATCTGAAAGTAGAAACTCGCCCGATTACATCGGTATGCGTACTTTTCCCCTAGGCCGTTCTAGTTATTCGTTTCGAGCATCAGAACTGCGAAAATTTTGAGTTTCTCGAGCGTTTCTTACCTCCAAACTGCCACATCTCGCGAACGGATGGACCAATCCGCAAAATTTCTGTAGCATCTGAAAGTAGAAACTCGCCCGATTACAACGGTATGCGCACTTTTCCCCTAGGCCGTTCTAGTTATTCGTTTCGAGCATCAGAACTGCGAAAATTTTGAGTTTCTCAAGTGTTTCTTACATCCAAACGGCCATATCTCGCGAACGGATTGACCAATCCGCAAAATTTCTGTTGCATCTGAAAGTAGAAACTCGCCCGATTACAACGGTATGTGTAGTTTTCCCCTAGGCCGTTCTAGTCATTCGTTTCGAGCATCAGAACTGCGAAAATTTTGAGTTTCTCAAGCGTTTCTTACCTCCAACCTGCCATATCTCGCGAACGGATTGACCAATCCGCAAAATTTCTGTTGCATTTGAAAGTAGAAACTCGCCCGATTACAACGGTGTGCGTACTTCTCCCATAGGCCGTTCTTGTCATTCGTTTCGAGCATCAGAACTGCGAAAATTTTGAGTTTCTCAAGCGATTCTTATCTCCAAACTGCCATATCACGCGAACGGATTGATCAAACCGCATAAGTTCTGTTGCATCTGAAAGTAGAAACTCGCCCGATTACAACGGTATGCGTACTTCTCCCATAGGCCGTTCTTGTCATTCGTTTCGAGCATCAGAACTGCGAAAATTTTGAGTTTCTCAAGCGTTTCTTATCTCCAAACTGCCATATCACGCGAACGGATTGATCAAACCGCAAAATTTCTGTTGCATCTGAAAGTAGAAACTCGCCTGATTACAACGGTAGGTGTAGTTTTCCCCTAGGCCGTTCCAGTCATTCGTTTCGAGCATCAGAAATGTGAAAATTTTGAGTTTCTCAAGTGTTTCTTACCTCCAAACTGCCATATCTCGCGAACGGATTGACCAATCCGCAAAATTTCTGTTGCATCTGAAAGTCGAGACTCGCCCGATTACAACGGTATGAGTAGATTTCCCATAGGCCGTTCCAGTTATTCGTTTCGAGCATTAGAACTGCGAAAATTTTGAGTTTCTCAAGCGTTTCTTACCTCCAAACTGCCATATCTCGCGAACGGATTGATCAATCCGCAAAATTTCTGTTGCATCTGAAAGTAGAAACTCGCCCGATTACAACGGTGTGCGTACTTCGCCCCTAGGCCGTTCTAGTTATTCGTTTCAAGCATCAGAACTGCGCAAATTTTGAGTTTCTCATTCGTTTCTTACCTCCAAACTGCCATATCTCGCGAACGGATTGATCAATCCGCAAAATTTCTGTTGCATTTGAAAGTAGAAACTCGCCCGATTACAACGGTATGCGCACTTTTCCCCTAAGCCGTTCTAGTTATTCGTTTCGAGCATCAGAACTGCGAAAATTTTGAGTTTCTCAAGCGTTTCTTACATCCAAACGGCCATATCTCGCGAACGGATTGACCAATCCGCATAATTTCTGTTGCATCTGAAAGTAGAAACTCGCACGGTTACAACGGTATGTGTAGTTTTCCGCTAGGCCGTTCCAGTTATTCGTTCCGAGCATCAGAAATGCGAAAATTTTGAGTTTCTCAAGCGTTTCTTATCTCCAAACTGCCATATCTCGCTAACGGATTGATCAATCCGCAAAATTTCTGTTGCATCTTTAAGTAGAAACTCGCCCGATTACAACGGTATGCGCACTTTTCCCCTGGGCCGTCCTAGTTATTCGTTTCGAGCATCAGAACTGCGAAAATTTTGAGTTTCTAAAGCGTTTCTTATCTCCAAACTGCCATATCTCGCGAACGGATTGATCAATCCGCAAAATTTCTGTTGCATTTGAAAGTAGAAACTCGCCCGATTACAACGGTATGCGCACTTTTCCCCTAGGCCGTTCTAGTTATTCGTTTCGAGCATCAGAACTGCGAAAATTTTGAGTTTCTCAAGCGTTTCTTACATCCAAACGGCCATATCTCGCGAACGGATTGAACAATCCGCATAATTTCTGTTGCATCTGAAAGTAGAAACTCGCACGGTTACAACGGTATGTGTAGTTTTCCACTAGGCCGTTCCAGTTATTCGTTCCGAGCATCAGAAATGCGAAAATTTTGAGTTTCTCAAGCGTTTCTTATCTCCAAACTGCCATATCTCGCTAACGGATTGATCAATCCGCAAAATTTCTGTTGCATCTGAAAGTAGAAACTCGGCCGATTACAACGGTATGTGTAGTTTTCCCCCAGGCCGTTCCAGTTATTCGTTTCGAGCATCAGAACTACGAAAATTTTGAGTTTCTCAAGCGTTTCTTACCTCCAAACTGCCATATCTCGCGAATGGGTTGACCAATCCGCAAAATTTCTGTTGCATCTGAAAGTAGAAACTCGCCCGATTACAACGGTATGCGTACTTCTCCCCTAGGCCGTTCTAGTCATTCGTTTCGAGCATCAGAACTGCGAAAATTTTGAGTTTCTCAAGCGTTTCTTACCTCCAACCTGCCATATCTCGCGAACGGATTGACCAATCCGCAAAATTTCTGTTGCATTTGAAAGTAGAAACTCGCCCGATTACAACGGTATGCGCACTTTTCCCCTAGGCCGTTCTAGTTATTCGTTTCGAGCATCAGAACTGCGAAAATTTTGAGTTTCTCAAGCGTTTCTTACATCCAAACGGCCATATCTCGCGAACGGATTGACCAATCCGCATAAGTTCTGTTGCATCTGAAAGTAGAAACTCGCCCGATTACAACGGTATGCGTACTTCTCCCATAGGCCGTTCTAGTCATTCGTTTCGAGCATCAGAACTGCGAAAATTTTGAGTTTCTCAAGCGTTTCTTATCTCCAAACTGCCATATCTCGCGAACGGATTGATCAAACCGCAAAATTTCTGTTGCATCTGAAAGTAGAAACTCGCCTGATTACAACGGTAGGTGTAGTTTTCCCCTAGGCCGTTCCAGTCATTCGTTTCGAGCATCAGAAATGTGAAAATTTTGAGTTTCTCAAGTGTTTCTTACCTCCAAACTGCCATATCTCGCGAACGGATTGACCAATCCGCAAAATTTCTGTTGCATCTGAAAGTCGAGACTCGCCCGATTACAACGGTATGAGTAGATTTCCCATAGGCCGTTCCAGTTATTCGTTTCGAGCATTAGAACTGCGAAAATTTTGAGTTTCTCAAGCGTTTCTTACCTCCAAACTGCCATATCTCGCGAACGGATTGATCAATCCGCAAAATTTCTGTTGCATCTGAAAGTAGAAACTCGCCCGATTACAACGGTGTGCGTACTTCTCCCCTAGGCCGTTCTAGTTATTCGTTTCATGCATCAGAACTGCGCAAATTTTGAGTTTCTCATGCGTTTCTTACCTCCAAACTGCCATATCTCGCGAACGGATTGACCAATCCGCAAAATTTCTGTTGCATCTGAAAGTAGAAACTCGCCCGATTACAACGGTGTGTAGTTTTCCCCTAGGCCGTTCTAGTTATTCGTTTCGAGCATCAGAACTGCGAAAATTTTGAGTTTCTCGAGCGTTTCTTACCTCCAAACTGCCACATCTCGCGAACGGATTAACCAATCCGCAAAATTTCTGTTGCATCTGAAAGTAGAAACTCGCCCGATTACAACGGTATGCGCACTTTTCCCCTAGGCCGTTCTAGTTATTCGTTTCGAGCATCAGAACTGCGAAAATTTTGAGTTTCTCAAGTGTTTCTTCCATCCAAACGGCCATATCTCGCGAACGGATTGACCATTCCGCAAAATTTCTGTTGCATCTGAAAGTAGAAACTCGCCCGATTACAACGGTATGTGTAGTTTTCCCCTAGGCCGTTCTAGTTATTCGTTTCGAGCATCAGAACTGCGAAAATTTTGAGTTTCTCAAGCGTTTCTTACATCCAAACGGCCATATCTCGCGAACGGATTGACCAATCCGCATAATTTCTGTTGCATCTGAAAGTGGAAACTAGCACGATTACAACGGTATGTGTAGTTTTGCTCTAGGCCGTTCCAGTTATTCGTTTCGAGCATCAGAACTGCGAAAATTTTGAGTTTCTCAAGCGATTCTTACCTCCAAACTGCCATATCTCGCGAACGGGTTGACCAATCCGCAAAATTTCTGTTGCATTTGAAAGTAGAAACTCGCCCGATTACAACGGTATGCGCACTTTTCCCCTAGGCCGTTCTAGTTATTCGTTTCGGGCATCAGAACTGCGAAAATTTTGAGTTTCTCAAGTGTTTCTTACATCCAAACGGCCATATCTCGCGAACGGATTGACCAATCCGCATAATTTCTGTTGTATCTGAAAGTAGAAACTCGCCCGATTGCAACGGTATGCGTACTTCTCCCATAGGCCGTTCTAGTCATTCGTTTCGAGCATCAGAACTGCGAAAATTTTGAGTTTCTCAAGCGTTTCTTATCTCCAAACTGCCATATCTAGCGATCGGATTGAACAATCCGCAAAATTTCTGTTGCATCTGTAAGTAGAAACTCGCCCGATTACAACGGTATGCGCACTTTTCCCCTAGGCCGTTCTGGTTATTCGTTTCAAGCATCAGAACTGCGAAAATTTTGAGTTTCTTAAGCGTTTCTTGCCTCCAAACTGCCACATCTCGCGAACGGAATGACCAATCCGCAATATTTCTGTTGCATCTGAAAGTAGAAACTCGCCCGATTACAACGGTGTGTAGTTTTCCCCTAGGCCGTTCCAGTTATTCATTTCGAGCATCAGAACTGCGAAAATTTTGGGTTTCATAAGCGTTTCTTACCTCCAAACTGCCATATCTCGCGAACGGATTGAACAATCCGCAAAATTTCTGTTGCATTTGAAAGTAGAAACTCGCCCGATTACAACGGTATGCGCACTTTTCCCCTGGGCCGTCCTAGTTATTCGTTTCGAGCATCAGAACTGCGAAAATTTTGAGTCTCTAAAGCGTTTCTTATCTCCAAACTGTCATATCTCGCGAACGGATTGATCAATCCGCAAAATTTCTGTTGCATTTGAAAGTAGAAACTCGCCCGATTACAACGGTATGTGTAGTTTTCCCCTAGGCCGTTCTATTTATTCGTTTCGAGCATCAGAACTGCGAAAATTTTGAGTTTCTCAAGCGTTTCTTACATCCAAACGGCCATATCTCGCGAACGGATTGACCAATCCGCATAATTTCTGTTGCATCTTAAATTAGAAACTCGCACGGTTACAACGGTATGTGTAGTTTTCCCCCAGGCCGTTCCAGTTATTCGTTTCGAGCATCAGAACTACGAAAATTTTGAGTTTCTCAAGCGTTTCTTACCTCCAAACTGCCATATCTCGCGAATGGGTTGACCAATCCGCAAAATTTCTGTTGCATCTGAAAGTAGAAACTCGCCCGATTACAACGGTATGCGTACTTCTCCCATAGGCCGTTCTAGTCATTCGTTTCGAGCATCAGAACTGCGAAAATTTTGAGTTTCTCAAGCGTTTCTTACCTCCAACCTGCCATATCTCGCGAACGGATTGACCAATCCGCAAAATTTCTGTTGCATTTGAAAGTAGAAACTCGCCCGATTACAACGGTATGCGCACTTTTCCCCTAGGCCGTTCTAGTTATTCGTTTCGAGCATCAGAACTGCGAAAATTTTGAGTTTCTCAAGCGTTTCTTACATCCAAACGGCCATATCTCGCGAACGGATTGACCAATCCGCATAAGTTCTGTTGCATCTGAAAGTAGAAACTCGCCCGATTACAACGGTATGCGTACTTCTCCCATAGGCCGTTCTAGTCATTCGTTTCGAGCATCAGAACTGCGAAAATTTTGAGTTTCTCAAGCGTTTCTTATCTCCAAACTGCCATATCTCGCGAACGGATTGATCAAACCGCAAAATTTCTGTTGCATCTGAAAGTAGAAACTCGCCTGGTTACAACGGTAGGTGTAGTTTTCCCCTAGGCCGTTCCAGTCATTCGTTTCGAGCATCAGAAATGTGAAAATTTTGAGTTTCTCAAGTGTTTCTTACCTCCAAACTGCCATATCTCGCGAACGGATTGACCAATCCGCAAAATTTCTGTTGCATCTGAAAGTCGAGACTCGCCCGATTACAACGGTATGAGTAGATTTCCCATAGGCCGTTCCAGTTATTCGTTTCGAGCATTAGAACTGCGAAAATTTTGAGTTTCTCAAGCGTTTCTTACCTCCAAACTGCCATATCTCGCGAACGGATTGATCAATCCGCAAAATTTCTGTTGCATCTGAAAGTAGAAACTCGCCCGATTACAACGGTGTGCGTACTTCTCCCCTAGGCCGTTCTAGTTATTCGTTTCAAGCATCAGAACTGCGCAAATTTTGAGTTTCTCATGCGTTTCTTACCTCCAAACTGCCATATCACGCGAACGGATTGATCAAACCGCATAAGTTCTGTTGCATCTGAAAGTAGAAACTCGCCCGATTACAACGGTATGCGTACTTCTCCCATAGGCCGTTCTTGTCATTCGTTTCGAGCATCAGAACTGCGAAAATTTTGAGTTTCTCAAGCGTTTCTTATCTCCAAACTGCCATATCACGCGAACGGATTGATCAAACCGCAAAATTTCTGTTGCATCTGAAAGTAGAAACTCGCCCGATTACAACGGTATGAGTAGATTTCCCATAGGCCGTTCCAGTTATTCGTTTCGAGCATTAGAACTGCGAAAATTTTGAGTTTCTCAAGCGTTTCTTACCTCCAAACTGCCATATCTCGCGAACGGATTGATCAATCCGCAAAATTTCTGTTCCATCTGAAAGTAGAAACTCGCCCGATTACAACGGTGTGCGTACTTCGCCCCTAGGCCGTTCTAGTTATTCGTTTCAAGCATCAGAACTGCGCAAATTTTGAGTTTCTCATGCGTTTCTTACCTCCAAACTGCCATATCTCGCGAACGGATTGATCAATCCGCAAAATTTCTGTTGCATTTGAAAGTAGAAACTCGCCCGATTACAACGGTATGCGCACTTTTCCCCTAGGCCGTTCTAGTTATTCGTTTCGAGCATCAGAACTGCGAAAATTTTGAGTTTCTCAAGCGTTTCTTACATCCAAACGGCCATATCTCGCGAACGGATTGACCAATCCGCATAATTTCTGTTGCATCTGAAAGTAGAAACTCGCACGGTTACAACGGTATGTGTAGTTTTCCGCTAGGCCGTTCCAGTTATTCGTTCCGAGCATCAGAAATGCGAAAATTTTGAGTTTCTCAAGCGTTTCTTATCTCCAAACTGCCATATCTCGCTAACGGATTGATCAATCCGCAAAATTTCTGTTGCATCTTTAAGTAGAAACTCGCCCGATTACAACGGTATGCGCACTTTTCCCCTGGGCCGTCCTAGTTATTCGTTTCGAGCATCAGAACTGCGAAAATTTTGAGTTTCTAAAGCGTTTCTTATCTCCAAACTGCCATATCTCGCGAACGGATTGATCAATCCGCAAAATTTCTGTTGCATTTGAAAGTAGAAACTCGCCCGATTACAACGGTATGCGCACTTTTCCCCTAGGCCGTTCTAGTTATTCGTTTCGAGCATCAGAACTGCGAAAATTTTGAGTTTCTCAAGCGTTTCTTACATCCAAACGGCCATATCTCGCGAACGGATTGAACAATCCGCATAATTTCTGTTGCATCTGAAAGTAGAAACTCGCACGGTTACAACGGTATGTGTAGTTTTCCGCTAGGCCGTTCCAGTTATTCGTTCCGAGCATCAGAAATGCGAAAATTTTGAGTTTCTCAAGCGTTTCTTATCTCCAAACTGCCATATCTCGCTAACGGATTGATCAATCCGCAAAATTTCTGTTGCATCTGAAAGTAGAAACTCGGCCGATTACAACGGTATGTGTAGTTTTCCCCCAGGCCGTTCCAGTTATTCGTTTCGAGCATCAGAACTACGAAAATTTTGAGTTTCTCAAGCGTTTCTTACCTCCAAACTGCCATATCTCGCGAATGGGTTGACCAATCCGCAAAATTTCTGTTGCATCTGAAAGTAGAAACTCGCCCGATTACAACGGTATGCGTACTTCTCCCCTAGGCCGTTCTAGTCATTCGTTTCGAGCATCAGAACTGCGAAAATTTTGAGTTTCTCAAGCGTTTCTTACCTCCAACCTGCCATATCTCGCGAACGGATTGACCAATCCGCAAAATTTCTGTTGCATTTGAAAGTAGAAACTCGCCCGATTACAACGGTATGCGCACTTTTCCCCTAGGCCGTTCTAGTTATTCGTTTCGAGCATCAGAACTGCGAAAATTTTGAGTTTCTCAAGCGTTTCTTACATCCAAACGGCCATATCTCGCGAACGGATTGACCAATCCGCATAAGTTCTGTTGCATCTGAAAATAGAAACTCGCCCGATTACAACGGTATGCGTACTTCTCCCATAGGCCGTTCTAGTCATTCGTTTCGAGCATCAGAACTGCGAAAATTTTGAGTTTCTCAAGCGTTTCTTATCTCCAAACTGCCATATCTCGCGAACGGATTGATCAAACCGCAAAATTTCTGTTGCATCTGAAAGTAGAAACTCGCCTGATTACAACGGTAGGTGTAGTTTTCCCCTAGGCCGTTCCAGTCATTCGTTTCGAGCATCAGAAATGTGAAAATTTTGAGTTTCTCAAGTGTTTCTTACCTCCAAACTGCCATATCTCGCGAACGGATTGACCAATCCGCAAAATTTCTGTTGCATCTGAAAGTAGAAACTCGGCCGATTACAACGGTATGTGTAGTTTTCCCCCAGGCCGTTCCAGTTATTCGTTTCGAGCATCAGAACTACGAAAATTTTGAGTTTCTCAAGCGTTTCTTACCTCCAAACTGCCATATCTCGCGAACGGATTGACCAATCCGCATAAGTTCTGTTGCATCTGAAAGTAGAAACTCGCCCGATTACAACGGTATGCGTACTTCTCCCATAGGCCGTTCTAGTCATTCGTTTCGAGCATCAGAACTGCGAAAATTTTGAGTTTCTCAAGCGTTTCTTACCTCCAAACTGCCATATCTCGCGAACGGATTGATCAATCCGCAAAATTTCTGTTGCATCTGAAAGTAGAAACTCGCCCGATTACAACGGTGTGCGTACTTCTCCCCTAGGCCGTTCTAGTTATTCGTTTCAAGCATCAGAACTGCGCAAATTTTGAGTTTCTCATGCGTTTCTTACCTCCAAACTGCCATATCTCGCGAACGGATTGACCAATCCGCAAAATTTCTGTTGCATCTGAAAGTAGAAACTCGCCCGATTACAACGGTGTGTAGTTTTCCCCTAGGCCGTTCCAGTTATTCATTTCGAGCATCAGAATTGCGAAAATTTTGAGTTTCATAAGCGTTTCTTACCTCCAAACTGCCATATCTCGCGAACGGATTGACCAATCCGCAAAATTTCTGTTGCATTTGAAAGTAGAAACTCGCCCGATTACAACGGTATGCGCACTTTTGCCCTGGGCCGTCCTAGTTATTCGTTTCGAGCATCAGAACTGCGAAAATTTTGAGTTTCTAAAGCGTTTCTTATCTCCAAACTGTCATATCTCGCGAACGGATTGATCAATCCGCAAAATTTCTGTTGCATCTGAAAGTAGAAACTCGCCCGATTACAACGGTGTGCGTACTTCTCCCCTAGGCCGTTCTAGTTATTCGTTTCAAGCATCAGAACTGCGCAAATTTTGAGTTTCTCATGCGTTTCTTACCTCCAAACTGCCATATCTCGCGAACGGATTGACCAATCCGCAAAATTTCTGTTGCATCTGAAAGTAGAAACTCGCCCGATTACAACGGTGTGTAGTTTTCCCCTAGGCCGTTCCAGTTATTCATTTCGAGCATCAGAATTGCGAAAATTTTGAGTTTCTCAAGCGTTTCTTACATCCAAACGGCCATATCTCGCGAACGGATTGACCAATCCGCATAAGTTCTGTTGCATCTGAAAGTAGAAACTCGCCCGATTACAACGGTATGCGTACTTCTCCCATAGGCCGTTCTAGTCATTCGTTTCGAGCATCAGAACTGCGAAAATTTTGAGTTTCTCAAGCGTTTCTTATCTCCAAACTGCCATATCTCGCGAACGGATTGATCAAACCGCAAAATTTCTGTTGCATCTGAAAGTAGAAACTCGCCTGATTACAACGGTAGGTGTAGTTTTCCCCTAGGCCGTTCCAGTCATTCGTTTCGAGCATCAGAAATGTGAAAATTTTGAGTTTCTCAAGTGTTTCTTACCTCCAAACTGCCATATCTCGCGAACGGATTGACCAATCCGCAAAATTTCTGTTGCATCTGAAAGTCGAGACTCGCCCGATTACAACGGTATGAGTAGATTTCCCATAGGCCGTTCCAGTTATTCGTTTCGAGCATTAGAACTGCGAAAATTTTGAGTTTCTCAAGCGTTTCTTACCTCCAAACTGCCATATCTCGCGAACGGATTGATCAATCCGCAAAATTTCTGTTGCATCTGAAAGTAGAAACTCGCCCGATTACAACGGTGTGCGTACTTCTCCCCTAGGCCGTTCTAGTTATTCGTTTCATGCATCAGAACTGCGCAAATTTTGAGTTTCTCATGCGTTTCTTACCTCCAAACTGCCATATCTCGCGAACGGATTGACCAATCCGCAAAATTTCTGTTGCATCTGAAAGTAGAAACTCGCCCGATTACAACGGTGTGTAGTTTTCCCCTAGGCCGTTCTAGTTATTCGTTTCGAGCATCAGAACTGCGAAAATTTTGAGTTTCTCGAGCGTTTCTTACCTCCAAACTGCCACATCTCGCGAACGGATTAACCAATCCGCAAAATTTCTGTTGCATCTGAAAGTAGAAACTCGCCCGATTACAACGGTATGCGCACTTTTCCCCTAGGCCGTTCTAGTTATTCGTTTCGAGCATCAGAACTGCGAAAATTTTGAGTTTCTCAAGTGTTTCTTCCATCCAAACGGCCATATCTCGCGAACGGATTGACCATTCCGCAAAATTTCTGTTGCATCTGAAAGTAGAAACTCGCCCGATTACAACGGTATGTGTAGTTTTCCCCTAGGCCGTTCTAGTTATTCGTTTCGAGCATCAGAACTGCGAAAATTTTGAGTTTCTCAAGCGTTTCTTACATCCAAACGGCCATATCTCGCGAACGGATTGACCAATCCGCATAATTTCTGTTGCATCTGAAAGTGGAAACTAGCACGATTACAACGGTATGTGTAGTTTTGCTCTAGGCCGTTCCAGTTATTCGTTTCGAGCATCAGAACTGCGAAAATTTTGAGTTTCTCAAGCGATTCTTACCTCCAAACTGCCATATCTCGCGAACGGGTTGACCAATCCGCAAAATTTCTGTTGCATTTGAAAGTAGAAACTCGCCCGATTACAACGGTATGCGCACTTTTCCCCTAGGCCGTTCTAGTTATTCGTTTCGGGCATCAGAACTGCGAAAATTTTGAGTTTCTCAAGTGTTTCTTACATCCAAACGGCCATATCTCGCGAACGGATTGACCAATCCGCATAATTTCTGTTGTATCTGAAAGTAGAAACTCGCCCGATTGCAACGGTATGCGTACTTCTCCCATAGGCCGTTCTAGTCATTCGTTTCGAGCATCAGAACTGCGAAAATTTTGAGTTTCTCAAGCGTTTCTTATCTCCAAACTGCCATATCTAGCGATCGGATTGAACAATCCGCAAAATTTCTGTTGCATCTGTAAGTAGAAACTCGCCCGATTACAACGGTATGCGCACTTTTCCCCTAGGCCGTTCTGGTTATTCGTTTCAAGCATCAGAACTGCGAAAATTTTGAGTTTCTTAAGCGTTTCTTGCCTCCAAACTGCCACATCTCGCGAACGGAATGACCAATCCGCAATATTTCTGTTGCATCTGAAAGTAGAAACTCGCCCGATTACAACGGTGTGTAGTTTTCCCCTAGGCCGTTCCAGTTATTCATTTCGAGCATCAGAACTGCGAAAATTTTGGGTTTCATAAGCGTTTCTTACCTCCAAACTGCCATATCTCGCGAACGGATTGAACAATCCGCAAAATTTCTGTTGCATTTGAAAGTAGAAACTCGCCCGATTACAACGGTATGCGCACTTTTCCCCTGGGCCGTCCTAGTTATTCGTTTCGAGCATCAGAACTGCGAAAATTTTGAGTCTCTAAAGCGTTTCTTATCTCCAAACTGTCATATCTCGCGAACGGATTGATCAATCCGCAAAATTTCTGTTGCATTTGAAAGTAGAAACTCGCCCGATTACAACGGTATGTGTAGTTTTCCCCTAGGCCGTTCTATTTATTCGTTTCGAGCATCAGAACTGCGAAAATTTTGAGTTTCTCAAGCGTTTCTTACATCCAAACGGCCATATCTCGCGAACGGATTGACCAATCCGCATAATTTCTGTTGCATCTTAAATTAGAAACTCGCACGGTTACAACGGTATGTGTAGTTTTCCCCCAGGCCGTTCCAGTTATTCGTTTCGAGCATCAGAACTACGAAAATTTTGAGTTTCTCAAGCGTTTCTTACCTCCAAACTGCCATATCTCGCGAATGGGTTGACCAATCCGCAAAATTTCTGTTGCATCTGAAAGTAGAAACTCGCCCGATTACAACGGTATGCGTACTTCTCCCATAGGCCGTTCTAGTCATTCGTTTCGAGCATCAGAACTGCGAAAATTTTGAGTTTCTCAAGCGTTTCTTACCTCCAACCTGCCATATCTCGCGAACGGATTGACCAATCCGCAAAATTTCTGTTGCATTTGAAAGTAGAAACTCGCCCGATTACAACGGTATGCGCACTTTTCCCCTAGGCCGTTCTAGTTATTCGTTTCGAGCATCAGAACTGCGAAAATTTTGAGTTTCTCAAGCGTTTCTTACATCCAAACGGCCATATCTCGCGAACGGATTGACCAATCCGCATAAGTTCTGTTGCATCTGAAAGTAGAAACTCGCCCGATTACAACGGTATGCGTACTTCTCCCATAGGCCGTTCTAGTCATTCGTTTCGAGCATCAGAACTGCGAAAATTTTGAGTTTCTCAAGCGTTTCTTATCTCCAAACTGCCATATCTCGCGAACGGATTGATCAAACCGCAAAATTTCTGTTGCATCTGAAAGTAGAAACTCGCCTGGTTACAACGGTAGGTGTAGTTTTCCCCTAGGCCGTTCCAGTCATTCGTTTCGAGCATCAGAAATGTGAAAATTTTGAGTTTCTCAAGTGTTTCTTACCTCCAAACTGCCATATCTCGCGAACGGATTGACCAATCCGCAAAATTTCTGTTGCATCTGAAAGTCGAGACTCGCCCGATTACAACGGTATGAGTAGATTTCCCATAGGCCGTTCCAGTTATTCGTTTCGAGCATTAGAACTGCGAAAATTTTGAGTTTCTCAAGCGTTTCTTACCTCCAAACTGCCATATCTCGCGAACGGATTGATCAATCCGCAAAATTTCTGTTGCATCTGAAAGTAGAAACTCGCCCGATTACAACGGTGTGCGTACTTCTCCCCTAGGCCGTTCTAGTTATTCGTTTCAAGCATCAGAACTGCGCAAATTTTGAGTTTCTCATGCGTTTCTTACCTCCAAACTGCCATATCTCGCGAACGGATTGATCAATCCGCAAAATTTCTGTTGCATCTGAAAGTAGAAACTCGCCCGATTACAACGGTATGCGTACTTCTCCCATAGGCCGTTCTAGTCATTCGTTTCGAGCATCAGAACTGCGAAAATTTTGAGTTTCTCAAGCGTTTCTTACCTCCAACCTGCCATATCTCGCGAACGGATTGACCAATCCGCAAAATTTCTGTTGCATTTGAAAGTAGAAACTCGACCGATTACAACGGTATGCGTACTTCTCCCATAGGCCGTTCTTGTCATTCGTTTCGAGCATCAGAACTGCGAAAATTTTGAGTTTCTCAAGCGTTTCTTATCTCCAAACTGCCATATCACGCGAACGGATTGATCAAACCGCATAAGTTCTGTTGCATCTGAAAGTAGAAACTCGCCCGATTACAACGGTATGCGTACTTCTCCCATAGGCCGTTCTTGTCATTCGTTTCGAGCATCAGAACTGCGAAAATTTTGAGTTTCTCAAGCGTTTCTTATCTCCAAACTGCCATATCACGCGAACGGATTGATCAAACCGCAAAATTTCTGTTGCATCTGAAAGTAGAAACTCGCCCGATTACAACGGTATGAGTAGATTTCCCATAGGCCGTTCCAGTTATTCGTTTCGAGCATTAGAACTGCGAAAATTTTGAGTTTCTCAAGCGTTTCTTACCTCCAAACTGCCATATCTCGCGAACGGATTGATCAATCCGCAAAATTTCTGTTCCATCTGAAAGTAGAAACTCGCCCGATTACAACGGTGTGCGTACTTCGCCCCTAGGCCGTTCTAGTTATTCGTTTCAAGCATCAGAACTGCGCAAATTTTGAGTTTCTCATGCGTTTCTTACCTCCAAACTGCCATATCTCGCGAACGGATTGATCAATCCGCAAAATTTCTGTTGCATTTGAAAGTAGAAACTCGCCCGATTACAACGGTATGCGCACTTTTCCCCTAGGCCGTTCTAGTTATTCGTTTCGAGCATCAGAACTGCGAAAATTTTGAGTTTCTCAAGCGTTTCTTACATCCAAACGGCCATATCTCGCGAACGGATTGACCAATCCGCATAATTTCTGTTGCATCTGAAAGTAGAAACTCGCACGGTTACAACGGTATGTGTAGTTTTCCGCTAGGCCGTTCCAGTTATTCGTTCCGAGCATCAGAAATGCGAAAATTTTGAGTTTCTCAAGCGTTTCTTATCTCCAAACTGCCATATCTCGCTAACGGATTGATCAATCCGCAAAATTTCTGTTGCATCTTTAAGTAGAAACTCGCCCGATTACAACGGTATGCGCACTTTTCCCCTGGGCCGTCCTAGTTATTCGTTTCGAGCATCAGAACTGCGAAAATTTTGAGTTTCTAAAGCGTTTCTTATCTCCAAACTGCCATATCTCGCGAACGGATTGATCAATCCGCAAAATTTCTGTTGCATTTGAAAGTAGAAACTCGCCCGATTACAACGGTATGCGCACTTTTCCCCTAGGCCGTTCTAGTTATTCGTTTCGAGCATCAGAACTGCGAAAATTTTGAGTTTCTCAAGCGTTTCTTACATCCAAACGGCCATATCTCGCGAACGGATTGAACAATCCGCATAATTTCTGTTGCATCTGAAAGTAGAAACTCGCACGGTTACAACGGTATGTGTAGTTTTCCGCTAGGCCGTTCCAGTTATTCGTTCCGAGCATCAGAAATGCGAAAATTTTGAGTTTCTCAAGCGTTTCTTATCTCCAAACTGCCATATCTCGCTAACGGATTGATCAATCCGCAAAATTTCTGTTGCATCTGAAAGTAGAAACTCGGCCGATTACAACGGTATGTGTAGTTTTCCCCCAGGCCGTTCCAGTTATTCGTTTCGAGCATCAGAACTACGAAAATTTTGAGTTTCTCAAGCGTTTCTTACCTCCAAACTGCCATATCTCGCGAATGGGTTGACCAATCCGCAAAATTTCTGTTGCATCTGAAAGTAGAAACTCGCCCGATTACAACGGTATGCGTACTTCTCCCCTAGGCCGTTCTAGTCATTCGTTTCGAGCATCAGAACTGCGAAAATTTTGAGTTTCTCAAGCGTTTCTTACCTCCAACCTGCCATATCTCGCGAACGGATTGACCAATCCGCAAAATTTCTGTTGCATTTGAAAGTAGAAACTCGCCCGATTACAACGGTATGCGCACTTTTCCCCTAGGCCGTTCTAGTTATTCGTTTCGAGCATCAGAACTGCGAAAATTTTGAGTTTCTCAAGCGTTTCTTACATCCAAACGGCCATATCTCGCGAACGGATTGACCAATCCGCATAAGTTCTGTTGCATCTGAAAATAGAAACTCGCCCGATTACAACGGTATGCGTACTTCTCCCATAGGCCGTTCTAGTCATTCGTTTCGAGCATCAGAACTGCGAAAATTTTGAGTTTCTCAAGCGTTTCTTATCTCCAAACTGCCATATCTCGCGAACGGATTGATCAAACCGCAAAATTTCTGTTGCATCTGAAAGTAGAAACTCGCCTGATTACAACGGTAGGTGTAGTTTTCCCCTAGGCCGTTCCAGTCATTCGTTTCGAGCATCAGAAATGTGAAAATTTTGAGTTTCTCAAGTGTTTCTTACCTCCAAACTGCCATATCTCGCGAACGGATTGACCAATCCGCAAAATTTCTGTTGCATCTGAAAGTAGAAACTCGGCCGATTACAACGGTATGTGTAGTTTTCCCCCAGGCCGTTCCAGTTATTCGTTTCGAGCATCAGAACTACGAAAATTTTGAGTTTCTCAAGCGTTTCTTACCTCCAAACTGCCATATCTCGCGAACGGATTGACCAATCCGCATAAGTTCTGTTGCATCTGAAAGTAGAAACTCGCCCGATTACAACGGTATGCGTACTTCTCCCATAGGCCGTTCTAGTCATTCGTTTCGAGCATCAGAACTGCGAAAATTTTGAGTTTCTCAAGCGTTTCTTACCTCCAAACTGCCATATCTCGCGAACGGATTGATCAATCCGCAAAATTTCTGTTGCATCTGAAAGTAGAAACTCGCCCGATTACAACGGTGTGCGTACTTCTCCCCTAGGCCGTTCTAGTTATTCGTTTCAAGCATCAGAACTGCGCAAATTTTGAGTTTCTCATGCGTTTCTTACCTCCAAACTGCCATATCTCGCGAACGGATTGACCAATCCGCAAAATTTCTGTTGCATCTGAAAGTAGAAACTCGCCCGATTACAACGGTGTGTAGTTTTCCCCTAGGCCGTTCCAGTTATTCATTTCGAGCATCAGAATTGCGAAAATTTTGAGTTTCATAAGCGTTTCTTACCTCCAAACTGCCATATCTCGCGAACGGATTGACCAATCCGCAAAATTTCTGTTGCATTTGAAAGTAGAAACTCGCCCGATTACAACGGTATGCGCACTTTTGCCCTGGGCCGTCCTAGTTATTCGTTTCGAGCATCAGAACTGCGAAAATTTTGAGTTTCTAAAGCGTTTCTTATCTCCAAACTGTCATATCTCGCGAACGGATTGATCAATCCGCAAAATTTCTGTTGTATCTGAAAGTAGGAACTCGCCCGATTACAACGGTAGGTGTAGTTTTCCCCTAGGCCGTTCTAGTTATTCGTTTCGAGCATCAGAAATGCGAAAATTTTGAGTTCCTCAAACGTTTCTTACCTCCAAACTGCCATATCTCGCGAACAGATTGACCAATCCGCGTAATTTCTGTTGCATCTGAAAGTAGAAACTCGCACGATTACAACGGTATGTGTAGTTTTCCCCTAGGCCGTTCCAGTTATTCGTTTCGAGCATCAGAAATGCGAAAATTTTGAGTTTCTCAAGCGTTTCTTATCTCCAAACTGCCATATCTCGCGAACGGGTTGACCAATCCGCAAAATTTCTGTTGCATTTGAAAGTAGAAACTCGCCCGATTACAACGGTATGCGCACTTTTCCCCTAGGCCGTTCTAGTTATTCGTTTCGAGCATCAGAACTGCGAAAATTTTGAGTTTCTCAAGCGTTTCTTACATCCAAACGGCCATATCTCGCGAACGGATTGACCAATCCGCATAATTTCTGTTGCATCTGAAAGTAGAAACTCGCCCGATTACAACGGTATGCGTACTTCGCCCATAGGCCGTTGTAGTCATTCGTTTCAAACATCAGAACTGCGAAAATTTTGAGTTTCTCGAGCGTTTCTTACCTCCAAACTGCCACATCTCGCGAACGGATTGACCAATCCGCAAAATTTCTGTTGCATCTGAAAGTAGAAACTCGCCCGATTACAACGGTAGGTGTAGTTTTCCCCTAGGCCGTTCTAGTTATTCGTTTCGAGCATCAGAAATGCGAAAATTTTGTGTTCCTCAAGCGTTTCTTACCTCCAAACTGCCATATCTCGCGAACAGATTGACCAATCCGCGTAATTTCTGTTGCATCCGAAAGTAGAAACTCGCCCGATTACAACGGTATGCGTACTTCTCCCCTAGACCGTTCTAGTCATTCGTTTCGAGCACCAGAACTGCGATAATTTTGAGTTACTCATGCGTTTCTTACCTCCAAACTGATATATCTCGCGAACGGATTGACCAATCCGCAAAATTTCTGTTGCATCTGAAAGTAGAAACTCGCCCGATTACAACGGTATGTGTAGTTTTCCCCCAGGCCGTTCCAGTCATTCGTTTCGAGCATCAGAACTACGAAAATTTTGAGTTTCTCAAGCGTTTCTTACCTCCAAACTGCCATATCTCGCGAATGGGTTGACCAATCCGCAAAATTTCTGTTGCATCTGAAAGTAGAAACTCGCCCGATTACAACGGTATGCGTACTTCTCCCCTAGGCCGTTCTAGTCATTCGTTTCGAGCATCAGAACTGCGAAAATTTTGAGTTTCTCAAGCGTTTCTTACATCCAAACGGCCATATCTCGCGAACGGATTGACCAATCCGCATAAGTTCTGTTGCATCTGAAAGTAGAAACTCGCCCGATTACAACGGTATGCGTACTACTCCCATAGGCCGTTCTAGTCATTCATTTCGAGCATCAGAACTGCGAAAATTTTGAGTTTCTCAAGCGTTTCTTATCTCCAAACTGCCATATCTCGCGAACGGATTGATCAATCCGCAAAATTTCTGTTGCATCTGAAAGTAGAAACTCGCCCGATTACAACGGTATGCGTACTTCTCCCCTAGGCCGTTCTAGTCATTCGTTTCGAGCATCAGAACTGCGAAAATTTTGAGTTTCTCAAGCGTTTCTTACATCCAAACGGCCATATCTCGCGAACGGATTGACCAATCCGCATAAGGTCTGTTGCATCTGAAAGTAGAAACTCGCCCGATTACAACGGTATACGTACTTCTCCCATAGGCTGTTCTAGTCATTCGTTTCGAGCATCAGAACTGCGAAAATTTTGAGTTTCTTAAGCGTTTCTTATCTCCAAACTGCCATATCTCGCGAACGGATTGATCAATCCGCAAAATTTCTGTTGCATCTGAAAGTAGAAACTCGCCTGATTACAACGGTAGGTGTAGTTTTCCCCTAGGCCGTTCCAGTCATTCGTTTCGAGCATCAGAACTGCGAAAATTTTGAGTTTCTCAAGTGTTTCTTACCTCCAAACTGCCATATCTCGCGAACGGATTGACCAATCCGCAAAATTTCTGTTGCATCTGAAAGTCGAGACTCGCCCGATTACAACGGTATGAGTAGATTTCCCATAGGCCGTTCCAGTTATTCGTTTCGAGCATCAGAACTGCGAAAATTTTGAGTTTCTCAAGCGTTTCATACATCCAAACTGCCATATCTCGCGAACGGATTGATCAATCCGCAAATTTCTGTTGCATCTGAAAGAAGAAACTCGCCCGATTACAACGGTGTGCGTACTTCTCCCCTAGGCCGTTCTAGTTATTCGTTTCAAGCATCAGAACTGCGCAAATTTTGAGTTTCTAATGCGTTTCTTACCTCCAAACTGCCATATCTCGCGAACGGATTGACCAATCCGCAAAATTTCTGTTGCATCTGAAAGTAGAAACTCGCCCGATTACAACGGTATGTGTAGTTTTCCCCCAGGCCGTTCCAGTTATTCGTTTCGAGCATCAGAACTACGAAAATTTTGAGTTTCTCAAGCGTTTCTTACCTCCAAACTGCCATATCTCGCGAATGGGTTGACCAATCCGCAAAATTTCTGTTGCATCTGAAAGTAGAAACTCGCCCGATTACAACGGTATGCGTACTTCTCCCCTAGGCCGTTCTAGTCATTCGTTTCGAGCATCAGAACTGCGAAAATTTTGAGTTTCTCAAGCGTTTCTTACATCCAAAAGGCCATATCTCGCGAACGGATTGACCAATCCGCATAAGTTCTGTTGCATCTGAAAGTAGAAACTCGCCCGATTACAACGGTATGCGTACTTCTCCCCTAGGCCGTTCTAGTCATTCGTTTCGAGCATCAGAACTGCGAAAATTTTGAGTTTCTCAAGCGTTTCTTATCTCCAAACTGCCATATCTCGCGAACGGATTGATCAATCCGCAAAATTTCTGTTGCATCTGAAAGTAGAAACTCGCCCGATTACAACGGTATGCGCACTTTTCCCCTAGGCCGTTCTAGTTATTCGTTTCGAGCATCAGAACTGCGAAAATTTTGAGTTTCTCAAGCGTTTCTTACCTCCAAACTGCCATATCTCGCGAACGGATTGACCAATCCGCAAATTTCTGTTGCATCTGAAAGAAGAAACTCGCCCGATTACAACGGAGTGCGTACTTCTCCCCTAGGCCGTTCTAGTTATTCGTTTCAAGCATCAGAACTGCGCAAATTTTGAGTTTCTCATGCGTTTCTTACCTCCAAACTGCCATATCTCGCGAACGGATTGACCAATCCGCAAAATTTCTGTTGCATCTGAAAGTAGAAACTCGCCCGATTACAACGGTGTGTAGTTTTCCCCTAGGCCGTTCTAGTTATTCGTTTCGAGCATCAGAACTGCGAAAATTTTGAGTTTCTCAAGCGTTTCTTACATCCAAACGGCCATATCTCGCGAACGGATTGACCAATCCCCATAATTTCTGTTGCATCTGAAAGTAGAAACTCGCCCGATTACAACGGTATGCGTACTACTCCCATAGGCCGTTCTAGTCATTCGTTTCGAGCATCAGAACTGCGAAAATTTTGAGTTTCTCAAGCGTTTCTTATCTCCAAACTGCCATATCTCGCGAACGGATTGATCAATCCGCAAAATTTCTGTTGCATCTGAAAGTAGAAACTCGCCCGATTACAACGGTATGCGTACTTCTCCCCTAGGCCGTTCTAGTCATTCGTTTCGAGCATCAGAACTGCGAAAATTTTGAGTTTCTCAAGCGTATCTTACATCCAAACGGCCATATCTCGCGAACGGATTGACCAATCCGCATAAGTTCTGTTGCATCTGAAAGTAGAAACTCGCCCGATTACAATGGTATGCGTACTTCTCCCCTAGGCCGTTCTAGTCATTCGTTTCGAGCATCAGAACTGCGAAAATTTTGAGTTTCTCAAGCGTTTCTTACATCCAAACGGCCATATCTCGCGAACGGATTGACCAATCCGCATAAGTTCTGTTGCATCTGAAAGTAGAAACTCGCCCGATTACAACGGTATGCGTACTACTCCCATAGGCCGTTCTAGTCATTCATTTCGAGCATCAGAACTGCGAAAATTTTGAGTTTCTCAAGCGTTTCTTACATCCAAACGGCCATATCTCGCGAACGGATTGACCAATCCGCATAAGTTCTGTTGCATCTGAAAGTAGAAACTCGCCCGATTACAACGGTATACGTACTTCTCCCATAGGCTGTTCTAGTCATTCGTTTCGAGCATCAGAACTGCGAAAATTTTGAGTTTCTCAAGCGTTTATTACATCCAAACGGCCATATCTCGCGAACGGATTGACCAATCCGCATAAGTTCTGTTGCATCTGAAAGTAGAAACTCGCCTGATTACAACGGTATGAGTAGATTTCCCATAGGCCGTTCCAGTTATTCGTTTCGAGCATCAGAACTGCGAAAATTTTGAGTTTCTCAAGCGTTTCTTACCTCCAAACTGCCATATCTCGCGAACGGATTGATCAATCCGCAAAATTTCTGTTGCATCTGGAAGTAGAAACTCGCCCGATTACAACGGTGTGCGTACTTCTCCCCTAGGCCGTTCTAGTTATTCGTTTCAAGCATCAGAACTGCGCAAATTTTGAATTTCTCATGCGTTTCTTACCTCCAAACTGCCATATCTCGCGAACGGATTGACCAATCCGCAAAATTTCTGTTGCATCTGAAAGTAGAAACTCGCCCGATTACAACGGTGTGTAGTTTTCCCCTAGGCCGTTCTAGTTATTCGTTTCGAGCATCAGAACAGCGAAAATTTTGAGTTTCTCAAGCGTTTCTTACATCCAAACGGCCATATCTCGCGAACGGATTGACCAATCCCCATAATTTCTGTTGCATCTGAAAGTAGAAACTCGCCCGATTACAACGGTATGCGTACTACTCCCATAGGCCGTTCTAGTCATTCGTTTCGAGCATCAGAACTGCGAAAATTTTGAGTTTCTCAAGCGTATCTTACATCCAAACGGCCATATCTCGCGAACGGATTGACCAATCCGCATAAGTTCTGTTGCATCTGAAAGTAGAAACTCGCCCGATTACAATGGTATGCGTACTTCTCCCATAGGCCGTTCTAGTCATTCGTTTCGAGCACCAGAACTGCGAAAATTTTGAGTTTCTCAAGCGTTTCTTATATCCAAACTGCCATATCTCGCGAACGGATTGATCAATCCGCAAAATTTCTGTTGCATCTGAAAGTAGAAACTCGCCTGATTACAACGGTAGGTGTAGTTTTCCCCTAGGCCGTTCCAGTCATTCGTTTCGAGCATCAGAACTGCGAAAATTTTGAGTTTCTCAAGTGTTTCTTACCTCCAAACTGCCATATCTCGCGAACGGATTGACCAATCCGCAAAATTTCTGTTGCATCTGAAAGTCGAGACTCGCCCGATTACAACGGTATGTGTAGATTTCCCATAGGCCGTTCCAGTTATTCGTTTCGAGCATCAGAACTGCGAAAATTTTGAGTTTCTCAAGCGTTTCTTACCTCCAAACTGCCATATCTCGCGAACGGATTGATCAATCCGCAAAATTTCTGTTGCATCTGAAAGTAGAAACTCGCCCGATTACAACGGTCTGCGTACTTCTCCCCTAGGCCATTCTAGTTATTCGTTTCAAGCATCAGAACTGCGCAAATTTTGAGTTTCTCATGCGTTTCTTACCTCCAAACTGCCATATCTCGCGAACGGATTGACCAATCCGCAAAATTTCTGTTGCATCTGATAGTAGAAACTCGCCCGATTACAACGGTGTGTAGTTTTCCCCTAGGCCGTTCCAGTTATTCATTTCGAGCATCAGAACTGCGAAAATTTTGAGTTTCATAAGCGTTTCTTACTTCCAAACTGCCATATCTCGCGAACGGATTGACCAATCCGCAAAATTTCTGTTGCATTTGAAACTAGAAACTCGCCCGATTACAACTGTATGCGCACTTTTCCCCTGGGCCGTCCTTGTTATTCGTTTCGAGCATCAGAACTGCGAAAATTTTGAGTTCCTCAAGCGTTTCTTACCTCCAAACTGCAATATCTCGCGAACGGATTGACCAATCCGCGTAATTTCTGTTGCATCCGAAAGTAGAAACTCGCCCGATTACAACGGTATGCGTACTTCTCCCCTAGGCCGTCCTAATCATTCGTTTCGAGCATCAGAACTGCGATAATTTTGAGTTTCTCATGCGTTTCTTACCTCCAAACTGCCATATCTCGCGAACGGATTGACCAATCCGCAAAATTTCTGTTGCATCTGAAAGTAGAAACTCGCCCGATTACAACGGTATGTGTAGTTTTCCCCTAGGCCGTTCCAGTTATTCGTTTCGAGCATCAGAACTGCGAAAATTTTGAGTTTCTCAAGCGTTTCTTACATCCAAACTGCCATATCTCGCGAACGGATTGACCAATCCGCATAATTTCTGTTGCATCTGAAAGTAGAAACTCGCCCGATTACAACGGTATTCGTACTTCTCCCATAGGCCGTTCTAGTCATTCGTTTCGAGCATCAGAACTGCGAAAATTTTGAGTTTCTCAAGCGTTTCTTATCTCTAAACTGCCATATCTCGCGAACGGATTGATCAATCCGCAAAATGTCTGTTGCATCTGAAAGTAGAAACTCGCCCGATTACAACGGTATGCGTACTTCTCCCCTAGGCCGTTCTAGTCATTCGTTTCGAGCATCAGAACTGCGAAAATTTTGAGTTTCTCAAGCGTTTCTTACCTCCAAACTGCCATATCTCGCGAACGGATTGAACAATCCGCAAAATTTCTGTTGCATCTGAAAGTAGAAACTCGCCCGATTACAACAGTAGGTGTAGTTTTCCCCTAGGCCATTCTAGTTATTCGTTTCGAGCATCAGAACTGCGAAAATTTTGAGTTTCTCAAGCGTTTCTTACATCCAAACGGCCATATCTCGCGAACTGATTGACCAATCCCCATAAGTTCTGTTGCATCTGAAAGTAGAAACTCGCCCGATTACAATGGTATGCGTACTTCTCCCCTAGGCCGTTCTAGTCATTCATTTCGAGCATCAGAACTGCGAAAATTTTGAGTTTCTCAAGCGTTTCTTACATCCAAACGGCCATATCTCGCGAACGGATTGACCAATCCGCATAAGTTCTGTTGCATCTGAAAGTAGAAACTCGCCCGATTACAACGGTATACGTACTTCTCCCATAGGCTGTTCTAGTCATTCGTTTCGAGCATCAGAACTGCGAAAATTTTGAGTTTCTCAAGCGTTTCTTACATCCAAACGGCCATATCTCGCGAACGGATTGACCAATCCGCATAAGTTCTGTTGCATCTGAAAGTAGAAACTCGCTTGATTACAACGGTATGAGTAGATTTCCCATAGGCCGTTCCAGTTATTCGTTTCGAGCATCAGAACTGCGAAAATTTTGAGTTTCTCAAGCGTTTCTTACCGCCAAACTGCCATAACTCGCGAACGGATTGATCAATCCGCAAAATTTCTGTTGCATCTGGAAGTAGAAACTCGCCCGATTACAACGGTGTGCGTACTTCTCCCCTAGGCCGTTCTAGTTATTCGTTTCAAGCATCAGAACTGCGCAAATTTTGAATTTCTCATGCGTTTCTTACCTCCAAACTGCCATATCTCGCGAACGGATTGACCAATCCGCAAAATTTCTGTTGCATCTGATAGTAGAAACTCGCCCGATTACAACGGTGTGTAGTTTTCCCCTAGGCCGTTCTAGTTATTCGTTTCGAGCATCAGAACAGCGAAAATTTTGAGTTTCTCAAGCGTTTCTTACATCCAAACGGCCATATCTCGCGAACTGATTGACCAATCCCCATAAGATCTGTTGCATCTGAAAGTAGAAACTCGCCCGATTACAATGGTATGCGTACTTCTCCCCTAGGCCGTCCTAATCATTCGTTTCGAGCATCAGAACTGCGATAATTTTGAGTTTCTCATGCGTTTCTTACCTCCAAACTGCCATATCTCGCGAACGGATTGACCAATCCGCAAAATTTCTGTTGCATCTGAAAGTAGAAACTCGCCCGATTACAACGGTATGTGTAGTTTTCCCCTAGGCCGTTCCAGTTATTCGTTTCGAGCATCAGAACTGCGAAAATTTTGAGTTTCTCAAGCGTTTCTTACATCCAAACTGCCATATCTCGCGAACGGATTGACCAATCCGCATAATTTCTGTTGCATCTGAAAGTAGAAACTCGCCCGATTACAACGGTATTCGTACTTCTCCCATAGGCCGTTCTAGTCATTCGTTTCGAGCATCAGAACTGCGAAAATTTTGAGTTTCTCAAGCGTTTCTTATCTCTAAACTGCCATATCTCGCGAACGGATTGATCAATCCGCAAAATGTCTGTTGCATCTGAAAGTAGAAACTCGCCCGATTACAACGGTATGCGTACTTCTCCCCTAGGCCGTTCTAGTCATTCGTTTCGAGCATCAGAACTGCGAAAATTTTGAGTTTCTCAAGCGTTTCTTACCTCCAAACTGCCATATCTCGCGAACGGATTGAACAATCCGCAAAATTTCTGTTGCATCTGAAAGTAGAAACTCGCCCGATTACAACGGTAGGTGTAGTTTTCCCCTAGGCCATTCTAGTTATTCGTTTCGAGCATCAGAACTGCGAAAATTTTGAGTTTCTCAAGCGTTTCTTACATCCAAACGGCCATATCTCGCGAACTGATTGACCAATCCCCATAAGTTCTGTTGCATCTGAAAGTAGAAACTCGCCCGATTACAACGGTATACGTACTTCTCCCATAGGCTGTTCTAGTCATTCGTTTCGAGCATCAGAACTGCGAAAATTTTGAGTTTCTCAAGCGTTTCTTACATCCAAACGGCCATATCTCGCGAACGGATTGACCAATCCGCATAAGTTCTGTTGCATCTGAAAGTAGAAACTCGCCTGATTACAACGGTATGAGTAGATTTCCCATAGGCCGTTCCAGTTATTCGTTTCGAGCATCAGAACTGCGAAAATTTTGAGTTTCTCAAGCGTTTCTTACCGCCAAACTGCCATAACTCGCGAACGGATTGATCAATCCGCAAAATTTCTGTTGCATCTGGAAGTAGAAACTCGCCCGATTACAACGGTGTGCGTACTTCTCCCCTAGGCCGTTCTAGTTATTCGTTTCAAGCATCAGAACTGCGCAAATTTTGAATTTCTCATGCGTTTCTTACCTCCAAACTGCCATATCTCGCGAACGGATTGACCAATCCGCAAAATTTCTGTTGCATCTGAAAGTAGAAACTCGCCCGATTACAACGGTGTGTAGTTTTCCCCTAGGCCGTTCTAGTTATTCGTTTCGAGCATCAGAACAGCGAAAATTTTGAGTTTCTCAAGCGTTTCTTACATCCAAACGGCCATATCTCGCGAACGGATTGACCAATCCCCATAATTTCTGTTGCATCTGAAAGTAGAAACTCGCCCGATTACAACGGTATGCGTACTACTCCCATAGGCCGTTCTAGTCATTCGTTTCGAGCATCAGAACTGCGAAAATTTTGAGTTTCTCAAGCGTATCTTACATCCAAACGGCCATATCTCGCGAACGGATTGACCAATCCGCATAAGTTCTGTTGCATCTGAAAGTAGAAACTCGCCCGATTACAATGGTATGCGTACTTCTCCCATAGGCCGTTCTAGTCATTCGTTTCGAGCACCAGAACTGCGAAAATTTTGAGTTTCTCAAGCGTTTCTTATATCCAAACTGCCATATCTCGCGAACGGATTGATCAATCCGCAAAAGTTCTGTTGCATCTGAAAGTAGAAACTCGCCTGATTACAACGGTAGGTGTAGTTTTCCCCTAGGCCGTTCCAGTCATTCGTTTCGAGCATCAGAACTGCGCAAATTTTGAGTTTCTCATGCGTTTCTTACCTCCAAACTGCCATATCTCGCGAACGGATTGACCAATCCGCAAAATTTCTGTTGCATCTGATAGTAGAAACTCGCCCGATTACAACGGTGTGTAGTTTTCCCCTAGGCCGTTCCAGTTATTCATTTCGAGCATCAGAACTGCGAAAATTTTGAGTTTCATAAGCGTTTCTTACTTCCAAACTGCCATATCTCGCGAACGGATTGACCAATCCGCAAAATTTCTGTTGCATTTGAAAGTAGAAACTCGCCCGATTACAACGGTATGCGCACTTTTCCCCTGGGCCGTCCTTGTTATTCGTTTCGAGCATCAGAACTGAGAAAATTTTGAGTTCCTCAAGCGTTTCTTACCTCCAAACTGCAATATCTCGCGAACGGATTGACCAATCCGCGTAATTTCTGTTGCATCCGAAAGTAGAAACTCGCCCGATTACAACGGTATGCGTACTTCTCCCCTAGGCCGTCCTAATCATTCGTTTCGAGCATCAGAACTGCGAAAATTTTGAGTTTCTCATGCGTTTCTTACCTCCAAACTGCCATATCTCGCGAACGGATTGACCAATCCGCAAAATTTCTGTTGCATCTGAAAGTAGAAACTCGCCCGATTACAACGGTATGTGTAGTTTTCCCCTAGGCCGTTCCAGTTATTCGTTTCGAGCATCAGAACTGCGAAAATTTTGAGTTTCTCAAGCGTTTCTTACATCCAAACGGCCATATCTCGCGAACGGATTGACCAATCCGCATAATTTCTGTTGCATCTGAAAGTAGAAACTCGCCCGATTACAACGGTATTCGTACTTCTCCCATAGGCCGTTCTAGTCATTCGTTTCGAGCATCAGAACAGCGAAAATTTTGAGTTTGTCAAGCGTTTCTTATCTCTAAACTGCCATATCTCGCGAACGGATTGATCAATCCGCAAAATGTCTGTTGCATCTGAAAGTAGAAACTCGCCCGATTACAACGGTATGCGTACTTCTCCCCTAGGCCGTTCTAGTCATTCGTTTCGAGCATCAGAACTGCGAAAATTTTGAGTTTCTCAAGCGTTTCTTACCTCCAAACTGCCATATCTCGCGAACGGATTGAACAATCCGCAAAATTTCTGTTGCATCTGAAAGTAGAAACTCGCCCGATTACAACGGTAGGTGTAGTTTTCCCCTAGGCCATTCTAGTTATTCGTTTCGAGCATCAGAACTGCGAAAATTTTGAGTTTCTCAAGCGTTTCTTACATCCAAACGGCCATATCTCGCGAACGGATTGACCAATCCCCATAATTTCTGTTGCATCTGAAAGTAGAAACTCGCCCGATTACAACGGTATGCGTACTACTCCCATAGGCCGTTCTAGTCATTCGTTTCGAGCATCAGAACTGCGAAAATTTTGAGTTTCTCAAGCGTTTCTTATCTCCAAACTGCCATATCTCGCGAACGGATTGATCAATCCGC
Organism: Ptiloglossa arizonensis; assembly: GCF_051014685.1. Classification (NCBI taxonomy): domain Eukaryota; kingdom Metazoa; phylum Arthropoda; class Insecta; order Hymenoptera; family Colletidae; genus Ptiloglossa; species Ptiloglossa arizonensis. Next base: position 227,966 of record NW_027478921.1, on the reverse strand, counting down.
AAAATTTCTGTTGCATCTGAAAGTAGAAACTCGCCCGATTACAACGGTATGCGTACTTCTCCCCTAGGCCGTTCTAGTCATTCGTTTCGAGCATCAGAACTGCGAAAATTTTGAGTTTCTCAAGCGTATCTTACATCCAAACGGCCATATCTCGCGAACGGATTGACCAATCCGCATAAGTTCTGTTGCATCTGAAAGTAGAAACTCGCCCGATTACAATGGTATGCGTACTTCTCCCATAGGCCGTTCTAGTCATTCGTTTCGAGCATCAGAACTGCGAAAATTTTGAGTTTCTCAAGCGTTTCTTATATCCAAACTGCCATATCTCGCGAACGGATTGATCAATCCGCAAAATTTCTGTTGCATCTGAAAGTAGAAACTCGCCTGATTACAACGGTAGGTGTAGTTTTCCCCTAGGCCGTTCCAGTCATTCGTTTCGAGCATCAGAACTGCGAAAATTTTGAGTTTCTCAAGTGTTTCTTACCTCCAAACTGCCATATCTCGCGAACGGATTGACCAATCCGCAAAATTTCTGTTGCATCTGAAAGTCGAGACTCGCCCGATTACAACGGTATGTGTAGATTTCCCATAGGCCGTTCCAGTTATTCGTTTCGAGCATCAGAACTGCGAAAATTTTGAGTTTCTCAAGCGTTTCTTACCTCCAAACTGCCATATCTCGCGAACGGATTGATCAATCCGCAAAATTTCTGTTGCATCTGAAAGTAGAAACTCGCCCGATTACAACGGTCTGGGTACTTCTCCCCTAGGCCATTCTAGTTATTCGTTTCAAGCATCAGAACTGCGCAAATTTTGAGTTTCTCATGCGTTTCTTACCTCCAAACTGCCATATCTCGCGAACGGATTGACCAATCCGCAAAATTTCTGTTGCATCTGAAAGTAGAAACTCGCCCGATTACAACGGTGTGTAGTTTTCCCCTAGGCCGTTCCAGTTATTCATTTCGAGCATCAGAACTGCGAAAATTTTGAGTGTCATAAGCGTTTCTTACTTCCAAACTGCCATATCTCGCGAACGGATTGACCAATCCGCAAAATTTCTGTTGCATCTGAAAGTAGAAACTCGCCCGATTACAACGGTATGCGTACTTCTCCCCTAGGCCGTTCTAGTCATTCGTTTCGAGCATCAGAACGGCGAAAATTTTGAGTTTCTCAAGCGTATCTTACATCCAAACGGCCATATCTCGCGAACGGATTGACCAATCCGCATAAGTTCTGTTGCATCTGAAAGTAGAAACTCGCCCGATTACAATGGTATGCGTACTTCTCCCCTAGGCCGTTCTAGTCATTCGTTTCGAGCATCAGAACTGCGAAAATTTTGAGTTTCTCAAGCGTTTCTTACATCCAAACGGCCATATCTCGCGAACGGATTGACCAATCCGCATAAGTTCTGTTGCATCTGAAAGTAGAAACTCGCCCGATTACAACGGTATGCGTACTACTCCCATAGGCCGTTCTAGTCATTCATTTCGAGCATCAGAACTGCGAAAATTTTGAGTTTCTCAAGCGTTTCTTACATCCAAACGGCCATATCTCGCGAACGGATTGACCAATCCGCATAAGTTCTGTTGCATCTGAAAGTAGAAACTCGCCCGATTACAACGGTATACGTACTTCTCCCATAGGCTGTTCTAGTCATTCGTTTCGAGCATCAGAACTGCGAAAATTTTGAGTTTCTCAAGCGTTTCTTACATCCAAACGGCCATATCTCGCGAACGGATTGACCAATCCGCATAAGTTCTGTTGCATCTGAAAGTAGAAACTCGCCTGATTACAACGGTATGAGTAGATTTCCCATAGGCCGTTCCAGTTATTCGTTTCGAGCATCAGAACTGCGAAAATTTTGAGTTTCTCAAGCGTTTCTTACCTCCAAACTGCCATATCTCGAGAACGGATTGATCAATCCGCAAAATTTCTGTTGCATCTGGAAGTAGAAACTCGCCCGATTACAACGGTGTGCGTACTTCTCCCCTAGGCCGTTCTAGTTATTCGTTTCAAGCATCAGAACTGCGCAAATTTTGAATTTCTCATGCGTTTCTTACCTCCAAACTGCCATATCTCGCGAACGGATTGACCAATCCGCAAAATTTCTGTTGCATCTGAAAGTAGAAACTCGCCCGATTACAACGGTGTGTAGTTTTCCCCTAGGCCGTTCTAGTTATTCGTTTCGAGCATCAGAACAGCGAAAATTTTGAGTTTCTCAAGCGTTTCTTACATCCAAACGGCCATATCTCGCGAACGGATTGACCAATCCCCATAATTTCTGTTGCATCTGAAAGTAGAAACTCGCCCGATTACAACGGTATGCGTACTACTCCCATAGGCCGTTCTAGTCATTCGTTTCGAGCATCAGAACTGCGAAAATTTTGAGTTTCTCAAGCGTATCTTACATCCAAACGGCCATATCTCGCGAACGGATTGACCAATCCGCATAAGTTCTGTTGCATCTGAAAGTAGAAACTCGCCCGATTACAATGGTATGCGTACTTCTCCCATAGGCCGTTCTAGTCATTCGTTTCGAGCACCAGAACTGCGAAAATTTTGAGTTTCTCAAGTGTTTCTTACCTCCAAACTGCCATATCTCGCGAACGGATTGACCAATCCGCAAAATTTCTGTTGCATCTGAAAGTAGAAACTCGCCCGATTACAACGGTGTGTAGTTTTCCCCTAGGCCGTTCTAGTTATTCGTTTCGAGCATCAGAACAGCGAAAATTTTGAGTTTCTCAAGCGTTTCTTACCTCCAAACTGCCATATCTCGCGAACGGATTGACCAATCCGCAAAATTTCTGTTGCATCTGAAAGTAGAAACTCGCCCGATTACAACGGTGTGTAGTTTTCCCCTAGGCCTTTCTAGTTATTCGTTTCGAGCATCAGAACAGCGAAAATTTTGAGTTTCTCAAGCGTTTCTTACATCCAAACGGCCATATCTCGCGAACGGATTGACCAATCCCCATAATTTCTGTTGCATCTGAAAGTAGAAACTCGCCCGATTACAACGGTATGCGTACTACTCCCATAGGCCGTTCTAGTCATTCGTTTCGAGCATCAGAACTGCGAAAATTTTGAGTTTCTCAAGTGTTTCTTACCTCCAAACTGCCATATCTCGCGAACGGATTGACCAATCCGCAAAATTTCTGTTGCATCTGAAAGTCGAGACTCGCCCGATTACAACGGTATGTGTAGATTTCCCATAGGCCGTTCCAGTTATTCGTTTCGAGCATCAGAACTGCGAAAATTTTGAGTTTCTCAAGCGTTTCTTACCTCCAAACTGCCATATCTAGCGAACGGATTGATCAATCCGCAAAATTTCTGTTGCATCTGAAAGTAGAAACTCGCCCGATTACAACGGTCTGCGTACTTCTCCCCTAGGCCATTCTAGTTATTCGTTTCAAGCATCAGAACTGCGCAAATTTTGAGTTTCTCATGCGTTTCTTACCTCCAAACTGCCATATCTCGCGAACGGATTGACCAATCCGCAAAATTTCTGTTGCATCTGAAAGTAGAAACTCGCCCGATTACAACGGTATGCGTACTACTCCCATAGGCCGTTCTAGTCATTCGTTTCGAGCATCAGAACTGCGAAAATTTTGAGTTTCTCAAGCGTATCTTACATCCAAACGGCCATATCTCGCGAACGGATTGACCAATCCGCATAAGTTCTGTTGCATCTGAAAGTAGAAACTCGCCCGATTACAATGGTATGCGTACTTCTCCCATAGGCCGTTCTAGTCATTCGTTTCGAGCACCAGAACTGCGAAAATTTTGAGTTTCTCAAGTGTTTCTTACCTCCAAACTGCCATATCTCGCGAACGGATTGACCAATCCGCAAAATTTCTGTTGCATCTGAAAGTAGAAACTCGCCCGATTACAACGGTGTGTAGTTTTCCCCTAGGCCGTTCTAGTTATTCGTTTCGAGCATCAGAACAGCGAAAATTTTGAGTTTCTCAAGCGTTTCTTACATCCAAACGGCCATATCTCGCGAACGGATTGACCAATCCCCATAATTTCTGTTGCATCTGAAAGTAGAAACTCGCCCGATTACAACGGTATGCGTACTACTCCCATAGGCCGTTCTAGTCATTCGTTTCGAGCATCAGAACTGCGAAAATTTTGAGTTTCTCAAGTGTTTCTTACCTCCAAACTGCCATATCTCGCGAACGGATTGACCAATCCGCAAAATTTCTGTTGCATCTGAAAGTCGAGACTCGCCCGATTACAACGGTATGTGTAGATTTCCCATAGGCCGTTCCAGTTATTCGTTTCGAGCATCAGAACTGCGAAAATTTTGAGTTTCTCAAGCGTTTCTTACCTCCAAACTGCCATATCTCGCGAACGGATTGATCAATCCGCAAAATTTCTGTTGCATCTGAAAGTAGAAACTCGCCCGATTACAACGGTCTGCGTACTTCTCCCCTAGGCCATTCTAGTTATTCGTTGCAAGCATCAGAACTGCGCAAATTTTGAGTTTCTCATGCGTTTCTTACCTCCAAACTGCCATATCTCGCGAACGGATTGACCAATCCGCAAAATTTCTGTTGCATCTGATAGTAGAAACTCGCCCGATTACAACGGTGTGTAGTTTTCCCCTAGGCCGTTCCAGTTATTCATTTCGAGCATCAGAACTGCGAAAATTTTGAGTTTCATAAGCGTTTCTTACTTCCAAACTGCCATATCTCGCGAACGGATTGACCAATCCGCAAAATTTCTGTTGCATTTGAAACTAGAAACTCGCCCGATTACAACGGTATGCGCACTTTTCCCCTGGGCCGTCCTTGTTATTCGTTTCGAGCATCAGAACTGCGAAAATTTTGAGTTCCTCAAGCGTTTCTTACCTCCAAACTGCAATATCTCGCGAACGGATTGACCAATCCGCGTAATTTCTGTTGCATCCGAAAGTAGAAACTCGCCCGATTACAACGGTATGCGTACTTCTCCCCTAGGCCGTCCTAATCATTCGTTTCGAGCATCAGAACTGCGAAAATTTTGAGTTTCTCATGCGTTTCTTACCTCCAAACTGCCATATCTCGCGAACGGATTGACCAATCCGCAAAATTTCTGTTGCATCTGAAAGTAGAAACTCGCCCGATTACAACGGTATGTGTAGTTTTCCCCTAGGCCGTTCCAGTTATTCGTTTCGAGCATCAGAACTGCGAAAATTTTGTGTTTCTCAAGCGTTTCTTACATCCAAACGGCCATATCTCGCGAACGGATTGACCAATCCGCATAATTTCTGTTGCATCTGAAAGTAGAAACTCGCCCGATTGCAACGGTATTCGTACTTCTCCCATAGGCCGTTCTAGTCATTCGTTTCGAGCATCAGAACTGCGAAAATTTTGAGTTTCTCAAGCGTTTCTTATCTCTAAACTGCCATATCTCGCGAACGGATTGATCAATCCGCAAAATGTCTGTTGCATCTGAAAGTAGAAACTCGCCCGATTACAACGGTATGCGTACTTCTCCCCTAGGCCGTTCTAGTCATTCGTTTCGAGCATCAGAACTGCGAAAATTTTGAGTTTCTCAAGCGTTTCTTACCTCCAAACTGCCATATCTCGCGAACGGATTGAACAATCCGCAAAATTTCTGTTGCATCTGAAAGTAGAAACTCGCCCGATTACAACGGTAGGTGTAGTTTTCCCCTAGGCCATTCTAGTTATTCGTTTCGAGCATCAGAACTGCGAAAATTTTGAGTTTCTCAAGCGTTTCTTACATCCAAACGGCCATATCTCGCGAACGGATTGACCAATCCCCATAAGTTCTGTTGCATCTGAAAGTAGAAACTCGCCCGATTACAATGGTATGCGTACTTCTCCCCTAGGCCGTTCTAGTCATTCGTTTCGAGCATCAGAACTGCGAAAATTTTGAGTTTCTCAAGCGTTTCTTACATCCAAACGGCCATATCTCGCGAACGGATTGACCAATCCGCATAAGTTCTGTTGCATCTGAAAGTAGAAACTCGCCCGATTACAACGGTATGCGTACTACTCCCATAGGCCGTTCTAGTCATTCATTTCGAGCATCAGAACTGCGAAAATTTTGAGTTTCTCAAGCGTTTCTTACATCCAAACGGCCATATCTCGCGAACGGATTGACCAATCCGCATAAGTTCTGTTGCATCTGAAAGTAGAAACTCGCCCGATTACAACGGTATACGTACTTCTCCCATAGGCTGTTCTAGTCATTCGTTTCGAGCATCAGAACTGCGAAAATTTTGAGTTTCTCAAGCGTTTCTTACATCCAAACGGCCATATCTCGCGAACGGATTGACCAATCCGCATAAGTTCTGTTGCATCTGAAAGTAGAAACTCGCCTGATTACAACGGTATGAGTAGATTTCCCATAGGCCGTTCCAGTTATTCGTTTCGAGCATCAGAACTGCGAAAATTTTGAGTTTCTCAAGCGTTTCTTACCGCCAAACTGCCATATCTCGCGAACGGATTGATCAATCCGCAAAATTTCTGTTGCATCTGGAAGTAGAAACTCGCCCGATTACAACGGTGTGCGTACTTCTCCCCTAGGCCGTTCTAGTTATTCGTTTCAAGCATCAGAACTGCGCAAATTTTGAATTTCTCATGCGTTTCTTACCTCCAAACTGCCATATCTCGCGAACGGATTGACCAATCCGCAAAATTTCTGTTGCATCTGAAAGTAGAAACTCGCCCGATTACAACGGTGTGTAGTTTTCCCCTAGGCCGTTCTAGTTATTCGTTTCGAGCATCAGAACAGCGAAAATTTTGAGTTTCTCAAGCGTTTCTTACATCCAAACGGCCATATCTCGGGAACGGATTGACCAATCCCCATAATTTCTGTTGCATCTGAAAGTAGAAACTCGCCCGATTACAACGGTATGCGTACTACTCCCATAGGCCGTTCTAGTCATTCGTTTCGAGCATCAGAACTGCGAAAATTTTGAGTTTCTCAAGCGTATCTTACATCCAAACGGCCATATCTCGCGAACGGATTGACCAATCCGCATAAGTTCTGTTGCATCTGAAAGTAGAAACTCGCCCGATTACAATGGTATGCGTACTTCTCCCATAGGCCGTTCTAGTCATTCGTTTCGAGCACCAGAACTGCGAAAATTTTGAGTTTCTCAAGCGTTTCTTATATCCAAACTGCCATATCTCGCGAACGGATTGATCAATCCGCAAAAGTTCTGTTGCATCTGAAAGTAGAAACTCGCCTGATTACAACGGTAGGTGTAGTTTTCCCCTAGGCCGTTCCAGTCATTCGTTTCGAGCATCAGAACTGCGAAAATTTTGAGTTTCTCAAGTGTTTCTTACCTCCAAACTGCCATATCTCGCGAACGGATTGACCAATCCGCAAAATTTCTGTTGCATCTGAAAGTCGAGACTCGCCCGATTACAACGGTATGTGTAGACTTCCCATAGGCCGTTCCAGTTATTCGTTTCGAGCATCAGAACTGCGAAAATTTTGAGTTTCTCAAGCGTTTCTTACCTCCAAACTGCCATATCTCGCGAACGGATTGATCAATCCGCAAAATTTCTGTTGCATCTGAAAGTAGAAACTCGCCCGATTACAACGGTCTGCGTACTTCTCCCCTAGGCCATTCTAGTTATTCGTTTCAAGCATCAGAACTGCGCAAATTTTGAGTTTCTCATGCGTTTCTTACCTCCAAACTGCCATATCTCGCGAACGGATTGACCAATCCGCAAAATTTCTGTTGCATCTGATAGTAGAAACTCGCCCGATTACAACGGCGTGTAGTTTTCCCCTAGGCCGTTCCAGTTATTCATTTCGAGCATCAGAACTGCGAAAATTTTGAGTTTCATAAGCGTTTCTTACTTCCAAACTGCCATATCTCGCGAACGGATTGACCAATCCGCAAAATTTCTGTTGCATTTGAAAGTAGAAACTCGCCCGATTACAACGGTATGCGCACTTTTCCCCTGGGCCGTCCTTGTTATTCGTTTCGAGCATCAGAACTGCGAAAATTTTGAGTTCCTCAAGCGTTTCTTACATCCAAACTGCAATATCTCGCGAACGGATTGACCAATCCGCGTAATTTCTGTTGCATCCGAAAGTAGAAACTCGCCCGATTACAACGGTATGCGTACTTCTACCCTAGGCCGTCCTAATCATTCGTTTCGAGCATCAGAACTGCGAAAATTTTGAGTTTCTCATGCGTTTCTTACCTCCAAACTGCCATATCTCGCGAACGGATTGACCAATCCGCAAAATTTCTGTTGCATCTGAAAGTAGAAACTCGCCCGATTACAACGGTATGTGTAGTTTTCCCCTAGGCCGTTCCAGTTATTCGTTTCGAGCATCAGAACTGCGAAAATTTTGAGTTTCTCAAGCGTTTCTTACATCCAAACGGCCATATCTCGCGAACGGATTGACCAATCCGCATAATTTCTGTTGCATCTGAAAGTAGAAACTCGCCCGATTACAACGGTATTCGTACTTCTCCCATAGGCCGTTCTAGTCATTCGTTTCGAGCATCAGAACTGCGAAAATTTTGAGTTTCTCAAGCGTTTCTTATCTCTAAACTGCCATATCTCGCGAACGGATTGATCAATCCGCAAAATGTCTGTTGCATCTGAAAGTAGAAACTCGCCCGATTACAACGGTATGCGTACTTCTCCCCTAGGCCGTTCTAGTCATTCGTTTCGAGCATCAGAACTGCGAAAATTTTGAGTTTCTCAAGCGTTTCTTACCTCCAAACTGCCATATCTCGCGAACGGATTGAACAATCCGCAAAATTTCTGTTGCATCTGAAAGTAGATACTCGCCCGATTACAACGGTAGGTGTAGTTTTCCCCTAGGCCATTCTAGTTATTCGTTTCGAGCATCAGAACTGCGAAAATTTTGAGTTTCTCAAGCGTTTCTTACATCCAAACGGCCATATCTCGCGAACGGATTGACCAATCCCCATAATTTCTGTTGCATCTGAAAGTAGAAACTCGCCCGATTACAACGGTATGCGTACTACTCCCATAGGCCGTTCTAGTCATTCGTTTCGAGCATCAGAACTGCGAAAATTTTGAGTTTCTCAAGCGTTTCTTACCTCCAAACTGCCGTATCTCGCGAACGGATTGATCAATCCGCAAAATTTCTGTTGCATCTGAAAGTAGAAACTCGCCCGATTACAACGGTCTGGGTACTTCTCCCCTAGGCCATTCTAGTTATTCGTTTCAAGCATCAGAACTGCGCAAATTTTGAGTTTCTCATGCGTTTCTTACCTCCAAACTGCCATATCTCGCGAACGGATTGACCAATCCGCAAAATTTCTGTTGCATCTGAAAGTAGAAACTCGCCCGATTACAACGGTGTGTAGTTTTCCCCTAGGCCGTTCCAGTTATTCATTTCGAGCATCAGAACTGCGAAAATTTTGAGTGTCATAAGCGTTTCTTACTTCCAAACTGCCATATCTCGCGAACGGATTGACCAATCCGCAAAATTTCTGTTGCATTTGAAAGTAGAAACTCGCCCGATTACAACGGTATGCGCACTTTTCCCCTGGGCCGTCCTTGTTATTCGTTTCGAGCATCAGAACTGCGAAAATTTTGAGTTCCTCAAGCGTTTCTTACCTCCAAACTGCAATACCTCGCGAACGGATTGACCAATCCGCGTAATTTCTGTTGCATCCGAAAGTAGAAACTCGCCCGATTACAACGGTATGCGTACTTCTCCCCTAGGCCGTCCTAATCATTCGTTTCGAGCATCAGAACTGCGAAAATTTTGAGTTTCTCATGCGTTTCTTACCTCCAAACTGCCATATCTCGCGAACGGATTGACCAATCCGCAAAATTTCTGTTGCATCTGAAAGTAGAAACTCGCCCGATTACAACGGTGTGCGCACTTTTCTCCTAGGCCGTTCTAGTTATTCGTTTCGAGCATCAGAACTGCGAAAATTTTGAGTTTCTCAAGCGTTTCTTACCTCCAAACTGCCATATCTCGCGAACGGATTGACCAATCCGCAAAATTTCTGTTGCATCTGAAAGTAGAGACTCGCCCGATTACAACGGTATGTGTAGTTTTCCCCTAGGCCATTCTAGTTATTCGTTTCGAGCATCAGAACTGCGAAAATTTTGAGTTTCTCAAGCGTTTCTTACTTCCAAACTGCCACATCTCGCGAACGGATCGACCAATCCGCAAAATTTCTGTTGCATCTGAAAGTAGAAACTCGCCCGATTACAACGGTATGAGTTGTTTTCCCTTAGGCCGTTCTAGTCATTCGTTTCGATCATCAGAACTGCGAAAATTTTGAGTTTCTCAAGCGTTTCTTACCTCCAAACTGCCATATCTCGCGAACGGATTGATCAATCCGCAAAATTTCTGTTGCATCTGAAAGTAGAAACTCGCCCGATTACAACGGTCTGGGTACTTCTCCCCTAGGCCATTCTAGTTATTCGTTTCAAGCATCAGAACTGCGCAAATTTTGAGTTTCTCATGCGTTTCTTACCTCCAAACTGCCATATCTCGCGAACGGATTGACCAATCCGCAAAATTTCTGTTGCATCTGAAAGTAGAAACTCGCCCGATTACAACGGTGTGTAGTTTTCCCCTAGGCCGTTCCAGTTATTCATTTCGAGCATCAGAACTGCGAAAATTTTGAGTGTCATAAGCGTTTCTTACTTCCAAACTGCCATATCTCGCGAACGGATTGACCAATCCGCAAAATTTCTGTTGCATTTGAAAGTAGAAACTCGCCCGATTACAACGGTATGCGCACTTTTCCCCTGGGCCGTCCTTGTTATTCGTTTCGAGCATCAGAACTGCGAAAATTTTGAGTTCCTCAAGCGTTTCTTACCTCCAAACTGCAATACCTCGCGAACGGATTGACCAATCCGCGTAATTTCTGTTGCATCCGAAAGTAGAAACTCGCCCGATTACAACGGTATGCGTACTTCTCCCCTAGGCCGTCCTAATCATTCGTTTCGAGCATCAGAACTGCGAAAATTTTGAGTTTCTCATGCGTTTCTTACCTCCAAACTGCCATATCTCGCGAACGGATTGACCAATCCGCAAAATTTCTGTTGCATCTGAAAGTAGAAACTCGCCCGATTACAACGGTATGCGTACTTCTCCCCTAGGCCGTTCTAGTCATTCGTTTCGAGCATCAGAACTGCGAAAATTTTGAGTTTCTCAAGCGTTTCTTACCTCCAAACTGCCACATCTCGCGAACGGATTGACCAATCCGCAAAATTTCTGTTGCATCTGAAAGTAGAGACTCGCCTGATTACAACGGTATGAGTTGTTTTCCCTTAGGCCGTTCTAGTCATTCGTTTCGATCATCAGAACTGCGAAAATTTTGAGTTTCTCAAGCGTTTCTTACCTCCAAACTGCCATATCTCGCGAACGGATTGACCAATTCGCAAAATTTCTGTTGCATCTGAAAGTAGAGACTCGCCCGATTACAACGGTAAGTGTAGTTTTCCCCTAGGCCATTCTAGTTATTCGTTTCGAGCATCAGAACTGCGAAAATTTTGAGTTTCTCAAGCGTTTCTTACTTCCAAACTGCCACATCTCGCGAACGGATCGACCAATCCGCAAAATTTCTGTTGCATCTGAAAGTAGAAACTCGCCCGATTACAACGGTGTGCGCACTTTTCTCCTAGGCCGTTCTAGTTATTCGTTTCGAGCATCAGAACTGCGAAAATTTTGAGTTTCTCAAGCGTTTCTTACCTCCAAACTGCCATATCTCGCGAACGGATTGACCAATCCGCAAAATTTCTGTTGCATCTGAAAGTAGAGACTCGCCCGATTACAACGGTATGTGTAGTTTTCCCCTAGGCCATTCTAGTTATTCGTTTCGAGCATCAGAACTGCGAAAATTTTGAGTTTCTCAAGCGTTTCTTACTTCCAAACTGCCACATCTCGCGAACGGATCGACCAATCCGCAAAATTTCTGTTGCATCTGAAAGTAGAAACTCGCCCGATTACAACGGTATGAGTTGTTTTCCCTTAGGCCGTTCTAGTCATTCGTTTCGATCATCAGAACTGCGAAAATTTTGAGTTTCTCAAGCGTTTCTTACCTCCAAACTGCCATATCTCGCGAACGGATTGACCAATCCGCAAAATTTCTGTTGCATCTGAAAGTAGAGACTCGCCCGATTACAACGGTAAGTGTAGTTTTCCCCTAGGCCATTCTAGTTATTCGTTTCGAGCATCAGAACTGCGAAAATTTTGAGTTTCTCAAGCGTTTCTTACTTCCAAACTGCCACATCTCGCGAACGGATCTACCAATCCGCAAAATTTCTGTTGCATCTGAAAGTAGAAACTCGCCCGATTACAACGGTATGTGTAGTTTTCCCCTAGGCCGTTCCAGTCATTCGTTTCGAGCATCAGAACTGCGCAAATTTTGAGTTTCTCAAGCGTTTCTTACCTCTAAACTGCCATATCTCGCGAACGGGTTGACCAATCCGCAAAATTTCTGTTGCATTTGAAAGTAGAAACTCGCCCCATTACAACGGTATGCGCCCTTTTCTCCTAGGCCGTTCTAGTTATTCGTTTCGAGCATCAGAACTGCGAAAATTTTGAGTTTCTCAAGCGTTTCTTACCTCCAAACTGCCATATCTCGCGAACGGATTGACCAATCCGCAAAATTTCTGTTGCATCTGAAAGTAGAGACTCGCCCGATAACAACGGTAAGTGTAGTTTTCCCCTAGGCCATTCTAGTTATTCGTTTCGAGCATCAGAACTGCGAAAATTTTGAGTTTCTCAAGCGTTTCTTACCTCCAAACTGCCATATCTCGCGAACGGATTGACCAATCCGCAAAATTTCTGTTGCATCTGAAAGTAGAAACTCGCCCGATTACAACGGTATGAGTTGTTTTCCCTTAGGCCGTTCTAGTCATTCGTTTCGATCATCAGAACTGCGAAAATTTTGAGTTTCTCAAGCGTTTCTTACCTCCAAACTGCCATATCTCGCGAACGGATTGACCAATCCGCAAAATTTCTGTTGCATCTGAAAGTAGAGACTCGCCTGATTACAACGGTATGAGTTGTTTTCCCTTAGGCCGTTCTAGTCATTCGTTTCGATCATCAGAACTGCGAAAATTTTGAGTTTCTCAAGCGTTTCTTACCTCCAAACTGCCATATCTCGCGAACGGATTGACCAATTCGCAAAATTTCTGTTGCATCTGAAAGTAGAGACTCGCCCGATTACAACGGTAAGTGTAGTTTTCCCCTAGGCCATTCTAGTTATTCGTTTCGAGCATCAGAACTGCGAAAATTTTGAGTTTCTCAAGCGTTTCTTACTTCCAAACTGCCACATCTCGCGAACGGATCGACCAATCCGCAAAATTTCTGTTGCATCTGAAAGTAGAAACTCGCCCGATTACAACGGTGTGCGCACTTTTCTCCTAGGCCGTTCTAGTTATTCGTTTCGAGCATCAGAACTGCGAAAATTTTGAGTTTCTCAAGCGTTTCTTACCTCCAAACTGCCATATCTCGCGAACGGATTGACCAATCCGCAAAATTTCTGTTGCATCTGAAAGTAGAGACTCGCCCGATTACAACGGTAAGTGTAGTTTTCCCCTAGGCCATTCTAGTTATTCGTTTCGAGCATCAGAACTGCGAAAATTTTGAGTTTCTCAAGCGTTTCTTACTTCCAAACTGCCACAACTCGCGAACGGATCGACCAATCCGCAAAATTTCTGTTGCATCTGAAAGTAGAAACTCGCCCGATTACAACGGTATGTGTAGTTTTCCCCTAGGCCGTTCCAGTCATTCGTTTCGAGCATCAGAACTGCGAAAATTTTGAGTTTCTCAAGCGTTTCTTACCTCCAAACTGCCATATCTCGCGAACGGATTGACCAATCCGCAAAATTTCTGTTGCATCTGAAAGTAGAGACTCGCCCGATTACAACGGTATGAGTTGTTTTCCCTTAGGCCGTTCTAGTCATTCGTTTCGATCATCAGAACTGCGAAAATTTTGAGTTTCTCAAGCGTTTCTTACCTCCAAACTGCCATATCTCGCGAACGGATTGACCAATCCGCAAAATTTCTGTTGCATCTGAAAGTAGAGACTCGCCCGATTACAACGGTAAGTGTAGTTTTCCCCTAGGCCATTCTAGTTATTCGTTTCGAGCATCAGAACTGCGAAAATTTTGAGTTTATCAAGCGTTTCTTACTTCCAAACTGCCACATCTCGCGAACGGATCGACCAATCCGCAAAATTTCTGTTGCATCTGAAAGTAGAAACTCGCCCGATTACAACGGTATGTGTAGTTTTCCCCTAGGCCGTTCCAGTCATTCGTTTCGAGCATCAGAACTGCGCAAATTTTGAGTTTCTCAAGCGTTTCTTACCTCTAAACTGCCATATCTCGCGAACGGGTTGACCAATCCGCAAAATTTCTGTTGCATTTGAAAGTAGAAACTCGCCCGATTACAACGGTATGCGCACTTTTCTCCTAGGCCGTTCTAGTTATTCGTTTCGAGCATCAGAACTGCGAAAATTTTGAGTTTCTCAAGCGTTTCTTACCTCCAAACTGCCATATCTCGCGAACGGATTGACCAATCCGCAAAATTTCTGTTGCATCTGAAAGTAGAAACTCGCCCGATTACAACGGTATGAGTTGTTTTCCCTTAGGCCGTTCTTGTCATTCGTTTCGATCATCAGAACTGCGAAAATTTTGAGTTTCTCAAGCGTTTCTTACCTCCAAACTGCCATATCTCGCGAACGGATTGACCAATCCGCAAAATTTCTGTTGCATCTGAAAGTAGAAACTCGCCCGATTACAACGGTATGAGTTGTTTTCCCTTAGGCCGTTCTAGTCATTCGTTTCGATCATCAGAACTGCGAAAATTTTGAGTTTCTCAAGCGTTTCTTACCTCCAAACTGCCATATCTCGCGAACGGATTGACCAATCCGCAAAATTTCTGTTGCATCTGAAAGTAGAGACTCGCCTGATTACAACGGTATGAGTTGTTTTCCCTTAGGCCGTTCTAGTCATTCGTTTCGATCATCAGAACTGCGAAAATTTTGGGTTTCTCAAGCGTTTCTTACCTCCAAACTGCCATATCTCGCGAACGGATTGACCAATTCGCAAAATTTCTGTTGCATCTGAAAGTAGAGACTCGCCCGATTACAACGGTGTGCGCACTTTTCTCCTAGGCCGTTCTAGTTATTCGTTTCGAGCATCAGAACTGCGAAAATTTTGAGTTTCTCAAGCGTTTCTTACTTCCAAACTGCCACATCTCGCGAACGGATCGACCAATCCGCAAAATTTCTGTTGCATCTGAAAGTAGAAACTCGCCCGATTACAACGGTATGTGTAGTTTTCCCCTAGGCCGTTCTAGTCATTCGTTTCGAGCATCAGAACTGCGCAAATTTTGAGTTTCTCAAGCGTTTCTTACCTCTAAACTGCCATATCTCGCGAACGGGTTGACCAATCCGCAAAATTTCTGTTGCATTTGAAAGTAGAAACTCGCCCGATTACAACGGTATGCGCACTTTTCTCCTAGGCCGTTCTAGTTATTCGTTTCGAGCATCAGAACTGCGAAAATTTTGAGTTTCTCAAGCGTTTCTTACCTCCAAACTGCCATATCTCGCGAACGGATTGACCAATCCGCAAAATTTCTGTTGCATCTGAAAGTAGAGACTCGCCCGATTACAACGGTAAGTGTAGTTTTCCCCTAGGCCATTCTAGTTATTCGTTTCGAGCATCAGAACTGCGAAAATTTTGAGTTTCTCAAGCGTTTCTTACTTCCAAACTGCCACATCTCGCGAACGGATCGACCAATCCGCAAAATTTCTGTTGCATCTGAAAGTAGAAACTCGCCCGATTACAACGGTATGTGTTGTTTTCCCCTAGGCCGTTCCAGTCATTCGTTTCGAGCATCAGAACTGCGAAAATTTTGAGTTTCTCAAGCGTTTCTTACCTCCAAACTGCCATATCTCGCGAACGGATTGACCAATCCGCAAAATTTCTGTTGCATCTGAAAGTAGAGACTCGCCCGATTACAACGGTATGAGTTGTTTTCCCTTAGGCCGTTCTAGTCATTCGTTTCGATCATCAGAACTTCGAAAATTTTGAGTTTCTCAAGCGTTTCTTACCTCCAAACTGCCATATCTCGCGAACGGATTGATCAATCCGCAAAATTTCTGTTGCATCTGAAAGTAGAAACTCGCCCGATTATAACGGTATGCGTACTTCTCTCCTAGGCGGTTCTAGTTATTCGTTTCAAGCATCAGAACTGCGCAAATTTTGAGTTTCTCAAGCGTTTCTTACCTCCAAACTGCCATATCTCGCGAACGGATTGACCAATCCGCAAAATTTCTGTTGCATCTGAAAGGAGAGACTCGCCCGATTACAACGGTATGAGTAGTTTTCCCCTAGGCCGTTCCAGTTATTCGTTTCGAGCGTCAGAACTGCGAAAATTTTGAGTTTCTTAAGCGTTTCTTACCTCCAAACTGCCATATCTCGCGAACGGATTGACCAATCCGCAAAATTTCTGTTGCTTCTGAAAGTAGAAATTCGCCCGATTACAACGGTATGCGCACTTTTCCCCTAGGCCGTTCTAGTTATTCGTTTCCAGCATCAGAACTGCGAAAATTTTGAGTTTCTCAAGTGTTTCTTACATCCAAACGGCCATATCTCGCGAACGGATTGACCAATCCGCAAAATTTCTGTTGCATCTGAAAGTAGAAACTCGCCCGATTACAACGGTATGCGTACTTCTCCCATAGGCCGTTCTAGTCATTCGTTTCGAGCATCAGAACTGCGAAAATTTTGAGTTTCTCAAGCGTTTCTTATCTCCAAACTGCCATATCTCGCGAACGGATTGATCAATCCGCAAAATTTCTGTTGCATCTGAAAGTAGAAACTCGCCCGATTACAACGGTATGCGTACTTCTCCCCTAGGCCGTTCTAGTTATTCGTTTCGGGCATCAGAACTGCGCAAATTTTGAGTTTCTCAAGCGTTTCTTACCTCCAAACTGCCATATCTCGCGAACGGATTGACCAATCCGCAAAATTTCTGTAGCATCTGAAAGTAGAAACTCGCCCGATTACAACGGTGTGCGTACTTCTCCCCTAGGCCATTCTAGTCATTCGTTTCCAGCATCAGAACTGCGAAAATTTTGAGTTTCTCAAGCGTTTCTTACCTCCAAACTGCCATATCTCGTGAACGGATTGAACAATCCGCAAAATTTCTGTTGCATCTGAAAGTAGAAACTCGCCCGATTACAACGGTATGCGCACTTTTCCCCTAGGCCGTTCTGGTTATTCGTTTCAAGCATCAGAACTGCGAAAATTTTGAGTTTCTCAAGCGTTTCTTACCTTCAAACTGCCATATCTCGCGAACGGACTGACCAATCCGCAAAATTTCTGTTGCATCTGAAAGTAGAAACTCGCCCGATTACAACGGTGTGTAGTTTTCCCCTAGGCCGTTCCAGTTATTCATTTCGAGCATCAGAACTGCGAAAATTTTGAGTTTCATAAGCGTTTCTTACCTCCAAACTGCCATATCTCGCGAACGGATTGATCAATCCGCAAAATTTCTGTTGCATCTGAAAGTAGAAACTCGGCCGATTACAACGGTATGTGTAGTTTTCCCCCAGGCCGTTCCAGTTATTCGTTTCGAGCATCAGAACTACGAAAATTTTGAGTTTCTCAAGCGTTTCTTACCTCCAAACAGCCATATCTCGCGAACGGATTGACCAATCCGCAAAATTTCTGTTGCATCTGAAAGTAGAGACTCGCCCGATTACAACGGTATGAGTAGTTTTCCCCTAGGCCGTTCCAGTTATTCGTTTCGAGCGTCAGAACTGCGAAAATTTTGAGTTTCTTAAGCGTTTCTTACCTCCAAACTGCCATATCTCGCGAACGGATTGACCAATCCGCAAAATTTCTGTTGCTTCTGAAAGTAGAAATTCGCCCGATTACAACGGTATGCGCACTTTTCCCCTAGGCCGTTCTAGTTATTCGTTTCCAGCATCAGAACTGCGAAAATTTTGAGTTTCTCAAGTGTTTCTTACATCCAAACGGCCATATCTCGCGAACGGATTGACCAATCCGCAAAATTTCTGTTGCATCTGAAAGTAGAAACTCGCCCGATTACAACGGTATGCGTACTTCTCCCATAGGCCGTTCTAGTCATTCGTTTCGAGCATCAGAACTGCGAAAATTTTGAGTTTCTCAAGCGTTTCTTATCTCCAAACTGCCATATCTCGCGAACGGATTGATCAATCCGCAAAATTTCTGTTGCATCTGAAAGTAGAAACTCGCCCGATTACAACGGTATGCGTACTTCTCCCCTAGGCCGTTCTAGTTATTCGTTTCGGGCATCAGAACTGCGCAAATTTTGAGTTTCTCAAGCGTTTCTTACCTCCAAACTGCCATATCTCGCGAACGGATTGACCAATCCGCAAAATTTCTGTAGCATCTGAAAGTAGAAACTCGCCCGATTACAACGGTGTGCGTACTTCTCCCCTAGGCCATTCTAGTCATTCGTTTCCAGCATCAGAACTGCGAAAATTTTGAGTTTCTCAAGCGTTTCTTACCTCCAAACTGCCATATCTCGTGAACGGATTGAACAATCCGCAAAATTTCTGTTGCATCTGAAAGTAGAAACTCGCCCGATTACAACGGTATGCGCACTTTTCCCCTAGGCCGTTCTGGTTATTCGTTTCAAGCATCAGAACTGCGAAAATTTTGAGTTTCTCAAGCGTTTCTTACCTTCAAACTGCCATATCTCGCGAACGGACTGACCAATCCGCAAAATTTCTGTTGCATCTGAAAGTAGAAACTCGCCCGATTACAACGGTGTGTAGTTTTCCCCTAGGCCGTTCCAGTTATTCATTTCGAGCATCAGAACTGCGAAAATTTTGAGTTTCATAAGCGTTTCTTACCTCCAAACTGCCATATCTCGCGAACGGATTGATCAATCCGCAAAATTTCTGTTGCATCTGAAAGTAGAAACTCGGCCGATTACAACGGTATGTGTAGTTTTCCCCCAGGCCGTTCCAGTTATTCGTTTCGAGCATCAGAACTACGAAAATTTTGAGTTTCTCAAGCGTTTCTTACCTCCAAACAGCCATATCTCGCGAATGGGTTGACCAATCCGCAAAATTTCTGTTGCATCTGAAAGTAGAAACTCGCCCGATTACAACGGTATGCGTACTTCTCCCCTAGGCCGTTCTAGTCATTCGTTTCGAGCATCAGAACTGCGAAAATTTTGAGTTTCTCAAGCGTTTCTTACCTCCAACCTGCCATATCTCGCGAACGGATTGACCAATCCGCAAAATTTCTGTTGCATTTGAAAGTAGAAACTCGCCCGATTACAACGGTATGCGCACTTTTCCCCTAGGCCGTTCCAGTTATTCGTTTCGAGCATCAGAACTGCGAAAATTTTGAGTTTCTCAAGCGTTTCTTACATCCAAACGGCCATATCTCGCGAACGGATTGACCAATCCGCATAAGTTCTGTTGCATCTGAAAGTAGAAACTCGCCCGATTACAACGGTATGCGTACTTCTCCCATAGGCCGTTCTAGTCATTCGTTTCGAGCATCAGAACTGCGAAAATTTTGAGTTTCTCAAGCGTTTCTTATCTCCAAACTGCCATATCTCGCGAACGGATTGATCAAACCGCAAAATTTCTGTTGCATCTGAAAGTAGAAACTCGCCTGATTACAACGGTAGGTGTAGTTTTCCCCTAGGCCGTTCCAGTCATTCGTTTCGAGCATCAGAACTGCGAAAATTTTGAGTTTCTCAAGTGTTTCTTACCTCCAAACTGCCATATCTCGCGAACGGATTGACCAATCCGCAAAATTTCTGTTGCATCTGAAAGTCGAGACTCGCCCGATTACAACGGTATGAGTAGATTTCCCATAGGCCGTTCCAGTTATTCGTTTCGAGCATTAGAACTGCGAAAATTTTGAGTTTCTCAAGCGTTTCTTACCTCCAAACTGCCATATCTCGCGAACGGATTGATCAATCCGCAAAATTTCTGTTGCATCTGAAAGTAGAAACTCGCCCGATTACAACGGTGTGCGTACTTCTCCCCTAGGCCGTTCTAGTTATTCGTTTCAAGCATCAGAACTGCGCTAATTTTGAGTTTCTCATGCGTTTCTTACATCCAAACTGCCATATCTCGCGAACGGATTGACCAATCCGCAAAATTTCTGTTGCATCTGAAAGTAGAAACTCGCACGATTACAACGGTATGTGTAGTTTTCCCCTAGGCCGTTCCAGTTATTCGTTTCGAGCATCA
Organism: Ptiloglossa arizonensis; assembly: GCF_051014685.1. Lineage (NCBI taxonomy): Eukaryota > Metazoa > Arthropoda > Insecta > Hymenoptera > Colletidae > Ptiloglossa > Ptiloglossa arizonensis. The sequence continues at coordinate 207,769 of NW_027478921.1, read as the reverse complement.
GAAATGCGAAAATTTTGAGTTTCTCAAGCGTTTCTTATCTCCAAACTGCCATATCTCGCGAACGGGTTGACCAATCCGCAAAATTTCTGTTGCATTTGAAAGTAGAAACTCGCCCGATTACAACGGTATGCGCACTTTTCCCCTAGGCCGTTCTAGTTATTCGTTTCGAGCATCAGAACTGCGAAAATTTTGAGTTTCTCAAGCGTTTCTTACATCCAAACGGCCATATCTCGCGAACGGATTGACCAATCCGCAAAATTTCTGTTGCATCTGAAAGTAGAAACTCGCACGATTACAACGGTATGTGTAGTTTTCCCCTAGGCCGTTCCAGTTATTCGTTTCGAGCATCAGAAATGCGAAAATTTTGAGTTTCTTAAGCGATTCTTACCTCCAAACTGCCATATCTCGCGAACGGATTGAACAATCCGCAAAATTTCTGTTGCATCTGAAAGTAGAAACTCGCCCGATTACAACGGTATGCGCACTTTTCCCCTGGGCCGTCCTAGTTATTCGTTTCGAGCATCAGAACTGCGAAAATTTTGAGTTTCTCAAGCGATTCTTACCTCCAAACTGCCATATCTCGCGAACGGATTGAACAATCCGCAAAATTTCTGTTGCATCTGAAAGTAGAAACTCGCCCGATTACAACGGTATGCGCACTTTTCCCCTGGGCCGTCCTAGTTATTCGTTTCGAGCATCAGAACTGCGAAAATTTTGAGTTTCTCAAGCGTTTCTTATCTCCAAACTGTCATATCTCGCGAACGGATTGATCAATCCGCAAAATTTCTGTTGCATCTGAAAGTAGAAACTCGCCCGATTACAACGGTAGGTGTAGTTTTCTCCTAGGCCGTTCTAGTTATTCGTTTCGAGCATCAGAAATGCGAAAATTTTGAGTTCCTCAAACGTTTCTTACCTCCAAACTGCCATATCTCGCGAACAGATTGACCAATCCGCGTAATTTCTGTTGCATCTGAAAGTAGAAACTCGCACGATTACAACGGTATGTGTAGTTTTCCCCTAGGCCGTTCCAGTTATTCGTTTCGAGCATCAGAAATGCGAAAATTTTGAGTTTCTCAAGCGTTTCTTATCTCCAAACTGCCATATCTCGCGAACGGGTTGACCAATCCGCAAAATTTCTGTTGCATCTGAAAGTAGAAACTCGCCCGATTACAACGGTGTGTAGTTTTCCCCTAGGCCGTTCCAGTTATTCATTTCGAGCATCAGAATTGCGAAAATTTTGAGTTTCATAAGCGTTTCTTACCTCCAAACTGCCATATCTCGCGAACGGATTGACCAATCCGCAAAATTGCTGTTGCATTTGAAAGTAGAAACTCGCCCGATTACAACGGTACGCGCACTTTTCCCCTGGGCCGTCCTAGTTATTCGTTTCGAGCATCAGAACTGCGAAAATTTTGAGTTTCTAAAGCGTTTCTTATCTCCAAACTGTCATATCTCGCGAACGGATTGATCAATCCGCAAAATTTCTGTTGCATCTGAAAGTAGAAACTCGCCCGATTACAACGGTAGGTGTAGTTTTCCCCTAGGCCGTTCTAGTTATTCGTTTCGAGCATCAGAAATGCGAAAATTTTGAGTTCCTCAAACGTTTCTTACCTCCAAACTGCCATATCTCGCGAACAGATTGACCAATCCGCGTAATTTCTGTTGCATCTGAAAGTAGAAACTCGCACGATTACAACGGTATGTGTAGTTTTCCCCTAGGCCGTTCCAGTTATTCGTTTCGAGCATCAGAAATGCGAAAATTTTGAGTTTCTCAAGCGTTTCTTATTTCCAAACTGCCATATCTCGCGAACGGGTTGACCAATCCGCAAAATTTCTGTTGCATTTGAAAGTAGAAACTCGCCCGATTACAACGGTATGCGCACTTTTCCCCTAGGCCGTTCTAGTTATTCGTTTCGAGCATCAGAACTGCGAAAATTTTGAGTTTCTCAAGCGTTTCTTACATCCAAACGGCCATATCTCGCGAACGGATTGACCAATCCGCATAATTTCTGTTGCATCTGAAAGTAGAAACTAGCACGATTACAACGGTATGTGTAGTTTTGCCCTAGGCCGTTCCAGTTATTCGTTTCGAGCATCAGAACTGCGAAAATTTTGAGTTTCTCAAGCGATTCTTACCTCCAAACTGCCATATCTCGCGAACGGATTGAACAATCCGCAAAATTTCTGTTGCATCTGAAAGTAGAAGCTCGCCCGATTACAACGGTATGCGCACTTTTCCCCTGGGCCGTCCTAGTTATTCGTTTCGAGCATCAGAACTGCGAAAATTTTGAGTTTCTCAAGCGATTCTTACCTCCAAACTGCCATATCTCGCGAACGGATTGAACAATCCGCAAAATTTCTGTTGCATCTGAAAGTAGAAACTCGCCCGATTACAACGGTATGCGCACTTTTCCCCTGGGCCGTCCTAGTTATTCGTTTCGAGCATCAGAACTGCGAAAATTTTGAGTTTCTCAAGCGTTTCTTATCTCCAAACTGTCATATCTCGCGAACGGATTGATCAATCCGCAAAATTTCTGTTGCATCTGAAAGTAGAAACTCGCCCGATTACAACGGTAGGTGTAGTTTTCTCCTAGGCCGTTCTAGTTATTCGTTTCGAGCATCAGAAATGCGAAAATTTTGAGTTCCTCAAACGTTTCTTACCTCCAAACTGCCATATCTCGCGAACAGATTGACCAATCCGCGTAATTTCTGTTGCATCTGAAAGTAGAAACTCGCACGATTACAACGGTATGTGTAGTTTTCCCCTAGGCCGTTCCAGTTATTCGTTTCGAGCATCAGAAATGCGAAAATTTTGAGTTTCTCAAGCGTTTCTTATCTCCAAACTGCCATATCTCGCGAACGGGTTGACCAATCCGCAAAAGTTCTGTTGCATTTGAAAGTAGAAACTCGCCCGATTACAACGGTATGCGCACTTTTCCCCTAGGCCGTTCTAGTTATTCGTTTCGAGCATCAGAACTGCGAAAATTTTGAGTTTCTCAAGCGTTTCTTACATCCAAACGGCCATATCTCGCGAACGGATTGACCAATCCGCATAATTTCTGTTGCATCTGAAAGTAGAAACTAGCACGATTACAACGGTATGTGTAGTTTTGCCCTAGGCCGTTCCAGTTATTCGTTTCGAGCATCAGAACTGCGAAAATTTTGAGTTTCTCAAGCGATTCTTACCTCCAAACTGCCATATCTCGCGAACGGATTGAACAATCCGCAAAATTTCTGTTGCATCTGAAAGTAGAAACTCGCCCGATTACAACGGTATGCGCACTTTTCCCCTGGGCCGTCCTAGTTATTCGTTTCGAGCATCAGAACTGCGAAAATTTTGAGTCTCTAAAGCGTTTCTTATCTCCAAACTGTCATATCTCGCGAACGGATTGATCAATCCGCAAAATTTCTGTTGCATTTGAAAGTAGAAACTCGCCCGATTACAACGGTATGCGCACTTTTCCCCTAGGCCGTTCTAGTTATTCGTTTCGAGCATCAGAACTGCGAAAATTTTGAGTTTCTCAAGCGTTTCTTACATCCAAACGGCCATATCTCGCGAACGGATTGACCAATCCGCATAATTTCTGTTGCATCTGAAAGTAGAAACTCGCACGGTTACAACGGTATGTGTAGTTTTCCGCTAGGCCGTTCCAGTTATTCGTTCCGAGCATCAGAAATGCGAAAATTTTGAGTTTCTCAAGCGTTTCTTATCTCCAAACTGCCATATCTCGCGAACGGATTGATCAATCCGCAAAATTTCTGTTGCATCTGAAAGTAGAAACTCGGCCGATTACAACGGTATGTGTAGTTTTCCCGCAGGCCGTTCCAGTTATTCGTTTCGAGCATCAGAACTACGAAAATTTTGAGTTTCTCAAGCGTTTCTTACCTCCAAACTGCCATATCTCGCGAATGGGTTGACCAATCCGCAAAATTTCTGTTGCATCTGACAGTAGAAACTCGCCCGATTACAACGGTATGCGTACTTCTCCCCTAGGCCGTTCTAGTCATTCGTTTCGAGCATCAGCACTGCGAAAATTTTGAGTTTCTCAAGCGATTCTTACCTCCAAACTGCCATATCTCGCGAACGGATTGAACAATCCGCAAAATTTCTGTTGCATCTGAAAGTAGAAACTCGCCCGATTACAACGGTATGCGCACTTTTCCCCTGGGCCGTCCTAGTTATTCGTTTCGAGCATCAGAACTGCGAAAATTTTGAGTTTCTCAAGCGATTCTTACCTCCAAACTGCCATATCTCGCGAACGGATTGAACAATCCGCAAAATTTCTGTTGCATCTGAAAGTAGAAACTCGCCCGATTACAACGGTATGCGCACTTTTCCCCTGGGCCGTCCTAGTTATTCGTTTCGAGCATCAGAACTGCGAAAATTTTGAGTTTCTCAAGCGTTTCTTATCTCCAAACTGTCATATCTCGCGAACGGATTGATCAATCCGCAAAATTTCTGTTGCATCTGAAAGTAGAAACTCGCCCGATTACAACGGTAGGTGTAGTTTTCTCCTAGGCCGTTCTAGTTATTCGTTTCGAGCATCAGAAATGCGAAAATTTTGAGTTCCTCAAACGTTTCTTACCTCCAAACTGCCATATCTCGCGAACAGATTGACCAATCCGCGTAATTTCTGTTGCATCTGGAAGTAGAAACTCGCACGATTACAACGGTATGTGTAGTTTTCCCCTAGGCCGTTCCAGTTATTCGTTTCGAGCATCAGAAATGCGAAAATTTTGAGTTTCTCAAGCGTTTCTTATCTCCAAACTGCCATATCTCGCGAACGGGTTGACCAATCCGCAAAATTTCTGTTGCATCTGAAAGTAGAAACTCGCCCGATTACAACGGTGTGTAGTTTTCCCCTAGGCCGTTCCAGTTATTCATTTCGAGCATCAGAATTGCGAAAATTTTGAGTTTCATAAGCGTTTCTTACCTCCAAACTGCCATATCTCGCGAACGGATTGACCAATCCGCAAAATTGCTGTTGCATTTGAAAGTAGAAACTCGCCCGATTACAACGGTACGCGCACTTTTCCCCTGGGCCGTCCTAGTTATTCGTTTCGAGCATCAGAACTGCGAAAATTTTGAGTTTCTAAAGCGTTTCTTATCTCCAAACTGTCATATCTCGCGAACGGATTGATCAATCCGCAAAATTTCTGTTGCATCTGAAAGTAGAAACTCGCCCGATTACAACGGTAGGTGTAGTTTTCCCCTAGGCCGTTCTAGTTATTCGTTTCGAGCATCAGAAATGCGAAAATTTTGAGTTCCTCAAACGTTTCTTACCTCCAAACTGCCATATCTCGCGAACAGATTGACCAATCCGCGTAATTTCTGTTGCATCTGAAAGTAGAAACTCGCACGATTACAACGGTATGTGTAGTTTTCCCCTAGGCCGTTCCAGTTATTCGTTTCGAGCATCAGAAATGCGAAAATTTTGAGTTTCTCAAGCGTTTCTTATCTCCAAACTGCCATATCTCGCGAACGGGTTGACCAATCCGCAAAATTTCTGTTGCATTTGAAAGTAGAAACTCGCCCGATTACAACGGTATGCGCACTTTTCCCCTAGAGCCGTTCTAGTTATCGTTTCGAGCATCAGAACTGCGAAAATTTTGAGTTTCTCAAGCGTTTCTTACATCCAAACGGCCATATCTCGCGAACGGATTGACCAATCCGCATAATTTCTGTTGCAATCTGAAAGTAGAAACTAGCACGATTACAACGGTATGTGTAGTTTTTGCCCTAGGCCGTTCCAGTTATTCGTTTCGAGGCATCAGAACTGCGAAATTTTGAGTTTCTCAAGCGATTCTTACCTCCAAACTGCCATATCTCGCGAACGGATTGAACAATCCGCAAAATTTCTGTTGCATCTGAAAGTAGAAAACTCGCCCGATTACAACGGTATGCGCACTTTTCCCCTGGGCCGTCCTAGTTATTCGTTTCGAGCATCAGAACTGCGAAAATTTTGAGTCTCTAAAGCGTTTCTTATCTCCAACTGTCATATCTCGCGAACGGATTGATCAATCCGCAAAATTTCTGTTGCATTTGAAAGTAGAACTCGCCCGATTACAACGGTATGCGCACTTTTCCCCTAGGGCCGTTCTAGTTATTCGTTTCGAGCATCAGAACTGCGAAAATTTTGAGTTTCTCAAGCGTTTCTTACATCCAAACGGCCATATCTCGCGAACGGATTGACCAATCCGCATAATTTCTGTTGCATCTGAAAGTAGAAACTCGCACGGTTACAACGGTATGTGTAGTTTTCCGCTAGGCCGTTCCAGTTATCGTTCCGAGCATCAGAAATGCGAAAATTTTGAGTTTCTCAAGCGTTTCTTATCTCCAAACTGCCATATCTCGCGGACGGATTGATCAATCCGCAAAATTTCTGTTGCATCTGAAAGTAGAAACTCGGCCGATTACAACGGTATGTGTAGTTTTCCCGCAGGCCGTTCCAGTTATTCGTTTCGAGCATCAGAACTACGAAAATTTTGAGTTTCTCAAGCGTTTCTTACCTCCAAACTGCCATATCTCGCGAATGGGTTGACCAATCCGCAAAATTTCTGTTGCATCTGACAGTAGAAACCTCGCCCGATTACAACGGTATGCGTACTTCTCCCCTAGGCCGTTCTAGTCATTCGTTTCGAGCATCAGCACTGCGAAAATTTTGAGTTTCTCAAGCGTTTCTTACCTCCAGACCTGCCATATCTCGCGAACGGATTGACCAATCCGCAAAATTTCTGTTGCATTTGAAAGTAGAAACTCGCCCGATTACAACGGTATGCGCACTTTTCCCCTAGGCCGTTCTAGTTATTCGTTTCGAGCATCAGAACTGGGAAAATTTTGAGTTTCTCAAAGCGTTTCTTACATCCAACGGCCATATCTCGCGAACGGATTGACCAATCCGCATAAGTTCTGTTGCATCTGAAAGTAGAAACTCGCCCCGATTACAACGGTATGCGCACTTCTCCCCTGGGCCGTCCTAGTTATTCGTTTCGAGCATCAGAACTGGCGAAAATTTTGAGTTTCTCAAGCGTTTCTTATCTCCAAACTGTCATATCTGAACGGATTGATCAATCCGCAAAATTTCTGTTGCATCTGAAAGTAGAAACTCGCCCGATTACAACGGTAGGTGTAGGTTTCCCCTAGGCCGTTCTAGTTATTCGTTTCGAGCATCAGAAATGCGAAAATTTTGAGTTCCTCAAACGTTTCTTACCTCCAAACTGCCATATCTCGCGAACAGATTGACCAATCCGCGTAATTTCTGTTGCATCTGAAAGTAGAAACTCGCACGATTACAACGGTATGTGTAGTTTTCCCCTAGGCCGTTCCAGTTATTCGTTTCGAGCATCAGAAATGCGAAATTTTGAGTTTCTCAAGCGTTTCTTATCTCCAAACTGCCATATCTCGCGAACGGGTTGACCAATCCGCAAAATTTCTGTTGCATTTGAAAGTAGAAACTCGCCCGATTACAACGGTATGCGCACTTTTCCCCTAGGCCGTTCTAGTTATTCGTTTCGAGCATCAGAACTGCGAAAATTATGAGTTTCTCAAGCGTTTCTTACATCCAAACGGCCATATCTCGCGAACGGATTGACCAATCCGCATAATTTCTGTTGCATCTGAAAGTAGAAACTAGCACGATTACAACGGTATGTGTAGTTTTGCCCTAGGCCGTTCCAGTTATTCGTTTCGAGCATCAGAACTGCGAAAATTTTGAGTTTCTCAAGCGATTCTTACCTCCAAACTGCCATATCTCGCGAACGGATTGAACAATCCGCAAAATTTCTGTTGCATCTGAAAGTAGAAACTCGCCCGATTACAACGGTATGCGCACTTTTCCCCTGGGCCGTCCTAGTTATTCGTTTCGAGCATCAGAACTGCGAAAATTTTGAGTTTCTCAAGCGTTTCTTATCTCCAAACTGTCATATCTCGCGAACGGGTTGACCAATCCGCAAAATTTCTGTTGCACTTGAAAGTAGAATCTCGCCCGATTACAACGGTATGCGTACTTCTCCCCTAGGCCGTTCTAGTTATTCGTTTCGAGCATCAGAACTGCGAAAATTTTGAGTTTCTCAAGCGTTTCTTACATCCAAACGGCCATATCTCGCGAACGGATTGACCAATCCGCATAAGTTCTGTTGCATCTGAAAGTAGAAACTCGCCCGATTACAACGGTATACGTACTTCTCCCATAGGCTGTTCTAGTCATTCGTTTCGAGCATCAGAACTGCGAAAATTTTGAGTTTCTTAAGCGTTTCTTATCTCCAAACTGCCATATCTCGCGAACGGATTGATCAATCCGCAAAATTTCTGTTGCATCTGAAAGTAGAAACTCGCCTGATTACAACGGTAGGTGTAGTTTTCCCCTAGGCCCTTCCAGTCATTCGTTTCGAGCATCAGAACTGCGAAAATTTTGAGTTTCTCAAGTGTTTCTTACCTCCAAACTGCCATATCTCGCGAACGGATTGACCAATCCGCAAAATTTCTGTTGCATCTGAAAGTCGAGACTCGCCCGATTACAACGGTATGAGTAGATTTCCCATAGGCCGTTCCAGTTATTCGTTTCGAGCATCAGAACTGCGAAAATTTTGAGTTTCTCAAGCGTTTCATACATCCAAACTGCCATATCTCGCGAACGGATTGAATAATCCGCAAATTTCTGTTGCATCTGAAAGAAGAAACTCGCCCGATTACAACGGTGTGCGTACTTCTCCCCTAGGCCGTTCTAGTTATTCGTTCCAAGCATCAGAACTGCGCAAATTTTGAGTTTCTCATGCGTTTCTTACCTCAAAACTGCCATATCTCGCGAACGGATTGACCAATCCGCAAAATTTCTGTTGCATCTGAAAGTAGAAACTCGCCCGATTACAACGGTATGTGTAGTTTTCCCCCAGGCCGTTCCAGTTATTCGTTTCGAGCATCAGAACTACGAAAATTTTGAGTTTCTCAAGCGTTTCTTACCTCCAAACTGCCATATCTCGCGAATGGGTTGACCAATCCGCAAAATTTCTGTTGCATCTGAAAGTAGAAACTCGCCCGATTACAACGGTATGCGTACTTCTCCCCTAGGCCGTTCTAGTCATTCGTTTCGAGCATCAGAACTGCGAAAATTTTGAGTTTCTCATGCGTTTCTTACATCCAAACGGCCATATCTCGCGAACGGATTGACCAATCCGCATAAGTTCTGTTGCATCTGAAAGTAGAACCTCGCCCGATTACAACGGTATACGTACTTCTCCCATAGGCTGTTCTAGTCATTCGTTTCGAGCATCAGAACTGCGAAAATTTTGAGTTTCTTAAGCGTTTCTTATCTCCAAACTGCCATATCTCGCGAACGGATTGATCAATCCGCAAAATTTCTGTTGCATCTGAAAGTAGAAACTCGCCTGATTACAACGGTAGGTGTAGTTTTCCCCTAGGCCGTTCCAGTCAATCGTTTCGAGCATGAGAACTGCGAAAATTTTGAGTTTCTCAAGTGTTTCTTACCTCCAAACTGCCATATCTCGCGAACGGATTGACCAATCCGCAAAATTTCTGTTGCATCTGAAAGTCGAAACTCGCCCGATTACAACGGTATGACTAGATTTCCCATAGGCCGTTCCAGTTATTCGTTTCGAGCATCAGAACTGCGAAAATTTTGAGTTTCTCAAGCGTTTCATACTTCCAAACTGCCACATCTCGCGAACGGATCGACCAATCCGCAAAATTTCTGTTGCATTTGAAAGTAGAAACTCGCCCGATTACAACGGTATGCGCACTTTTCCCCTAGGCCGTTCTAGTTATACGTTTCGAGCATCAGAACTGCGAAAATTTTGAGTTTCTCAAGCGTTTCTTACATCCAAACGGCCATATCTCGCGAACGGATTGACCAATCCGCATAATTTCTGTTGCATCTGAAAGTAGAAACTCGCACGGTTACAACGGTATGTGTAGTTTTCCGCTAGGCCGTTCCAGTTATTCGTTCCGAGCATCAGAAATGCGAAAATTTTGAGTTTCTCAAGCGTTTCTTATCTCCAAACTGCCATATCTCGCGAACGGATTGATCAATCCGCAAAATTTCTGTTGCATCTGAAAGTAGAAACTCGGCCGATTACAACGGTATGTGTAGTTTTCCCGCAGGCCGTTCCAGTTATTCGTTTCGAGCATCAGAACTACGAAAATTTTGAGTTTCTCAAGCGTTTCTTACCTCCTAACTGCCATATCTCGCGAATGGGTTGACCAATCCGCAAAATTTCTGTTGCATCTGACAGTAGAAACTCGCCCGATTACAACGGTATGCGTACTTCTCCCATAGGCCGTTCTAGTCATTCGTTTCGAGCATCAGAACTGCGAAAATTTTGAGTTTCTCAAGCGTTTCTTACCTCCAACCTGCCATATCTCGCGAACGGATTGACCAATCCGCAAAATTTCTGTTGCATTTGAAAGTAGAAACTCGCCCGATTACAACGGTATGCGCACTTTTCCCCTAGGCCGTTCTAGTTATTCGTTTCGAGCATCAGAACTGGGAAAATTTTGAGTTTCTCAAGCGTTTCTTACATCCAAACGGCCATATCTCGCGAACGGATTGACCAATCCGCATAAGTTCTGTTGCATCTGAAAGTAGAAACTCGCCCGATTACAACGGTATGCGTACTTCTCCCATAGGCCGTTCTAGTCATTCGTTTCGAGCATCAGAACTGCGAAAATTTTAAGTTTCTCAAGCGTTTCTTATCTCCAAACTGCCATATCTCGCGAACGGATTGATCAAACCGCAAAATTTCTGTTGCATCTGAAAGTAGAAACTCGCCTGATTACAACGGTAGGTGTAGTTTTCCCCTAGGCCGTTCCAGTCATTCGTTTCGAGCATCAGAACTGCGAAAATTTTGAGTTTCTCAAGTGTTTCTTACCTCCAAACTGCCATATCTCGCGAACGGATTGACCAATCCGCAAAATTTCTGTTGCATCTGAAAGTCGAGACTCGCCCGATTACAACGGTATGAGTAGATTTCCCATAGGCCGTTCCAGTTATTCGTTTCGAGCATCAGAACTGCGAAAATTTTGAGTTTCTCAAGCGTTTCATACATCCAAACTGCCATATCTCGCGAACGGATTGATCAATCCGCAAATTTCTGTTGCATCTGAAAGAAGAAACTCGCCCGATTACAACGGTGTGCGTACTTCTCCCCTAGGCCGTTCTAGTTATTCGTTTCAAGCATCAGAACTGCGCAAATTTTGAGTTTCTCATGCGTTTCTTACCTCCAAACTGTCATATCTCGCGAACGGATTGACCAATCCGCAAAATTTCTGTTGCATCTGAAAGTCGAGACTCGCCCGATTACAACGGTATGCGTACTTCTCCCCTAGGCCGTTCTAGTCATTCGTTTCGAGCATCAGAACTGCGAAAATTTTGAGTTTCTCAAGCGTTTCTTATCTCCAAACTGCCATATCTCGCGAACGGATTGATCAATCCGCAAAATTTCTGTTGCATCTGAAAGTAGAAACTCGCCTGATTACAACGGTAGGTGTAGTTTTCCCTAGGCCGTTCCAGTCATTCGTTTCGAGCATAAGAACTGCGAAAATTTTGAGTTTCTCATGTGTTTCTTACCTCCAAACTTCCATATCTCGCGAACGGATTGACCAATCCGCAAAATTTCTGTTGCATCTGAAAGTCGAGACTCGCCCGATTACAACGGTATGAGTAGATTTCCCATAGGCCGCTCCAGTTATTCGTTTCGAGCATCAGAACTGCGAAAATTTTGAGTTTCTCAAGCGTTTCTTACCTCCAAACTGCCATATCTCGCGAACGGATTGTTCAATCCGCAAAATTTCTGTTGCATCTGGAAGTAGAAACTCGCCCGATTACAACGGTGTGCGTACTTCTCCCCTAGGCCGTTCTAGTTATTCGTTTCAAGCATCAGAACTGCGCAAATTTTGACTTTCTCATGCGTTTCTTACATCCAAACTGCCATATCTCGCGAACGGATTGACCAATCCGCAAAATTTCTGTTGCATCTGAAAGTAGAAACTCGCCCGATTACAACGGTGTGTAGTTTTCCCCTAGGCCGTTCTAGTTATTCGTTTCGACCATCAGAACTGCGAAGATTTTGAGTTTCTCAAGCGTTTCTTACATCCAAACGGCCATATCTCGCGAACGGATTGACCAATCCCCATAATTTCTGTTGCATCTGAAAGTAGAAACTCGCCCGATTACAACGGTATGCGTACTACTCCCATAGGCCGTTCTAGTCATTCGTTTCGAGCATCAGAACTGCGAAAATTTTGAGTTTCTCAAGTGTTTCTTATCTCCAAACTGCCATATCTCGCGAACGGATTGATCAATCCGCAAAATTTCTGTTGCATCTGAAAGTAGAAACTCGCCCGATTACAACGGTATGCGTACTTCTCCCCTAGGCCGTTCTAGTCATTCGTTTCGAGCATCAGAACTGCGAAAATTTTGAGTTTCTCAAGCGTATCTTACATCCAAACGGCCATATCTCGCGAACGGATTGACCAATCCGCATAAGTTCTGTTGCATCTGAAAGTAGAAACTCGCCCGATTACAATGGTATGCGTACTTCTCCCATAGGCCGTTCTAGTCATTCGTTTCGAGCATGAGAACTGCGAAAATTTTGAGTTTCTCAAGCGTTTCTTATATCCAAACTGCCATATCTCGCGAACGGATTGATCAATCCGCAAAATTTCTGTTGCATCTGAAAGTAGAAACTCGCCTGATTACAACGGTAGGTGTAGTTTTCCCCTAGGCCGTTCCAGTCATTCGTTTCGAGCATCAGAACTGCGAAAATTTTGAGTTTCTCAAGTGTTTCTTACCTCCAAACTGCCATATCTCGCGAACGGATTGACCAATCCGCAAAATTTCTGTTGCATCTGAAAGTCGACACTCGCCCGATTACAACGGTATGTGTAGATTTCCCATAGGCCGTTCCAGTTATTCGTTTCGAGCATCAGAACTGCGAAAATTTTGAGTTTCTCAAGCGTTTCTTACCTCCAAACTGCCATATCTCGCGAACGGATTGATCAATCCGCGTAATTTCTGTTGCATCCGAAAGTAGAAACTCGCCCGATTACAACGGTATGCGTACTTCTCCCCTAGGCCGTCCTAATCATTCGTTTCGAGCATCAGAACTGCGAAAATTTTGAGTTTCTCATGCGTTTCTTACCTCCAAACTGCCATATCTCGCGAACGGATTGACCAATCCGCAAAATTTCTGTTGCATCTGAAAGTAGAAACTCGCCCGATTACAACGGTATGTGTAGTTTTCCCCTAGGCCGTTCCAGTTATTCGTTTCGAGCATCAGAACTGCGAAAATTTTGAGTTTCTCAAGCGTTTCTTACATCCAAACGGCCATATCTCGCGAACGGATTGACCAATCCGCATAATTTCTGTTGCATCTGAAAGTAGAAACTCGCCCGATTACAACGGTATTCGTACTTCTCCCATAGGCCGTTCTAGTCATTCGTTTCGAGCATCAGAACTGCGAAAATTTTGAGTTTCTCAAGCGTTTCTTATCTCTAAACTGCCATATCTCGCGAACGGATTGATCAATCCGCAAAATGTCTGTTGCATCTGAAAGTAGAAACTCGCCCGATTACAACGGTATGCGTACTTCTCCCCTAGGCCGTTCTAGTCATTTGTTTCGAGCATCAGAACTGCGAAAATTTTGAGTTTCTCAAGCGTTTCTTACCTCCAAACTGCCATATCTCGCGAACGGATTGAACAATCCGCAAAATTTCTGTTACATCTGAAAGTAGAAACTCGCCCGATTACAACGGTAGGTGTAGTTTTCCCCTAGGCCATTCTAGTTATTCGTTTCGAGCATCAGAACTGCGAAAATTTTGAGTTTCTCAAGCGTTTCTTACTTCCAAACTGCAATATCTCGCGAACGGATTGACCAATCCGCGTAATTTCTGTTGCATCCGAAAGTAGAAGCTCGCCCGATTACAACGGTATGCGTACTTCTCCCCTAGGCCGTTCTAGTTATTCGTTTCAAGCATCAGAACTGCGCAAATTTTGAGTTTCTCAAGCGTTTCTTACCTCTAAACTGCCACATCTCGCGAACGGATCGACCAATCCGCAAAATTTCTGTTGCATATGAAAGTAGAAACTCGCCCGATTACAACGGTATGTGTAGTTTTCCCCTAGGCCGTTCCAGTCATTCGTTTCGAGCATCAGAACTGCGAAAATTTTGAGTTTCTCAAGCGTTTCTTACCTCCAAACTGCCATATCTCGCGAACGGATTGACCAATCCGCAAAATTTCTGTTGCATCTGAAAGTAGAGACTCGCCCGATTTCAACGGTATGAGTTGTTTTCCCTTAGGCCGTTCTAGTCATTCGTTTCGAGCATCAGAACTGCGAAAATTTTGAGTTTCTCAAGCGTTTCTTACCTCCAAACTGCCATATCTCGCGAACGGATTGATCAATCCGCAAAATTTCTGTCGCATCTCAAAGTAGAAACTCGCCCGATTACAACGGTATGCGTACTTCTCCCCTAGGCCGTTCTAGTTATTCGTTTCAAGCATCAGAACTGCGCAAATTTTGAGTTTCTCAAGCGTTTCTTACCTCCAAACTGCCATATCTCGCGCACGGGTTGACCAATCCGCAAAATTTCTGTTGCATTTGAAAGTAGAAACTCGCCCGATTACAACGGTATGTGTAGTTTTCCCTTAGGCCGTTCTAGTCATTCGTTTCGATCATCAGAACTGCGAAAATTTTGAGTTTCTCAAGCGTTTCTTACCTCCAAACTGCCATATCTCGCGAACGGATTGATCAATCCGCAAAATTTCTGTTGCATCTGAAAGTAGAAACTCGCCCGATTATAACGGTATGCGTACTTCTCTCCTAGGCGGTTCTAGTTATTCGTTTCAAGCATCAGAACTGCGCAAATTTTGAGTTTCTCAAGCGTTTCTTACCTCCAAACTGCCATATCTCGCGAACGGATTGACCAATCCGCAAAATTTCTGTTGCATCTGAAAGTAGAGACTCGCCCGATTACAACGGTATGAGTAGTTTTCCCCTAGGCCGTTCCAGTTATTCGTTTCGAGCATCAGAACTGCGAAAATTTTGAGTTTCTTAAGCGTTTCTTACCTCCAAACTGCCATATCTCGCGAACGGATTGACCAATCCGCAAAATTTCTGTTGCTTCTGAAAGTAGAAATTCGCCCGAATACAACGGTATGTGTAGTTTTTCCCTAGGCCGTTCCAGTTATTCGTGTCGAGCATCAGAACTGCGAAAATTTTGAGTTTCTCAAGCGTTTCTTACATCCAAACGGCCATATCTCGCGAACGGATTGGCCAATCCGCAAAATTTCTGTTGCATTTGAAAGTAGAAACTCGCCCGATTACAACGGTATGCGCACTTTTCCCCTAGGCCGTTCTAGTTATTCGTTTCGAGCATCAGAACTGCGAAAATTTTGAGTTTCTCAAGCGTTTCTTACATCCAAACGGCCATATCTCGCGAACGGATTGACCAATCCGCATAATTTCTGTTGCATCTGAAAGTAGAAACTCGCCCGATTACAACAGTATGCGTACTTCTCCCATAGGCCGTTCTAGTCATTCGTTTCGAGAATCAGAACTGCGAAAATTTTGAGTTTCTCAAGCGTTTCTTATCTCCAAACTGCCATATCTCGCGAACGGATTGATCAATCCGCAAAATTTCTGTTGCATCTGAAAGTAGAAACTCGCCCGATTACAACGGTATGCGTACTTCTACCCTAGGCCGTTCTAGTCATTCGTTTCGAGCATCAGAACTGCGAAAATTTTGAGTTTCTCAAGCGTTTCTTACCTCCAAACTGCCATATCTCGCGAACGGATTGATCAATCCGCAAAATTTCTGTTGCATTTGAAAGTAGAAACTCGCCCGATTACAACGGTATGTGTAGTTTTCCCTTAGGCCGTTCTAGTCATTCGTTTCGATCATCAGAACTGCGAAAATTTTGAGTTTCTCAAGCGTTTCTTACCTCCAAACTGCCATATCTCGCGAACGGATTGATCAATCCGCAAAATTTCTGTTGCATCTGAAAGTAGAAACTCGCCCGATTATAACGGTATGCGTACTTCTCTCCTAGGCGGTTCTAGTTATTCGTTTCAAGCATCAGAACTGCGCAAATTTTGAGTTTCTCAAGCGTTTCTTACCTCCAAACTGCCATATCTCGCGAACGGATTGACCAATCCGCAAAATTTCTGTTGCATCTGAAAGTAGAGACTCGCCCGATTACAACGGTATGAGTAGTTTTCCCCTAGGCCGTTCCAGTTATTCGTTTCGAGCATCAGAACTGCGAAAATTTTGAGTTTCTTAAGCGTTTCTTACCTCCAAACTGCCATATCTCGCGAACGGATTGACCAATCCGCAAAATTTCTGTTGCTTCTGAAAGTAGAAATTCGCCCGAATACAACGGTATGTGTAGTTTTTCCCTAGGCCGTTCCAGTTATTCGTGTCGAGCATCAGAACTGCGAAAATTTTGAGTTTCTCAAGCGTTTCTTACATCCAAACGGCCATATCTCGCGAACGGATTGGCCAATCCGCAAAATTTCTGTTGCATTTGAAAGTAGAAACTCGCCCGATTACAACGGTATGCGCACTTTTCCCCTAGGCCGTTCTAGTTATTCGTTTCGAGCATCAGAACTGCGAAAATTTTGAGTTTCTCAAGCGTTTCTTACATCCAAACGGCCATATCTCGCGAACGGATTGACCAATCCGCATAATTTCTGTTGCATCTGAAAGTAGAAACTCGCCCGATTACAACAGTATGCGTACTTCTCCCATAGGCCGTTCTAGTCATTCGTTTCGAGAATCAGAACTGCGAAAATTTTGAGTTTCTCAAGCGTTTCTTATCTCCAAACTGCCATATCTCGCGAACGGATTGATCAATCCGCAAAATTTCTGTTGCATCTGAAAGTAGAAACTCGCCCGATTACAACGGTATGCGTACTTCTACCCTAGGCCGTTCTAGTCATTCGTTTCGAGCATCAGAACTGCGAAAATTTTGAGTTTCTCAAGCGTTTCTTACCTCCAAACTGCCATATCTCGCGAACGGATTGATCAATCCGCAAAATTTCTGTTGCATCTGAAAGTAGAAACTCGCCCGATTATAACGGTATGCGTACTTCTCTCCTAGGCGGTTCTAGTTATTCGTTTCAAGCATCAGAACTGCGCAAATTTTGAGTTTCTCAAGCGTTTCTTACCTCCAAACTGCCATATCTCGCGAACGGATTGACCAATCCGCAAAATTTCTGTTGCATCTGAAAGTAGAGACTCGCCCGATTACAACGGGATGAGTAGTTTTCCCCTAGGCCGTTCCAGTTATTCGTTTCGAGCATCAGAACTGCGAAAATTTTGAGTTTCTTAAGCGTTTCTTACCTCCAAACTGCCATATCTCGCGAACGGATTGACCAATCCGCAAAATTTCTGTTGCTTCTGAAAGTAGAAATTCGCCCGAATACAACGGTATGTGTAGTTTTTCCCTAGGCCGTTCCAGTTATTCGTGTCGAGCATCAGAACTGCGAAAATTTTGAGTTTCTCAAGCGTTTCTTACATCCAAACGGCCATATCTCGCGAACGGATTGGCCAATCCGCAAAATTTCTGTTGCATTTGAAAGTAGAAACTCGCCCGATTACAACGGTATGCGCACTTTTCCCCTAGGCCGTTCTAGTTATTCGTTTCGAGCATCAGAACTGCGAAAATTTTGAGTTTCTCAAGCGTTTCTTACATCCAAACGGCCGTATCTCGCGAACGGATTGACCAATCCGCATAATTTCTGTTGCATCTGAAAGTAGAAACTCGCCCGATTACAACAGTATGCGTACTTCTCCCATAGGCCGTTCTAGTCATTCGTTTCGAGAATCAGAACTGCGAAAATTTTGAGTTTCTCAAGCGTTTCTTATCTCCAAACTGCCATATCTCGCGAACGGATTGGTCAATCCGCAAAATTTCTGTTGCATCTGAAAGTAGAAACTCGCCCGATTACAACGGTATGCGTACTTCTACCCTAGGCCGTTCTAGTCATTCGTTTCGAGCATCAGAACTACGAAAATTTTGAGTTTCTCAAGCGTTTCTTACTTCCAAACTGCCATATCTCGCGAACGGATAGACCAATCCGCAAAATTTCTGTTGCATCTGAAAGTAGAAACTCGCACGATTACAACGGTATGTGTAGTTTTCCGCTAGGCCGTTCCAGTTATTCGTTTCGAGCATCAGAACTGCGAAAATTTTGAGTTTCTAAAGCGTTTCTTATCTCCAAACTGTCATATCTCGCGAACGGATTGATCAATCCGCAAAATTTCTGTTCCATCTGAAAGTAGAAACTCGCCCGATTACAACGGTATGCGTACTTCTACCCTAGGCCGTTCTAGTCATTCGTTTCGAGCATCAGAACTGCGAAAATTTTGAGTTTCTCAAGCGTTTCTTACATCCAAACGGCCATATCTCGCGAACGGATTGACCAATCCGCAAAATTTCTGTTGCATTTGAAAGTAGAAACTCGCCCGATTACAACGGTATGCGCACTTTTCCCCTAGGCCGTTCTAGTTATTCGTTTCGAGCATCAGAACTGCGAAAATTTTGAGTTTCTCAAGCGTTTCTTACATCCAAACGGCCATATCTCGCGAACGGATTGACCAATCCGCATAATTTCTGTTGCATCTGAAAGTAGAAACTCGCCCGATTACAACGGTATGTGTAGTTTTCCCCTAGGCCGTTCCAGTCATTCGTTTCGAGCATCAGAACTTTGAAAATTTTGAGTTTCTCAAGCGTTTCTTACCTCCAAACTGCCATATCTCGCGAACGGATTGACCAATCCGCAAAATTTCTGTTGCATCTGAAAGTAGAGACTCGCCCGATTACAACGGTATGAGTTGTTTTCCCTTAGGCCGTTCTAGTCATTCGTTTCGAGCATCAGAACTGCGAAAATTTTGAGTGTCTCAAGCGTTTCTTACCTCCAAACTGCCATATCTCGCGAACGGATTGATCAATCCGCAAAATTTCTGTTGCCTCTGAAAGTAGAAACTCGCCCGATTACAACGGTAAGCGTACTTCTCCCATAGGCCGTTCTAGTCATTCGTTTCGAGAATCAGAACTGCGAAAATTTTGAGTTTCTCAAGCGTTTCTTATCTCCAAACTGCCATATCTCGCGAACGGATAGACCAATCCGCAAAATTTCTGTTGCATCTGAAAGTAGAAACTCGCCCGATTACAACGGTATGTGTAGTTTTCCCCTAGGCCGTTCCAGTCATTCGTTTCGAGCATCAGAACTTTGAAAATTTTGAGTTTCTCAAGCGTTTCTTACATCCAAACGGCCATATCTCGCGAACGGATTGACCAATCCGCAAAATTTCTGTTGCATTTGAAAGTAGAAACTCGCCCGATTACAACGGTATGCGCACTTTTCCCCTAGGCCGTTCTAGTTATTCGTTTCGAGCATCAGAACTGCGAAAATTTTGAGTTTCTCAAGCGTTTCTTACATCCAAACGGCCATATCTCGCGAACGGATTGACCAATCCGCATAATTTCTGTTGCATCTGAAAGTAGAAACTCGCCCGATTACAACAGTATGCGTACTTCTCCCATAGGCCGTTCTAGTCATTCGTTTCGAGAATCAGAACTGCGAAAATTTTGAGTTTCTCAAGCGTTTCTTATCTCCAAACTGCCATATCTCGCGAACGGATTGATCAATCCGCAAAATTTCTGTTGCATCTGAAAGTAGAAACTCGCCCGATTACAACGGTATGCGTACTTCTACCCTAGGCCGTTCTAGTCATTCGTTTCGAGCATCAGAACTGCGAAAATTTTGAGTTTCTCAAGCGTTTCTTACTTCCAAACTGCCATATCTCGCGAACGGATAGACCAATCCGCAAAATTTCTGTTGCATCTGAAAGTAGAAACTCGCCCGATTACAACGGTATGCGTAGTTTTCCCCTAGGCCGTTCCAGTTATTCGTTTCGAGCATCAGAACTGCGAAAATTTTGAGTTTCTAAAGCGTTTCTTATCTCCAAACTGTCATATCTCGCGAACGGATTGATCAATCCGCAAAATTTCTGTTCCATCTGAAAGTAGAAACTCGCCCGATTACAACGGTATGCGTACTTCTACCCTAGGCCGTTCTAGTCATTCGTTTCGAGCATCAGAACTGCGAAAATTTTTAGTTTCTCAAGCGTTTCTTACATCCAAACGGCCATATCTCGCGAACGGATTGACCAATCCGCAAAATTTCTGTTGCATTTGAAAGTAGAAACTCGCCCGATTACAACGGTATGCGCACTTTTCCCCTAGGCCGTTCTAGTTATTCGTTTCGAGCATCAGAACTGCGAAAATTTTGAGTTTCTCAAGCGTTTCTTACATCCAAACGGCCATATCTCGCGAACGGATTGACCAATCCACATAATTTCTGTTGCATCTGAAAGTAGAAACTCGCCCGATTACAACGGTATGCGTACTTCTCCCATAGGCCGTTCTAGTCATTCGTTTCGAGAATCAGAACTGCGAAAATTTTGAGTTTCTCAAGCGTTTCTTATCTCCAAACTGCCATATCTCGCGAACGGATTGATCAATCCGCAAAATTTCTGTTGCATCTGAAAGTAGAAACTCGCCCGATTACAACGGTATGCGTACTTATACCCTAGGCCGTTCTAGTCATTCGTTTCGAGCATCAGAACTGCGAAAATTTTGAGTTTCTCAAGCGTTTCTTATCTCCAAACTGCCATATCTCGCGAACGGATAGACCAATCCGCAAAATTTCTGTTGCATCTGAAAGTAGAAACTCGCCCGATTACAACGGTATGTGTAGTTTTCCCCTAGGCCGTTCCAGTCATTCGTTTCGAGCATCAGAACTTTGAAAATTTTGAGTTTCTCAAGCGTTTCTTACCTCCAAACGGCCATATCTCGCGAACGGATTGACCAATCCGCATAATTTCTGTTGCATCTGAATGTAGAAACTCGCCCGATTACAACGGTATGCGTACTTCTCCCATAGGCCGTTCTAGTCATTCGTTTCGAGAATCAGAACTGCGAAAATTTTGAGTTTCTCAAGCGTTTCTTATCTCCAAACTGCCATATCTCGCGAACGGATTGATCAATCCGCAAAATTTCTGTTGCATCTGAAAGTAGAAACTCGCCCGATTGCAACGGTATGCGTACTTCTACCCTAGGCCGTTCTAGTCATTCGTTTCGAGCATCAGAACTGCGAAAATTTTGAGTTTCTCAAGAGTTTCTTACTTCCAAACAGCCATATCTCGCGAACGGATTGATCAATCCGCAAAATTTCTGTTGCTTCTGAAAGTAGAAACTCGCCCGATTACAACGGTATGTGTAGCTTTCCCCTAGGCCGTTCCAGTCATTCGTTTTGAGCATCAGAACTGCGACAATTTTGAGTTTCTCAAGCGTTTCTTACCTCCAAACTGCCATATCTCGCGAACGGATTGACCAATCCGTAAAATTTCTGTTGCATCTGAAAGTAGAGACTCGCCCGATTACAACGGTAAGTGTAGTTTTCCCCTAGGCCATTCTAGTTATTCGTTTCGAGCATCAGAACTGCGAAAATTTTGAGTTTCTCAAGCGTTTCTTACTTCCAAACTGCCACATCTCGCGAACGGATCGACCAATCCGCAAAATTTCTGTTGCATCTGAAAGTAGAAACTCGCCCGATTACAACGGTATGTGTAGTTTTCCCCTAGGCCGTTCCAGTCATTCGTTTCGAGCATCAGAACTGCGAAAATTTTGAGTTTCTCAAGCGTTTCTTACCTCCAAACCGCCATATCTCGCGAACGGATTGACCAATCCGCAAAATTTCTGTTGCATCTGAAAGTAGAGACTCGCCCGATTACAACGGTATGTGTAGTTTTCCCCTGGGCCGTTCCAGTTATTCGTTTCGAGCATCAGAACTGCGAATATTTTGAGTTTCTAAAGCGTTTCTTATCTCCAAACTGTCATATCTCGCGAACGGATTGATCAATCCGCAAAATTTCTGTTCCATCAGAAAGTAGAAGCTCGCCCGATTACAACGGTAGGTGTAGTTTTCCCCTAGGCCGACCTAGTTATTCGTTTCGAGCATCAGAAATGCGAAAATTTTGAGTTCCTCAAGCATTTCTTACATCCAAACGGCCATATCTCGCGAACGGATTGACCAATCCGCATAATTTCTGTTGCATCTCAAAGTAGAAACTCGCCCGATTACAACGGTATTCGTACTTCTCCCATAGGCCGTTCTAGTCATTCGTTTCGAGCATCAGAACTGCGAAAATTTTGAGTTTCTCAAGCGTTTCTTATCTCTAAACTGCCATGTCTCGCGAACGGATTGATCAATCCGCAAAATGTCTGTTGCATCTGAAAGTAGAAACTCGCCCGATTACAACGGTATGCGTACTTCTCCCCTAGGCCGTTCTAGTCATTCGTTTCGAGCATCAGAACTGCGAAAATTTTGAGTTTCTCAAGCGTTTCTTACCTCCAAACTGCCATATCTCGCGAACGGATTGAACAATCCGCAAAATTTCTGTTGCATCTGAAAGTAGAAACTCGCCCGATTACAACGGTAGGTGTAGTTTTCCCCTAGGCCATTCTAGTTATTCGTTTCGAGCATCAGAACTGCGAAAATTTTGAGTTTCTCAAGCATTTCTTACTTCCAAACTGCAATATCTCGCGAACGGATTGACCAATCCGCGTAATTTCTGTTGCATCCGAAAGTAGAAACTCGCCCGATTACAACGGTATGCGTACTTCTCCCCTAGGCCGTTCTAGTTATTCGTTTCAAGCATCAGAACTGCGCAAATTTTGAGTTTCTCAAGCGTTTCTTATCTCTAAACTGCCACATCTCGCGAATGGATCGACCAATCCGCAAAATTTCTGTTGCATATGAAAGTAGAAACTCGCCCGATTACAACGGTATGTGTAATTTTCCCCTAGGCCTTTCCAGTCATTCGTTTCGAGCATCAGAACTGCGAAAATTTTGAGTTTCTCAAGCGTTTCTTACCTCCAAACTGCCATATCTCGCGAACGGATTGACCAATCCGCAAAATTTCGGTTGCATCTGAAAGTAGAGACTCGCCCGATTACAACGGTATGAGTTGTTTTCCCTTAGGCCTTTCTAGTCATTCGTTTCGAGCATCAGAACTGCGAAAATTTTGAGTTTCTCAAGCGTTTCTTACCTCCAAACTGCCATATCTCGCGAACGGATTGATCAATCCGCAAAATGTCTGTTGCATCTGAAAGTAGAAACTCGCCCGATTACAACGGTATGCGTACTTCTCCCCTAGGCCGTTCTAGTCATTCGTTTCGAGCATCAGAACTGCGAAAATTTTGAGTTTCTCAAGCATTTCTTACTTCCAAACTGCAATATCTCGCGAACGGATTGACCAATCCGCGTAATTTCTGTTGCATCCGAAAGTAGAAACTCGCCCGATTACAACGGTATGCGTACTTCTCCCCTAGGCCGTTCTAGTTATTCGTTTCAAGCATCAGAACTGCGCAAATTTTGAGTTTCTCAAGCGTTTCTTATCTCTAAACTGCCACATCTCGCGAATGGATCGACCAATCCGCAAAATTTCTGTTGCATATGAAAGTAGAAACTCGCCCGATTACAACGGTATGTGTAATTTTCCCCTAGGCCTTTCCAGTCATTCGTTTCGAGCATCAGAACTGCGAAAATTTTGAGTTTCTCAAGCGTTTCTTACCTCCAAACTGCCATATCTCGCGAACGGATTGACCAATCCGCAAAATTTCTGTTGCATCTGAAAGTAGAGACTCGCCCGATTACAACGGTATGAGTTGTTTTCCCTTAGGCCTTTCTAGTCATTCGTTTCGAGCATCAGAACTGCGAAAATTTTGAGTTTCTCATGCGTTTCTTACCTCCAAACTGCCATATCTCGCGAACGGATTGATCAATCCGCAAAATTTCTGTCGCATCTCAAAGTAGAAACTCGCCCGATTACAACGGTATGCGTACTTCTCCCCTAGGCCGTTCTAGTTATTCGTTTCAAGCATCAGAACTGCGCAAATTTTGAGTTTCTCAAGCGTTTCTTACCTCCAAACTGCCATATCTCGCGAACGGGTTGACCAATCCGCAAAATTTCTGTTGCATTTGTAAGTAGAAACTCGCCCGATTACAACGGTATGCGCACTTTTCTCCTAGGCCGTTCTAGTTATTCGTTTCGAGCATCAGAACTGCGAAAATTTTGAGTTTCTCAAGCGTTTCTTACCTCCAAACTGCCATATCTCGCGAACGGATTGACCAATCCGCAAAATTTCTGTTGCATCTGAAAGTAGAGACTCGCCCGATTACAACGGTAAGTGTAGTTTTCCCCTAGGCCATTCTAGTTATTCGTTTCGAGCATCAGAACTGCGAAAATTTTGAGTTTCTCAAGCGTTTCTTACTTCCAAACTGCCACATCTCGCGAACGGATCGACCAATCCGCAAAATTTCTGTTGCATCTGAAAGTAGAAACTCGCCCGATTACAACGGTATGTGTAGTTTTCCCCTAGGCCGTTCCAGTCATTCGTTTCGAGCATCAGAACTGCGAAAATTTTGAGTTTCTCAAGCGTTTCTTACCTCCAAACTGCCATATCTCGCGAACGGATAAACCAATCCGAAAAAATTCTGTTGCATCTGAAAGCAGAGACTCGCTCGATTAGAACGGTATGAGTTGTTTTCCCTTAGGCCGTTCTAGTCATTCGTTTCGATCATCAGAACTGCGAAAATTTTGAGTTTCTCAAGCGTTTCTTACCACCAAACTGCCATATCTCGCGAACGGATTGATCAATCCGCAAAATTTCTGTTGCATCTGAAAGTAGAAACTCGCCCGATTATAACGGTATGCGTACTTCTCCCATAGGCCGTTCTAGTCATTCGTTTCGAGAATCAGAACTGCGAAAATTTTGAGTTTCTCAAGCGTTTCTTATCTCCAAACTGCCATATCTCGCGAACGGATTGATCAATCCGCAAAATTTCTGTTGCATCTGAAAATAGAAACTCGCCCGATTACAACGGTATGCGTACTTCTACCCTAGGCCGTTCTAGTCATTCGTTTCGAGCATCAGAACTGCGAAAATTTTGAGTTTCTCAAGCGTTTCTTACTTCCAAACTGCCACATCTCGCGAACGGATCGACCAATCCGCAAAATTTCTGTTGCATCTGAAAGTAGAAACTCGCCCGATTACAACGGTATGCGTAGTTTTCCCCTAGGCCGTTCCAGTCATTCGTTTCGAGCATCAGAACTGCGATAATTTTGAGTTTCTCAAGCGTTTCTTACCTCCAAACTGCCATATCTCGCGAACGGATAGACCAATCCGCAAAATTTCTGTTGCATCTGAAAGCAGAGACTCGCTCGATTAGAACGGTATGAGTTGTTTTCCCTTAGGCCGTTCTAGTCATTCGTTTCGATCATCAGAACTGCGAAAATTTTGAGTTTCTCAAGCGTTTCTTACCACCAAACTGCCATATCTCGCGAACGGATTGATCAATCCGCAAAATTTCTGTTGCATCTGAAAGTAGAAACTCGCCCGATTATAACGGTATGCGTACTTCTCCCATAGGCCGTTCTAGTCATTCGTTTCGAGAATCAGAACTGCGAAAATTTTGAGTTTCTCAAGCGTTTCTTATCTCCAAACTGCCATATCTCGCGAACGGATTGATCAATCCGCAAAATTTCTGTTGCATCTGAAAATAGAAACTCGCCCGATTACAACGGTATGCGTACTTCTACCCTAGGCCGTTCTAGTCATTCGTTTCGAGCATCAGAACTGCGAAAATTTTGAGTTTCTCAAGCGTTTCTTACATCCAAACGGCCATATCTCGCGAACGGATTGACCAATCCGCAAAATTTCTGTTGCATTTGAAAGTAGAAACTCGCCCGATTACAACGGTATGCGCACTTTTCCCCTAGGCCGTTCTAGTTATTCGTTTCGAGCATCAGAACTGCGAAAATTTTGAGTTTCTCAAGCGTTTCTTACATCCAAACGGCCATATCTCGCGAACGGATTGACCAATCCGCATAATTTCTGTTGCATCTGAATGTAGAAACTCGCCCGATTACAACGGTATGCGTACTTCTCCCATAGGCCGTTCTAGTCATTCGTTTCGAGAATCAGAACTGCGAAAATTTTGAGTTTCTCAAGCGTTTATTATCTCCAAACTGCCATATCTCGCGAACGGATTGATCAATCCGCAAAATTTCTGTTGCATCTGAAAGTAGAAACTCGCCCGATCACAACGGTATGCGTACTTCTACCCTAGGCCGTTCTAGTCATTCGTTTCGAGCATCAGAACTGCGAAAATTTTGAGTTTCTCAAGCGTTTCTTACTTCCAAACTGCCATATCTCGCGAACGGATAGACCAATCCGCAAAATTTCTGTTGCATCTGAAAGTAGAAACTCGCCCGATTACAACGGTATGTGTAGTTTTCCCGTAGGCCGTTCCAGTCATTCGTTTCGAGCATCAGAACTTTGAAAATTTTGAGTTTCTCAAGCGTTTCTTACCTCCAAACTGCCATATCTCGCGAACGGATTGACCAATCCGCAAAATTTCTGTTGCATCTGAAAGTAGAGACTCGCCCGATTACAACGGTATGAGTTGTTTTCCCTTAGGCCGTTCTAGTCATTCGTTTCGAGCATCAGAACTGCGAAAATTTTGAGTGTCTCAAGCGTTTCTTACCTCCAAACTGCCATATCTCGCGAACGGATTGATCAATCCGCAAAATTTCTGTTGCATCTGAAAGTAGAAACTCGCCCGATTACAACGGTATGCGTACTTCTCCCCTAGGCCGTTCTAGTTATTCGTTTCAAGCATCAGAACTGCGCAAATTTTGAGTTTCTCAAGCGTTTCTTACCTCCAAACTGCCATATCTCGCGAACGGATTGACCAATCCGCAAAATTTCTGCTGCTTCTGAAAGTAGAAATTCGCCCGATTACAAAGGTATGTGTAGTTTTCCCCTAGGCCGTTCCAGTTATTCGTGTCGAGCATTAGAACTGCGAATATTTTGAGTTTCTCAAGCGTTTCTTACATCCAAACGGCCATATCTCGCGAACGGATTGACCATTCCGCAAAATTTCTGTTGCAATTGAAAGTAGAAACTCGCCCGATTACAACGGTATGCGCACTTTTCCCCTAGGCCGTTCTAGTTATTCGTTTCGAGCACCAGAACTGCGAAAATTTTGAGTTTCTCAAGCGTTTCTTACCTCCAAACTGCCATATC
Source organism: Ptiloglossa arizonensis (assembly GCF_051014685.1). Taxonomy (NCBI): domain Eukaryota; kingdom Metazoa; phylum Arthropoda; class Insecta; order Hymenoptera; family Colletidae; genus Ptiloglossa; species Ptiloglossa arizonensis. The sequence goes on along the minus strand of NW_027478921.1, from coordinate 180,597 downwards.
TCGCGAACGGATTGACCAATCCGCAAAATTTCTGTTGCATCTGAAAGTAGAGACTCGCCCGATTACAACGGTAAGTGTAGTTTTCCCCTAGGCCATTCTAGTTATTCGTTTCGAGCATCAGAACTGCGAAAATTTTGAGTTTCTCAAGCGTTTCTTACTTCCAAACTGCCACATCTCGCGAACGGATCGACCAATCCGCAAAATTTCTGTTGCATCTGAAAGTAGAAACTCGCCCGATTACAACGGTATGCGTAGTTTTCCCCTAGGCCGTTCCAGTCATTCGTTTCGAGCATCAGAACTGCGATAATTTTGAGTTTCTCAAGCGTTTCTTACCTCCAAACTGCCATATCTCGCGAACGGATAGACCAATCCGCAAAATTTCTGTTGCATCTGAAAGCAGAGACTCGCCCGATTACAACGGTATGAGTTGTTTTCCCTTAGGCCGTTCTAGTCATTCGTTTCGATCATCAGAACTGCGAAAATTTTGAGTTTCTCAAGCGTTTCTTACCACCAAACTGCCATATCTCGCGAACGGATTGATCAATCCGCAAAATTTCTGTTGCATCTGAAAGTAGAAACTCGCCCGATTATAACGGTATGCGTACTTCTCCCATAGGCCGTTCTAGTCATTCGTTTCGAGAATCAGAACTGCGAAAATTTTGAGTTTCTCAAGCGTTTCTTATCTCCAAACTGCCATATCTCGCGAACGGATTGATCAATCCGCAAAATTTCTGTTGCATCTGAAAATAGAAACTCGCCCGATTACAACGGTATGCGTACTTCTACCCTAGGCCGTTCTAGTCATTCGTTTCGAGCATCAGAACTGCGAAAATTTTGAGTTTCTCAAGCGTTTCTTACATCCAAACGGCCATATCTCGCGAACGGATTGACCAATCCGCAAAATTTCTGTTGCATTTGAAAGTAGAAACTCGCCCGATTACAACGGTATGCGCACTTTTCCCCTAGGCCGTTCTAGTTATTCGTTTCGAGCATCAGAACTGCGAAAATTTTGAGTTTCTCAAGCGTTTCTTACCTCCAAACTGCCATATCTCGCGAACGGATCGACCAATCCGCAAAATTTCTGTTGCATCTGAAAGTAGAGACTCGCCCGATTACAACGGTATGAGTTGTTTTCCCTTAGGCCGTTCTAGTCATTCGTTTCGAGCATCAGAACTGCGAAAATTTTGAGTGTCTCAAGCGTTTCTTACCTCCAAACTGCCATATCTCGCGAACGGATTGATCAGTCCGCAAAATTTCTGTTGCATCTGAAAGTAGAAACTCGCCCGATTACAACGGTATGCGTACTTCTCCCCTAGGCCGTTCTAGTTATTCGTTTCAAGCATCAGAACTGCGCAAATTTTGAGTTTCTCAAGCGTTTCTTACCTCCAAACTGCCATATCTCGCGAACGGATTGACCAATCCGCAAAATTTCTGCTGCTTCTGAAAGTAGAAATTCGCCCGATTACAACGGTATGTGTAGTTTTCCCCTAGGCCGTTCCAGTTATTCGTGTCGAGCATTAGAACTGCCAATATTTTGAGTTTCTCAAGCGTTTCTTACATCCAAACGGCCATATCTCGCGAACGGATTGACCAATCCGCAAAATTTCTGTTGCAATTGAAAGTAGAAACTCGCCCGATTACAACGGTATGCGCACTTTTCCCCTAGGCCGTTCTAGTTATTCGTTTCGAACATCAGAACTGCGAAAATTTTGAGTTTCTCAAGCGTTTCTTACCTCCAAACTGCCATATCTCGCGAACGGATTGACCAATCCGCAAAATTTCTGTTGCATCTGAAAGTATAAACTCGCCCGATTATAACGGTATGCGTACTTCTCCCATAGGCCGTTCTAGTCATTCGTTTCGAGAATCAGAACTGCGAAAATTTTGAGTTTCTCAAGCGTTTCTTATCTCCAAACTGCCATATCTCGCGAACGGATTGATCAATCCGCAAAATTTCTGTTGCATCTGAAAATAGAAACTCGCCCGATTACAACGGTATGCGTACTTCTACCCTAGGCCGTTCTAGTCATTCGTTTCGAGCATCAGAACTGCGAAAATTTTGAGTTTCTCAAGCGTTTCTTACATCCAAACGGCCATATCTCGCGAACGGATTGACCAATCCGCAAAATTTCTGTTGCATTTGAAAGTAGAAACTCGCCCGATTACAACGGTATGCGCACTTTTCCCCTAGGCCGTTCTAGTTATTCGTTTCGAGCATCAGAACTGCGAAAATTTTGAGTTTCTCAAGCGTTTCTTACCTCCAAACTGCCATATCTCGCGAACGGATCGACCAATCCGCAAAATTTCTGTTGCATCTGAAAGTAGAGACTCGCCCGATTACAACGGTATGAGTTGTTTTCCCTTAGGCCGTTCTAGTCATTCGTTTCGAGCATCAGAACTGCGAAAATTTTGAGTGTCTCAAGCGTTTCTTACCTCCAAACTGCCATATCTCGCGAACGGATTGATCAGTCCGCAAAATTTCTGTTGCATCTGAAAGTAGAAACTCGCCCGATTACAACGGTATGCGTACTTCTCCCCTAGGCCGTTCTAGTTATTCGTTTCAAGCATCAGAACTGCGCAAATTTTGAGTTTCTCAAGCGTTTCTTACCTCCAAACTGCCATATCTCGCGAACGGATTGACCAATCCGCAAAATTTCTGCTGCTTCTGAAAGTAGAAATTCGCCCGATTACAACGGTATGTGTAGTTTTCCCCTAGGCCGTTCCAGTTATTCGTGTCGAGCATTAGAACTGCCAATATTTTGAGTTTCTCAAGCGTTTCTTACATCCAAACGGCCATATCTCGCGAACGGATTGACCAATCCGCAAAATTTCTGTTGCAATTGAAAGTAGAAACTCGCCCGATTACAGCGGTATGCGCACTTTTCCCCTAGGCCGTTCTAGTTATTCGTTTCGAACATCAGAACTGCGAAAATTTTGAGTTTCTCAAGCGTTTCTTACCTCCAAACTGCCATATCTCGCGAACGGATTGACCAATCCGCAAAATTTCTGTTGCATCTGAAAGTAGAGACTCGCCCGATTACAACGGTAAGTGTAGTTTTCCCCTAGGCCATTCTAGTTATTCGTTTCGAGCATCAGAACTGCGAAAATTTTGAGTTTCTCAAGCGTTTCTTACTTCCAAACTGCCACATCTCGCGAACGGATCGACCAATCCGCAAAATTTCTGTTGCATCTGAAAGTAGAAACTCGCCCGATTACAACGGTATGTGTAGTTTTCCCCTAGGCCGTTCCAGTCATTCGTTTCGAGCATCAGAACTGCGATAATTTTGAGTTTCTCAAGCGTTTCTTACCTCCAAACTGCCATATCTCGCGAACGGATAGACCAATCCGCAAAATTTCTGTTGCATCTGAAAGCAGAGACTCGCCCGATTACAACGGTATGAGTTGTTTTCCCTTAGGCCGTTCTAGTCATTCGTTTCGATCATCAGAACTGCGAAAATTTTGTGTTTCTCAAGCGTTTCTTACCACCAAACTGCCATATCTCGCGAACGGATTGATCAATCCGCAAAATTTCTGTTGCATCTGAAAGTAGAAACTCGCCCGATTATAACGGTATGCGTACTTCTCCCATAGGCCGTTCTAGTCATTCGTTTCGAGAATCAGAACTGCGAAAATTTTGAGTTTCTCAAGCGTTTCTTATCTCCAAACTGCCATATCTCGCGAACGGATTGATCAATCCGCAAAATTTCTGTTGCATCTGAAAATAGAAACTCGCCCGATTACAACGGTATGCGTACTTCTACCCTAGGCCGTTCTAGTCATTCGTTTCGAGCATCAGAACTGCGAAAATTTTGAGTTTCTCAAGCGTTTCTTACATCCAAACGGCCATATCTCGCGAACGGATTGACCAATCCGCAAAATTTCTGTTGCATTTGAAAGTAGAAACTCGCCCGATTACAACGGTATGCGCACTTTTCCCCTAGGCCGTTCTAGTTATTCGTTTCGAGCATCAGAACTGCGAAAATTTTGAGTTTCTCAAGCGTTTCTTACATCCAAACGGCCATATCTCGCGAACGGATTGACCAATCCGCATAATTTCTGTTGCATCTGAATGTAGAAACTCGCCCGATTACAACGGTATGCGTACTTCTCCCATAGGCCGTTCTAGTCATTCGTTTCGAGAATCAGAACTGCGAAAATTTTGAGTTTCTCAAGCGTTTCTTATCTCCAAACTGCCATATCTCGCGAACGGATTGATCAATCCGCAAAATTTCTGTTGCATCTGAAAGTAGAAACTCGCCCGATTACAACGGTATGCGTACTTCTACCCTAGGCCGTTCTAGTCATTCGTTTCGAGCATCAGAACTGCGAAAATTTTGAGTTTCTCAAGCGTTTCTTACTTCCAAACTGCCATATCTCGCGAACGGATAGACCAATCCGCAAAATTTCTGTTGCATCTGAAAGTAGATACTCGCCCGATTTCAACGGTATGTGTAGTTTTCCCCTAGGCCGTTCCAGTCATTCGTTTCGAGCATCAGAACTTTGAAAATGTTGAGTTTCTCAAGCGTTTCTTACCTCCAAACTGCCATATCGAACGAACGGATTGACCAATCCGCAAAATTTCTGTTGCATCTGAAAGTAGAGACTCGCCCGATTACAACGGTATGAGTTGTTTTCCCTTAGGCCGTTCTAGTCATTCGTTTCGAGCATCAGAACTGCGAAAATTTTGAGTTTCTCAAGCGTTTCTTACATCCAAACGGCCATATCTCGCGAACGGATTTACCAATCCGCATAATTTCTGTTGCATCTGAAAGTAGAAACTCGCCCGATTACAACGGTATGCGTACTTCTCCCATAGGCCGTTCTAGTCATTCGTTTCGAGAATCAGAACTGCGTAAATTTTGAGTTTCTCAAGCGTTTCTTACTTCCAAACTGCCATATCTCGCGAACGGATTGACCAATCCGCAAAATTTCTGTTGCATCTGAAAGTAGAGACTCGCCCGATTACAACGGTATGAGTTGTTTTCCCTTAGGCCGTTCTAGTCATTCGTTTCGAGCATCAGAACTGCGAAAATTTTGAGTTTCTCAAGCGTTTCTTACCTCCAAACAGCCATATCTCGCGAACGGATTGATCAATCCGCAAAATTTCTGTTGCTTTTGAAAGTAGAAACTCGCCCGATTACAACGGTATGTGTAGTTTTCCCCTAGGCCGTTCCAGTCATTCGTTTCGAGCATCAGAACTGCGAAAATTTTGAGTTTCTCAAGCGTTTCTTACCTCCAAACTGCCATATCTCGCGAACGGATTGACCAATCCGCAAAATTTCTGTTGCATCTGAAAGTAGAGACACGCCCGATTACAACGGTATGAGTTGTTTTCCCTTAGGCCGTTCTAGTCATTCGTTTCGAGCATCAGAACTGCGAAAATTTTGAGTGTCTCAAGCGTTTCTTACCTCCAAACTGCCATATCTCGCGAACGGATTGATCAATCCGCAAAATTTCTGTTGCATCTGAAAGTAGAAACTCGCCCGATTACAACGGTATGCGTACTTCTCCCCTAGGCCGTTCTAGTTATTCGTTTCAAGCATCAGAACTGCGCAAATTTTGAGTTTCTCAAGCGTTTCTTACTTCCAAACTGCCATATCTCGCGAACGGATTGACCAATCCGCAAAATTTCTGTTGCATCTGAAAGTAGAGACTCGCCCGATTACAACGGTATGAGTAGTTTTCCCCTAGGCCTTTCCAGTTATTCGTTTCGAGCATCAGAACTGCGCAAATTTTGAGTTTCTCAAGCGTTTCTTACCTCCAAACTGCCATATCCCGCGAACGGATTGACCAATCCGCAAAATTTCTGTTGCATCTGAAAGTAGAGACTCGCCCGATTACAACGGTATGAGTAGTTTTCCCCTAGGCCGTTCCAGTTATTCGTTTCGAGCATCAGAACTGCGAAAATTTTGAGTTTCTTAAGCGTTTCTTACCTCCAAACTGCCATATCTCGCGAACGGATTGACCAATCTGCAAAATTTCTGTTGCATCTGAAAGTAGAAACTCGCCCGATTACAACGGTATGCGTACTTCTCCCCTAGGCCGTTCTAGTCATTCGTTCCGAGCATCAGAACTGCGAAAATTTTGAGTTTCTCAAGCGTTTCTTACTTCCAAACTGCCATATCTCGCGAACGGATCGACCAATCCGCAAAATTTCTGTTGCATCTGAAAGTAGAAACTCGCCCCATTACAACGGTATGTGTAGTTTTCCCCTAGGCCGTTCCAGTCATTCGTTTCGAGCATCAGAACTGCGAAAATTTTGAGTTTCTCAAGCGTTCCTTACCTCCAAACTGCCATATCTCGCGAACGGATTGACCAATCCGCAAAATTTCTGTTGCATCTGAAAGTAGAGACTCGCCCGATTACAACGGTATGAGTTGTTTTCCCTTAGGCCGTTCTAGTCATTCGTTTCGAGCATCAGAACTGCGAAAATTTTGAGTTTCTCAAGCGTTTCTTACCTCCAAACAGCCATATCTCGCGAACGGATTGATCAATCCGCAAAATTTCTGCTGCATCTGAAAGTAGAAACTCGCCCGATTACAACGGTATGTGTAGTTTTCCCCTAGGCCGTTCCAGTCATTCGTTTCGAGCATCAGAACTGCGAAAATTTTGAGTTTCTCAAGCGTTTCTTACCTCCAAACTGCCATATCTCGCGAACGGATTGACCAATCCGCAAAATTTCTGTTGCATCTGAAAGTAGAGACTCGCCCGATTACAACGGTATGCGTACTTCTCCCCTAGGCCGTTCTAGTTATTCGTTTCAAGCATCAGAACTGCGCAAATTTTGAGTTTCTCAAGCGTTTCTTACCTCCAAACTGCCATATCTCGCGAACGGATTGACCAATCCGCAAAATTTCTGTTGCATCTGAAAGTAGAGACTCGCCCGATTACAACGGTATGAGTTGTTTTCCCTTAGGCCGTTCTAGTCATTCGTTTCGAGCATCAGAACTGCGAAAATTTTGAGTTTCTCAAGCGTTTCTTACCTCCAAACAGCCATATCTCGCGAACGGATTGATCAATCCGCAAAATTTCTGTTGCATCTGAAAGTAGAAACTCGCCCGATTACAACGGTATGTGTAGTTTTCCCCTAGGCCGTTCCAGTCATTCGTTTCGAGCATCAGAACTGCGCAAATTTTGAGTTTCTCAAGCGTTTCTTACCTCCAAACTGCCATATCTCGCGAACGGACTGACCAATCCGCAAAATTTCTGTTGCATCTGAAAGTAGAGACTCGCCCGATTACAACGGTATGAGTAGTTTTCCCCTAGGCCGTTCCAGTTATTCGTTTCGAGCATCAGAACTACGAAAATTTTGAGTTTCTTAAGCGTTTCATACCTCCAAACTGCCATATCTCGCGAACGGATTGACCAATCCGGAAAATTTCTGTTGCATCTGAAAGTAGAGACTCGCCCGATTACAACGGTATGCGTACTTCTCCCCTAGGCCGTTCTAGTTATTCGTTTCAAGCATCAGAACTGCGCAAAGTTTGAGTTTCTCAAGCGATTCTTACCTCCAAACTGCCATATCTCGCGAACGGACAGACCAATCCGCAAAATTTCTGTTGCATCTGAAAGTAGAGACTCGCCCGATTACAACGGTATAAGTATTTTTCCCCTAGGCCGTTCCAGTTATTCGTTTCGAGCATCAGTACTACGAAAATTTTGAGTTTCTTAAGCGTTTCTTACCTCCAAACTGCCATATCTCGCGAACGGATTGACCAATCCGCAAAATTTCTGTTGCTTCTGAAAGTAGAAATTCGCCCGATTACAACGGTATGTGTAGTTTTCCCCTAGGCCGTTCCAGTTATTCGTGTCGAGCATCAGAACTGCGAAAATTTTGAGTTTCTCAAGAATTTCTTACATCCAAACGGCCATATCTCGCGAACGGATTGACCAATCCGCAAAATTTCTGTTGCATTTGAAAGTAGAAACTCGCCCGATTACAACGGTATGCGCACTTTTCCCCTAGGCCGTTCTAATTATTCGTTTCGAGCATCAGAACTGCGAAAATTTTGAGTTTCTCAAGCGTTTCTTACATCCAAACGGCCATATCTCGCGAACGGATTGACCAATCCGCATAATTTCTGTTGCATCTGAAAGTAGAAACTCGCCCGATTACAACGGTATGCGTACTTTTCCCCTAGGCCGTTCTAGTTATTCGTTTCGAGCATCAGAACTGCGAAAATTTTGAGTTTCTCAAGCGTTTCTTACATCCAAACGGCCATATCTCGCGAACGGATTGACCAATCCGCATAATTTCTGTTGCATCAGAAAGTAGAAACTCGCCCGATTACAACGGTATGTGTAGTTTTCCCCTAGGCCGTTCTAGTTATTCGTTTCAAGCATCAGAACTGCGCAAATTTTGAGTTTCTCAAGCGTTTCTTACCTCCAAACTGCCATATCTCGCGAACGGATTGACCAATCCGCAAAATTTCTGTTGCATCTGAAAGTAGAGACTCGCCCGATTACAACGGTATGAGTTGTTTTCCCTTAGGCCGTTCTAGTCATTCGTTTCGAGCATCAGAACTGCGAAAATTTTGAGTTTCTCAAGCGTTTCTTACCTCCAAACAGCCATATCTCGCGAACGGATTGATCAATCCGCAAAATTTCTGTTGCATCTGAAAGTAGAAACTCGCCCGATTACAACGGTATGTGTAGTTTTCCCCTAGGCCGTTCCAGTCATTCGTTTCGAGCATCAGAACTGCGCAAATTTTGAGTTTCTCAAGCGTTTCTTACCTCCAAACTGCCATATCTCGCGAACGGGCTGACCAATCCGCAAAATTTCTGTTGCATCTGAAAGTAGAGACTCGCCCGATTACAACGGTATGAGTAGTTTTCCCCTAGGCCGTTCCAGTTATTCGTTTCGAGCATCAGAACTACGAAAATTTTGAGTTTCTTAAGCGTTTCATACCTCCAAACTGCCATATCTCGCGAACGGATTGACCAATCCGGAAAATATCTGTTGCATCTGAAAGTAGAGACTCGCCCGATTACAACGGTATGCGTACTTCTCCCCTAGGCCGTTCTAGTTATTCGTTTCAAGCATCAGAACTGCGCAAAGTTTGAGTTTCTCAAGCGATTCTTACCTCCAAACTGCCATATCTCGCGAACGGACAGACCAATCCGCAAAATTTCTGTTGCATCTGAAAGTAGAGACTCGCCCGATTACAACGGTATAAGTATTTTTCCCCTAGGCCGTTCCAGTTATTCGTTTCGAGCATCAGTACTACGAAAATTTTGAGTTTCTTAAGCGTTTCTTACCTCCAAACTGCCATATCTCGCGAACGGATTGACCAATCCGCAAAATTTCTGTTGCTTCTGAAAGTAGAAATTCGCCCGATTACAACGGTATGTGTAGTTTTCCCCTAGGCCGTTCCAGTTATTCGTGTCGAGCATCAGAACTGCGAAAATTTTGAGTTTCTCAAGCGTTTCTTACATCCAAACGGCCATATCTCGCGAACGGATTGACCAATCCGCAAAATTTCTGTTGCATTTGAAAGTAGAAACTCGCCCGATTACAACGGTATGCGCACTTTTCCCCTAGGCCGTTCTAATTATTCGTTTCGAGCATCAGAACTGCGAAAATTTTGAGTTTCTCAAGCGTTTCTTACATCCAAACGGCCATATCTCGCGAACGGATTGACCAATCCGCATAATTTCTGTTGCATCTGAAAGTAGAAACTCGCCCGATTACAACGGTATGCGTACTTTTCCCCTAGGCCGTTCTAGTTATTCGTTTCGAGCATCAGAACTGCGAAAATTTTGAGTTTCTCAAGCGTTTCTTACATCCAAACGGCCATATCTCGCGAACGGATTGACCAATCCGCATAATTTCTGTTGCATCAGAAAGTAGAAACTCGCCCGATTACAACGGTATGTGTAGTTTTCCCCTAGGCCGTTCCAGTCATTCGTTTCGAGCATCAGAACTGCGAAAATTTTGAGTTTCTCAAGCGTTTCTTACTTCCAAACTGCCATATCTCGTGAACGGATCGACCAATCCGCAAAATTTCTATTGCATCTGAAAGCAGAAACTCGCCCGATTACATCGGTATGCGTACTTTTCCCCTAGGCCGTTCTAGTTATTCGTTTCGAGCATCAGAACTGCGAAAATTTTGAGTTTCTCGAGCGTTTCTTACCTCCAAACTGCCACATCTCGCGAACGGATTGACCAATCCGCAAAATTTCTGTTGCATCTGAAAGTAGAAACTCGCCCGATTATAACGGTATGTGTAGTTTTCCCCTAGGCCGTTCCAGTTATTCGCTTCGAGCATCAGAAATGCGAACATTTTGAGTTTCTCGAGCGTTTCTTACCTCCAAACTGCCATATCTCGCGAACGGATTGAACAATCCGCAAAATTTCTGTTGCATTTGAAAGTAGAAACTCGCCCGATTACAACGGTATGCGCACTTTTCCCCTGGGCCGTCCTAGTTATTCGTTTCGAGCATCAGAACTGCGAAAATTTTGAGTTTCTAAAGCGTTTCTTATCTCCAAACTGTCATATCTCGCGAACGGATTGATCAATCCGCAAAATTTCTGTTGCATCTGAAAGTAGAAACTCTCCCGATTACAACGGTAGGTGTAGTTTTCCCCTAGGCCGTTCTAGTTATTCGTTTCGAGCATCAGAACTGCGAAAATTTTGAGTTTCTCAAGCGTTTCTTACCTCCAAACTGCCATATCTCGCGAACGGACAGACCAATCCGCAAAATTTCTGTTGCATCTGAAAGTAGAGACTCGCCCGATTACAACGGTATGAGTTGTTTTCCCTTAGGCCGTTCTAGTCATTCGTTTCGAGCATCAGAACTGCGAAAATTTTGAGTTTCTCAAGCGTTTCTTACCTCCAAACAGCCATATCTCGCGAACGGATTGATCAATCCGCAAAATTTCTGTTGCATCTGAAAGTAGAAACTCGCCCGATTACAACGGTATGTGTAGTTTTCCCCTAGGCCGTTCCAGTCATTCGTTTCGAGCATCAGAACTGCGAAAATTTTGAGTTTCTCAAGCGTTTCTTACCTCCAAACTGCCATATCTCGCGAACGGATTGACCAATCCGCAAAATTTCTGTTGCATCTGAAAGTAGAGACTCGCCCGATTACAACGGTATGCGTACTTCTCCCCTAGGCCGTTCTAGTTATTCGTTTCAAGCATCAGAACTGCGCAAATTTTGAGTTTCTCAAGCGTTTCTTACCTCCAAACTGCCATATCTCGCGAACGGACTGACCAATCCGCAAAATTTCTGTTGCATCTGAAAGTAGAGACTCGCCCGATTACAACGGTATGAGTAGTTTTCCCCTAGGCCGTTCCAGTTATTCGTTTCGAGCATCAGAACTACGAAAATTTTGAGTTTCTTAAGCGTTTCATACCTCCAAACTGCCATATCTCGCGAACGGATTGACCAATCCGGAAAATTTCTGTTGCATCTGAAAGTAGAGACTCGCCCGATTACAACGGTATGCGTACTTCTCCCCTAGGCCGTTCTAGTTATTCGTTTCAAGCATCAGAACTGCGCAAAGTTTGAGTTTCTCAAGCGATTCTTACCTCCAAACTGCCATATCTCGCGAACGGACAGACCAATCCGCAAAATTTCTGTTGCATCTGAAAGTAGAGACTCGCCCGATTACAACGGTATGAGTTGTTTTCCCTTAGGCCGTTCTAGTCATTCGTTTCGAGCATCAGAACTGCGAAAATTTTGAGTTTCTCAAGCGTTTCTTACCTCCAAACAGCCATATCTCGCGAACGGATTGATCAATCCGCAAAATTTCTGTTGCATCTGAAAGTAGAAACTCGCCCGATTACAACGGTATGCGCACTTTTCCCCTGGGCCGTCCTAGTTATTCGTTTCGAGCATCAGAACTGCGAAAATTTTGAGTTTCTAAAGCGTTTCTTATCTCCAAACTGTCATATCTCGCGAACGGATTGATCAATCCGCAAAATTTCTGTTGCATCTGAAAGTAGAAACTCTCCCGATTACAACGGTAGGTGTAGTTTTCCCCTAGGCCGTTCTAGTTATTCGTTTCGAGCATCAGAACTGCGAAAATTTTGAGTTTCTCAAGCGTTTCTTACCTCCAAACTGCCATATCTCGCGAACGGACAGACCAATCCGCAAAATTTCTGTTGCATCTGAAAGTAGAGACTCGCCCGATTACAACGGTATGAGTTGTTTTCCCTTAGGCCGTTCTAGTCATTCGTTTCGAGCATCAGAACTGCGAAAATTTTGAGTTTCTCAAGCGTTTCTTACCTCCAAACAGCCATATCTCGCGAACGGATTGATCAATCCGCAAAATTTCTGTTGCATCTGAAAGTAGAAACTCGCCCGATTACAACGGTATGTGTAGTTTTCCCCTAGGCCGTTCCAGTCATTCGTTTCGAGCATCAGAACTGCGAAAATTTTGAGTTTCTCAAGCGTTTCTTACCTCCAAACTGCCATATCTCGCGAACGGATTGACCAATCCGCAAAATTTCTGTTGCATCTGAAAGTAGAGACTCGCCCGATTACAACGGTATGCGTACTTCTCCCCTAGGCCGTTCTAGTTATTCGTTTCAAGCATCAGAACTGCGCAAATTTTGAGTTTCTCAAGCGTTTCTTACCTCCAAACTGCCATATCTCGCGAACGGACTGACCAATCCGCAAAATTTCTGTTGCATCTGAAAGTAGAGACTCGCCCGATTACAACGGTATGAGTAGTTTTCCCCTAGGCCGTTCCAGTTATTCGTTTCGAGCATCAGAACTACGAAAATTTTGAGTTTCTTAAGCGTTTCATACCTCCAAACTGCCATATCTCGCGAACGGATTGACCAATCCGGAAAATTTCTGTTGCATCTGAAAGTAGAGACTCGCCCGATTACAACGGTATGCGTACTTCTCCCCTAGGCCGTTCTAGTTATTCGTTTCAAGCATCAGAACTGCGCAAAGTTTGAGTTTCTCAAGCGATTCTTACCTCCAAACTGCCATATCTCGCGAACGGACAGACCAATCCGCAAAATTTCTGTTGCATCTGAAAGTAGAGACTCGCCCGATTACAACGGTATAAGTATTTTTCCCCTAGGCCGTTCCAGTTATTCGTTTCGAGCATCAGTACTACGAAAATTTTGAGTTTCTTAAGCGTTTCTTACCTCCAAACTGCCATATCTCGCGAACGGATTGACCAATCCGCAAAATTTCTGTTGCTTCTGAAAGTAGAAATTCGCCCGATTACAACGGTATGTGTAGTTTTCCCCTAGGCCGTTCCAGTTATTCGTGTCGAGCATCAGAACTGCGAAAATTTTGAGTTTCTCAAGCGTTTCTTACCTCCAAACTGCCATATCTCGCGAACGGATTGACCAATCCGCAAAATTTCTGTTGCATCTGAAAGTAGAGACTCGCCCGATTACAACGGTATGCGTACTTCTCCCCTAGGCCGTTCTAGTTATTCGTTTCAAGCATCAGAACTGCGCAAATTTTGAGTTTCTCAAGCGTTTCTTACCTCCAAACTGCCATATCTCGCGAACGGATTGACCAATCCGCAAAATTTCTGTTGCATCTGAAAGTAGAGACTCGCCCGATTACAACGGTATGAGTTGTTTTCCCTTAGGCCGTTCTAGTCATTCGTTTCGAGCATCAGAACTGCGAAAATTTTGAGTTTCTCAAGCGTTTCTTACCTCCAAACAGCCATATCTCGCGAACGGATTGATCAATCCGCAAAATTTCTGTTGCATCTGAAAGTAGAAACTCGCCCGATTACAACGGTATGTGTAGTTTTCCCCTAGGCCGTTCCAGTCATTCGTTTCGAGCATCAGAACTGCGCAAATTTTGAGTTTCTCAAGCGTTTCTTACCTCCAAACTGCCATATCTCGCGAACGGACTGACCAATCCGCAAAATTTCTGTTGCATCTGAAAGTAGAGACTCGCCCGATTACAACGGTATGAGTAGTTTTCCCCTAGGCCGTTCCAGTTATTCGTTTCGAGCATCAGAACTACGAAAATTTTGAGTTTCTTAAGCGTTTCATACCTCCAAACTGCCATATCTCGCGAACGGATTGACCAATCCGGAAAATTTCTGTTGCATCTGAAAGTAGAGACTCGCCCGATTACAACGGTATGCGTACTTCTCCCCTAGGCCGTTCTAGTTATTCGTTTCAAGCATCAGAACTGCGCAAAGTTTGAGTTTCTCAAGCGATTCTTACCTCCAAACTGCCATATCTCGCGAACGGACAGACCAATCCGCAAAATTTCTGTTGCATCTGAAAGTAGAGACTCGCCCGATTACAACGGTATAAGTATTTTTCCCCTAGGCCGTTCCAGTTATTCGTTTCGAGCATCAGTACTACGAAAATTTTGAGTTTCTTAAGCGTTTCTTACCTCCAAACTGCCATATCTCGCGAACGGATTGACCAATCCGCAAAATTTCTGTTGCTTCTGAAAGTAGAAATTCGCCCGATTACAACGGTATGTGTAGTTTTCCCCTAGGCCGTTCCAGTTATTCGTGTCGAGCATCAGAACTGCGAAAATTTTGAGTTTCTCAAGAATTTCTTACATCCAAACGGCCATATCTCGCGAACGGATTGACCAATCCGCAAAATTTCTGTTGCATTTGAAAGTAGAAACTCGCCCGATTACAACGGTATGCGCACTTTTCCCCTAGGCCGTTCTAATTATTCGTTTCGAGCATCAGAACTGCGAAAATTTTGAGTTTCTCAAGCGTTTCTTACATCCAAACGGCCATATCTCGCGAACGGATTGACCAATCCGCATAATTTCTGTTGCATCTGAAAGTAGAAACTCGCCCGATTACAACGGTATGCGTACTTTTCCCCTAGGCCGTTCTAGTTATTCGTTTCGAGCATCAGAACTGCGAAAATTTTGAGTTTCTCAAGCGTTTCTTACATCCAAACGGCCATATCTCGCGAACGGATTGACCAATCCGCATAATTTCTGTTGCATCAGAAAGTAGAAACTCGCCCGATTACAACGGTATGTGTAGTTTTCCCCTAGGCCGTTCTAGTTATTCGTTTCAAGCATCAGAACTGCGCAAATTTTGAGTTTCTCAAGCGTTTCTTACCTCCAAACTGCCATATCTCGCGAACGGATTGACCAATCCGCAAAATTTCTGTTGCATCTGAAAGTAGAGACTCGCCCGATTACAACGGTATGAGTTGTTTTCCCTTAGGCCGTTCTAGTCATTCGTTTCGAGCATCAGAACTGCGAAAATTTTGAGTTTCTCAAGCGTTTCTTACCTCCAAACAGCCATATCTCGCGAACGGATTGATCAATCCGCAAAATTTCTGTTGCATCTGAAAGTAGAAACTCGCCCGATTACAACGGTATGTGTAGTTTTCCCCTAGGCCGTTCCAGTCATTCGTTTCGAGCATCAGAACTGCGCAAATTTTGAGTTTCTCAAGCGTTTCTTACCTCCAAACTGCCATATCTCGCGAACGGGCTGACCAATCCGCAAAATTTCTGTTGCATCTGAAAGTAGAGACTCGCCCGATTACAACGGTATGAGTAGTTTTCCCCTAGGCCGTTCCAGTTATTCGTTTCGAGCATCAGAACTACGAAAATTTTGAGTTTCTTAAGCGTTTCATACCTCCAAACTGCCATATCTCGCGAACGGATTGACCAATCCGGAAAATATCTGTTGCATCTGAAAGTAGAGACTCGCCCGATTACAACGGTATGCGTACTTCTCCCCTAGGCCGTTCTAGTTATTCGTTTCAAGCATCAGAACTGCGCAAAGTTTGAGTTTCTCAAGCGATTCTTACCTCCAAACTGCCATATCTCGCGAACGGACAGACCAATCCGCAAAATTTCTGTTGCATCTGAAAGTAGAGACTCGCCCGATTACAACGGTATAAGTATTTTTCCCCTAGGCCGTTCCAGTTATTCGTTTCGAGCATCAGTACTACGAAAATTTTGAGTTTCTTAAGCGTTTCTTACCTCCAAACTGCCATATCTCGCGAACGGATTGACCAATCCGCAAAATTTCTGTTGCTTCTGAAAGTAGAAATTCGCCCGATTACAACGGTATGTGTAGTTTTCCCCTAGGCCGTTCCAGTTATTCGTGTCGAGCATCAGAACTGCGAAAATTTTGAGTTTCTCAAGCGTTTCTTACATCCAAACGGCCATATCTCGCGAACGGATTGACCAATCCGCAAAATTTCTGTTGCATTTGAAAGTAGAAACTCGCCCGATTACAACGGTATGCGCACTTTTCCCCTAGGCCGTTCTAATTATTCGTTTCGAGCATCAGAACTGCGAAAATTTTGAGTTTCTCAAGCGTTTCTTACATCCAAACGGCCATATCTCGCGAACGGATTGACCAATCCGCATAATTTCTGTTGCATCTGAAAGTAGAAACTCGCCCGATTACAACGGTATGCGTACTTTTCCCCTAGGCCGTTCTAGTTATTCGTTTCGAGCATCAGAACTGCGAAAATTTTGAGTTTCTCAAGCGTTTCTTACATCCAAACGGCCATATCTCGCGAACGGATTGACCAATCCGCATAATTTCTGTTGCATCAGAAAGTAGAAACTCGCCCGATTACAACGGTATGTGTAGTTTTCCCCTAGGCCGTTCCAGTCATTCGTTTCGAGCATCAGAACTGCGAAAATTTTGAGTTTCTCAAGCGTTTCTTACTTCCAAACTGCCATATCTCGTGAACGGATCGACCAATCCGCAAAATTTCTATTGCATCTGAAAGCAGAAACTCGCCCGATTACATCGGTATGCGTACTTTTCCCCTAGGCCGTTCTAGTTATTCGTTTCGAGCATCAGAACTGCGAAAATTTTGAGTTTCTCGAGCGTTTCTTACCTCCAAACTGCCACATCTCGCGAACGGATTGACCAATCCGCAAAATTTCTGTTGCATCTGAAAGTAGAAACTCGCCCGATTATAACGGTATGTGTAGTTTTCCCCTAGGCCGTTCCAGTTATTCGCTTCGAGCATCAGAAATGCGAACATTTTGAGTTTCTCGAGCGTTTCTTACCTCCAAACTGCCATATCTCGCGAACGGATTGAACAATCCGCAAAATTTCTGTTGCATTTGAAAGTAGAAACTCGCCCGATTACAACGGTATGCGCACTTTTCCCCTGGGCCGTCCTAGTTATTCGTTTCGAGCATCAGAACTGCGAAAATTTTGAGTTTCTAAAGCGTTTCTTATCTCCAAACTGTCATATCTCGCGAACGGATTGATCAATCCGCAAAATTTCTGTTGCATCTGAAAGTAGAAACTCTCCCGATTACAACGGTAGGTGTAGTTTTCCCCTAGGCCGTTCTAGTTATTCGTTTCGAGCATCAGAACTGCGAAAATTTTGAGTTTCTCAAGCGTTTCTTACCTCCAAACTGCCATATCTCGCGAACGGACAGACCAATCCGCAAAATTTCTGTTGCATCTGAAAGTAGAGACTCGCCCGATTACAACGGTATGAGTTGTTTTCCCTTAGGCCGTTCTAGTCATTCGTTTCGAGCATCAGAACTGCGAAAATTTTGAGTTTCTCAAGCGTTTCTTACCTCCAAACAGCCATATCTCGCGAACGGATTGATCAATCCGCAAAATTTCTGTTGCATCTGAAAGTAGAAACTCGCCCGATTACAACGGTATGTGTAGTTTTCCCCTAGGCCGTTCCAGTCATTCGTTTCGAGCATCAGAACTGCGAAAATTTTGAGTTTCTCAAGCGTTTCTTACCTCCAAACTGCCATATCTCGCGAACGGATTGACCAATCCGCAAAATTTCTGTTGCATCTGAAAGTAGAGACTCGCCCGATTACAACGGTATGCGTACTTCTCCCCTAGGCCGTTCTAGTTATTCGTTTCAAGCATCAGAACTGCGCAAATTTTGAGTTTCTCAAGCGTTTCTTACCTCCAAACTGCCATATCTCGCGAACGGACTGACCAATCCGCAAAATTTCTGTTGCATCTGAAAGTAGAGACTCGCCCGATTACAACGGTATGAGTAGTTTTCCCCTAGGCCGTTCCAGTTATTCGTTTCGAGCATCAGAACTACGAAAATTTTGAGTTTCTTAAGCGTTTCATACCTCCAAACTGCCATATCTCGCGAACGGATTGACCAATCCGGAAAATTTCTGTTGCATCTGAAAGTAGAGACTCGCCCGATTACAACGGTATGCGTACTTCTCCCCTAGGCCGTTCTAGTTATTCGTTTCAAGCATCAGAACTGCGCAAAGTTTGAGTTTCTCAAGCGATTCTTACCTCCAAACTGCCATATCTCGCGAACGGACAGACCAATCCGCAAAATTTCTGTTGCATCTGAAAGTAGAGACTCGCCCGATTACAACGGTATGAGTTGTTTTCCCTTAGGCCGTTCTAGTCATTCGTTTCGAGCATCAGAACTGCGAAAATTTTGAGTTTCTCAAGCGTTTCTTACCTCCAAACAGCCATATCTCGCGAACGGATTGATCAATCCGCAAAATTTCTGTTGCATCTGAAAGTAGAAACTCGCCCGATTACAACGGTATGCGCACTTTTCCCCTGGGCCGTCCTAGTTATTCGTTTCGAGCATCAGAACTGCGAAAATTTTGAGTTTCTAAAGCGTTTCTTATCTCCAAACTGTCATATCTCGCGAACGGATTGATCAATCCGCAAAATTTCTGTTGCATCTGAAAGTAGAAACTCTCCCGATTACAACGGTAGGTGTAGTTTTCCCCTAGGCCGTTCTAGTTATTCGTTTCGAGCATCAGAACTGCGAAAATTTTGAGTTTCTCAAGCGTTTCTTACCTCCAAACTGCCATATCTCGCGAACGGACAGACCAATCCGCAAAATTTCTGTTGCATCTGAAAGTAGAGACTCGCCCGATTACAACGGTATGAGTTGTTTTCCCTTAGGCCGTTCTAGTCATTCGTTTCGAGCATCAGAACTGCGAAAATTTTGAGTTTCTCAAGCGTTTCTTACCTCCAAACAGCCATATCTCGCGAACGGATTGATCAATCCGCAAAATTTCTGTTGCATCTGAAAGTAGAAACTCGCCCGATTACAACGGTATGTGTAGTTTTCCCCTAGGCCGTTCCAGTCATTCGTTTCGAGCATCAGAACTGCGAAAATTTTGAGTTTCTCAAGCGTTTCTTACCTCCAAACTGCCATATCTCGCGAACGGATTGACCAATCCGCAAAATTTCTGTTGCATCTGAAAGTAGAGACTCGCCCGATTACAACGGTATGCGTACTTCTCCCCTAGGCCGTTCTAGTTATTCGTTTCAAGCATCAGAACTGCGCAAATTTTGAGTTTCTCAAGCGTTTCTTACCTCCAAACTGCCATATCTCGCGAACGGACTGACCAATCCGCAAAATTTCTGTTGCATCTGAAAGTAGAGACTCGCCCGATTACAACGGTATGAGTAGTTTTCCCCTAGGCCGTTCCAGTTATTCGTTTCGAGCATCAGAACTACGAAAATTTTGAGTTTCTTAAGCGTTTCATACCTCCAAACTGCCATATCTCGCGAACGGATTGACCAATCCGGAAAATTTCTGTTGCATCTGAAAGTAGAGACTCGCCCGATTACAACGGTATGCGTACTTCTCCCCTAGGCCGTTCTAGTTATTCGTTTCAAGCATCAGAACTGCGCAAAGTTTGAGTTTCTCAAGCGATTCTTACCTCCAAACTGCCATATCTCGCGAACGGACAGACCAATCCGCAAAATTTCTGTTGCATCTGAAAGTAGAGACTCGCCCGATTACAACGGTATAAGTATTTTTCCCCTAGGCCGTTCCAGTTATTCGTTTCGAGCATCAGTACTACGAAAATTTTGAGTTTCTTAAGCGTTTCTTACCTCCAAACTGCCATATCTCGCGAACGGATTGACCAATCCGCAAAATTTCTGTTGCTTCTGAAAGTAGAAATTCGCCCGATTACAACGGTATGTGTAGTTTTCCCCTAGGCCGTTCCAGTTATTCGTGTCGAGCATCAGAACTGCGAAAATTTTGAGTTTCTCAAGCGTTTCTTACATCCAAACGGCCATATCTCGCGAACGGATTGACCAATCCGCAAAATTTCTGTTGCATTTGAAAGTAGAAACTCGCCCGATTACAACGGTATGCGCACTTTTCCTCTAGGCCGTTCTAATTATTCGTTTCGAGCATCAGAACTGCGAAAATTTTGAGTTTCTCAAGCGTTTCTTACATCCAAACGGCCATATCTCGCGAACGGATTGACCAATCCGCATAATTTCTGTTGCATCTGAAAGTAGAAACTCGCCCGATTACAACGGTATGCGTACTTTTCCCCTAGGCCGTTCTAGTTATTCGTTTCGAGCATCAGAACTGCGAAAATTTTGAGTTTCTCAAGCGTTTCTTACATCCAAACGGCCATATCTCGCGAACGGATTGACCAATCCGCATAATTTCTGTTGCATCAGAAAGTAGAAACTCGCCCGATTACAACGGTATGTGTAGTTTTCCCCTAGGCCGTTCCAGTCATTCGTTTCGAGCATCAGAACTGCGAAAATTTTGAGTTTCTCAAGCGTTTCTTACTTCCAAACTGCCATATCTCGTGAACGGATCGACCAATCCGCAAAATTTCTATTGCATCTGAAAGCAGAAACTCGCCCGATTACATCGGTATGCGTACTTTTCCCCTAGGCCGTTCTAGTTATTCGTTTCGAGCATCAGAACTGCGAAAATTTTGAGTTTCTCGAGCGTTTCTTACCTCCAAACTGCCACATCTCGCGAACGGATTGAACAATCCGCAAAATTTCTGTTGCATTTGAAAGTAGAAACTCGCCCGATTACAACGGTATGCGCACTTTTCCCCTGGGCCGTCCTAGTTATTCGTTTCGAGCATCAGAACTGCGAAAATTTTGAGTTTCTAAAGCGTTTCTTATCTCCAAACTGTCATATCTCGCGAACGGATTGATCAATCCGCAAAATTTCTGTTGCATCTGAAAGTAGAAACTCTCCCGATTACAACGGTAGGTGTAGTTTTCCCCTAGGCCGTTCTAGTTATTCGTTTCGAGCATCAGAACTGCGAAAATTTTGAGTTTCTCAAGCGTTTCTTACCTCCAAACTGCCATATCTCGCGAACGGACAGACCAATCCGCAAAATTTCTGTTGCATCTGAAAGTAGAGACTCGCCCGATTACAACGGTATGAGTTGTTTTCCCTTAGGCCGTTCTAGTCATTCGTTTCGAGCATCAGAACTGCGAAAATTTTGAGTTTCTCAAGCGTTTCTTACCTCCAAACAGCCATATCTCGCGAACGGATTGATCAATCCGCAAAATTTCTGTTGCATCTGAAAGTAGAAACTCGCCCGATTACAACGGTATGTGTAGTTTTCCCCTAGGCCGTTCCAGTCATTCGTTTCGAGCATCAGAACTGCGAAAATTTTGAGTTTCTCAAGCGTTTCTTACCTCCAAACTGCCATATCTCGCGAACGGATTGACCAATCCGCAAAATTTCTGTTGCATCTGAAAGTAGAGACTCGCCCGATTACAACGGTATGCGTACTTCTCCCCTAGGCCGTTCTAGTTATTCGTTTCAAGCATCAGAACTGCGCAAATTTTGAGTTTCTCAAGCGTTTCTTACCTCCAAACTGCCATATCTCGCGAACGGACTGACCAATCCGCAAAATTTCTGTTGCATCTGAAAGTAGAGACTCGCCCGATTACAACGGTATGAGTAGTTTTCCCCTAGGCCGTTCCAGTTATTCGTTTCGAGCATCAGAACTACGAAAATTTTGAGTTTCTTAAGCGTTTCATACCTCCAAACTGCCATATCTCGCGAACGGATTGACCAATCCGGAAAATTTCTGTTGCATCTGAAAGTAGAGACTCGCCCGATTACAACGGTATGCGTACTTCTCCCCTAGGCCGTTCTAGTTATTCGTTTCAAGCATCAGAACTGCGCAAAGTTTGAGTTTCTCAAGCGATTCTTACCTCCAAACTGCCATATCTCGCGAACGGACAGACCAATCCGCAAAATTTCTGTTGCATCTGAAAGTAGAGACTCGCCCGATTACAACGGTATGAGTATTTTTCCCCTAGGCCGTTCCAGTTATTCGTTTCGAGCATCAGTACTACGAAAATTTTGAGTTTCTTAAGCGTTTCTTACCTCCAAACTGCCATACCTCGCGAACGGATTGACCAATCCGCAAAATTTCTGTTGCTTCTGAAAGTAGAAATTCGCCCGATTACAACGGTATGTGTAGTTTTCTCCTAGGCCGTTCCAGTTATTCGTGTCGAGCATCAGAACTGCGAAAATTTTGAGTTTCTCAAGCGTTTCTTACATCCAAACGGCCATATCTCGCGAACGGATTGACCAATCCGCAAAATTTCTGTTGCATTTGAAAGTAGAAACTCGCCCGATTACAACGGTATGCGCACTTTTCCCCTAGGCCGTTCTAATTATTCGTTTCGAGCATCAGAACTGCGAAAATTTTGAGTTTCTCAAGCGTTTCTTACATCCAAACGGCCATATCTCGCGAACGGATTGACCAATCCGCATAATTTCTGTTGCATCTGAAAGTAGAAACTCGCCCGATTACAACGGTATGCGTACTTTTCCCCTAGGCCGTTCTAGTTATTCGTTTCGAGCATCAGAACTGCGCAAAGTTTGAGTTTCTCAAGCGATTCTTACCTCCAAACTGCCATATCTCGCGAACGGACAGACCAATCCGCAAAATTTCTGTTGCATCTGAAAGTAGAGACTCGCCCGATTACAACGGTATAAGTATTTTTCCCCTAGGCCGTTCCAGTTATTCGTTTCGAGCATCAGTACTACGAAAATTTTGAGTTTCTTAAGCGTTTCTTACCTCCAAACTGCCATATCTCGCGAACGGATTGACCAATCCGCAAAATTTCTGTTGCTTCTGAAAGTAGAAATTCGCCCGATTACAACGGTATGTGTAGTTTTCCCCTAGGCCGTTCCAGTTATTCGTGTCGAGCATCAGAACTGCGAAAATTTTGAGTTTCTCAAGCGTTTCTTACATCCAAACGGCCATATCTCGCGAACGGATTGACCAATCCGCAAAATTTCTGTTGCATTTGAAAGTAGAAACTCGCCCGATTACAACGGTATGCGCACTTTTCCTCTAGGCCGTTCTAATTATTCGTTTCGAGCATCAGAACTGCGAAAATTTTGAGTTTCTCAAGCGTTTCTTACATCCAAACGGCCATATCTCGCGAACGGATTGACCAATCCGCATAATTTCTGTTGCATCTGAAAGTAGAAACTCGCCCGATTACAACGGTATGCGTACTTTTCCCCTAGGCCGTTCTAGTTATTCGTTTCGAGCATCAGAACTGCGAAAATTTTGAGTTTCTCAAGCGTTTCTTACATCCAAACGGCCATATCTCGCGAACGGATTGACCAATCCGCATAATTTCTGTTGCATCAGAAAGTAGAAACTCGCCCGATTACAACGGTATGTGTAGTTTTCCCCTAGGCCGTTCCAGTCATTCGTTTCGAGCATCAGAACTGCGAAAATTTTGAGTTTCTCAAGCGTTTCTTACTTCCAAACTGCCATATCTCGTGAACGGATCGACCAATCCGCAAAATTTCTATTG
Organism: Ptiloglossa arizonensis; assembly: GCF_051014685.1. Taxonomy (NCBI): domain Eukaryota; kingdom Metazoa; phylum Arthropoda; class Insecta; order Hymenoptera; family Colletidae; genus Ptiloglossa; species Ptiloglossa arizonensis. Next base: position 157,110 of record NW_027478921.1, on the reverse strand, counting down.
CATCTGAAAGCAGAAACTCGCCCGATTACATCGGTATGCGTACTTTTCCCCTAGGCCGTTCTAGTTATTCGTTTCGAGCATCAGAACTGCGAAAATTTTGAGTTTCTCGAGCGTTTCTTACCTCCAAACTGCCACATCTCGCGAACGGATTGAACAATCCGCAAAATTTCTGTTGCATTTGAAAGTAGAAACTCGCCCGATTACAACGGTATGCGCACTTTTCCCCTGGGCCGTCCTAGTTATTCGTTTCGAGCATCAGAACTGCGAAAATTTTGAGTTTCTAAAGCGTTTCTTATCTCCAAACTGTCATATCTCGCGAACGGATTGATCAATCCGCAAAATTTCTGTTGCATCTGAAAGTAGAAACTCTCCCGATTACAACGGTAGGTGTAGTTTTCCCCTAGGCCGTTCTAGTTATTCGTTTCGAGCATCAGAACTGCGAAAATTTTGAGTTTCTCAAGCGTTTCTTACCTCCAAACTGCCATATCTCGCGAACGGACAGACCAATCCGCAAAATTTCTGTTGCATCTGAAAGTAGAGACTCGCCCGATTACAACGGTATGAGTTGTTTTCCCTTAGGCCGTTCTAGTCATTCGTTTCGAGCATCAGAACTGCGAAAATTTTGAGTTTCTCAAGCGTTTCTTACCTCCAAACAGCCATATCTCGCGAACGGATTGATCAATCCGCAAAATTTCTGTTGCATCTGAAAGTAGAAACTCGCCCGATTACAACGGTATGTGTAGTTTTCCCCTAGGCCGTTCCAGTCATTCGTTTCGAGCATCAGAACTGCGAAAATTTTGAGTTTCTCAAGCGTTTCTTACCTCCAAACTGCCATATCTCGCGAACGGATTGACCAATCCGCAAAATTTCTGTTGCATCTGAAAGTAGAGACTCGCCCGATTACAACGGTATGCGTACTTCTCCCCTAGGCCGTTCTAGTTATTCGTTTCAAGCATCAGAACTGCGCAAATTTTGAGTTTCTCAAGCGTTTCTTACCTCCAAACTGCCATATCTCGCGAACGGACTGACCAATCCGCAAAATTTCTGTTGCATCTGAAAGTAGAGACTCGCCCGATTACAACGGTATGAGTAGTTTTCCCCTAGGCCGTTCCAGTTATTCGTTTCGAGCATCAGAACTACGAAAATTTTGAGTTTCTTAAGCGTTTCATACCTCCAAACTGCCATATCTCGCGAACGGATTGACCAATCCGGAAAATTTCTGTTGCATCTGAAAGTAGAGACTCGCCCGATTACAACGGTATGCGTACTTCTCCCCTAGGCCGTTCTAGTTATTCGTTTCAAGCATCAGAACTGCGCAAAGTTTGAGTTTCTCAAGCGATTCTTACCTCCAAACTGCCATATCTCGCGAACGGACAGACCAATCCGCAAAATTTCTGTTGCATCTGAAAGTAGAGACTCGCCCGATTACAACGGTATGAGTATTTTTCCCCTAGGCCGTTCCAGTTATTCGTTTCGAGCATCAGTACTACGAAAATTTTGAGTTTCTTAAGCGTTTCTTACCTCCAAACTGCCATACCTCGCGAACGGATTGACCAATCCGCAAAATTTCTGTTGCTTCTGAAAGTAGAAATTCGCCCGATTACAACGGTATGTGTAGTTTTCTCCTAGGCCGTTCCAGTTATTCGTGTCGAGCATCAGAACTGCGAAAATTTTGAGTTTCTCAAGCGTTTCTTACATCCAAACGGCCTTATCTCGCGAACGGATTGACCAATCCGCAAAATTTCTGTTGCATTTGAAAGTAGAAACTCGCCCGATTACAACGGTATGCGCACTTTTCCCCTAGGCCGTTCTAATTATTCGTTTCGAGCATCAGAACTGCGAAAATTTTGAGTTTCTCAAGCGTTTCTTACATCCAAACGGCCATATCTCGCGAACGGATTGACCAATCCGCATAATTTCTGTTGCATCTGAAAGTAGAAACTCGCCCGATTACAACGGTATGCGTACTTTTCCCCTAGGCCGTTCTAGTTATTCGTTTCGAGCATCAGAACTGCGAAAATTTTGAGTTTCTCAAGCGTTTCTTACATCCAAACGGCCATATCTCGCGAACGGATTGACCAATCCGCATAATTTCTGTTGCATCAGAAAGTAGAAACTCGCCCGATTACAACGGTATGTGTAGTTTTCCCCTAGGCCGTTCCAGTCATTCGTTTCGAGCATCAGAACTGCGAAAATTTTGAGTTTCTCAAGCGTTTCTTACTTCCAAACTGCCATATCTCGTGAACGGATCGACCAATCCGCAAAATTTCTATTGCATCTGAAAGCAGAAACTCGCCCGATTACATCGGTATGCGTACTTTTCCCCTAGGCCGTTCTAGTTATTCGTTTCGAGCATCAGAACTGCGAAAATTTTGAGTTTCTCGAGCGTTTCTTACCTCCAAACTGCCACATCTCGCGAACGGATTGACCAATCCGCAAAATTTCTGTTGCATCTGAAAGTAGAAACTCGCCCGATTATAACGGTATGTGTAGTTTTCCCCTAGGCCGTTCCAGTTATTCGCTTCGAGCATCAGAAATGCGAACATTTTGAGTTTCTCGAGCGTTTCTTACCTCCAAACTGCCATATCTCGCGAACGGATTGAACAATCCGCAAAATTTCTGTTGCATTTGAAAGTAGAAACTCGCCCGATTACAACGGTATGCGCACTTTTCCCCTGGGCCGTCCTAGTTATTCGTTTCGAGCATCAGAACTGCGAAAATTTTGAGTTTCTAAAGCGTTTCTTATCTCCAAACTGTCATATCTCGCGAACGGATTGATCAATCCGCAAAATTTCTGTTGCATCTGAAAGTAGAAACTCTCCCGATTACAACGGTAGGTGTAGTTTTCCCCTAGGCCGTTCTAGTTATTCGTTTCGAGCATCAGAACTGCGAAAATTTTGAGTTTCTCAAGCGTTTCTTACCTCCAAACTGCCATATCTCGCGAACGGACAGACCAATCCGCAAAATTTCTGTTGCATCTGAAAGTAGAGACTCGCCCGATTACAACGGTATGAGTTGTTTTCCCTTAGGCCGTTCTAGTCATTCGTTTCGAGCATCAGAACTGCGAAAATTTTGAGTTTCTCAAGCGTTTCTTACCTCCAAACTGCCATATCTCGCGAACGGACTGACCAATCCGCAAAATTTCTGTTGCATCTGAAAGTAGAGACTCGCTCGATTACAACGGTATGAGTAGTTTTCCCCTAGGCCGTTCCAGTTATTCGTTTCGAGCATCAGAACTACGAAAATTTTGAGTTTCTTAAGCGTTTCATACCTCCAAACTGCCATATCTCGCGAACGGATTGACCAATCCGCAAAATTTCTGTTGCATCTGAAAGTAGAGACTCGCCCGATTACAACGGTATGCGTACTTCTCCCCTAGGCCGTTCTAGTTATTCGTTTCAAGCATCAGAACTGCGCAAAGTTTGAGTTTCTCAAGCGATTCTAACCTCCAAACTGCCATATCTCGCGAACGGACAGACCAATCCGCAAAATTTCTGTTGCATCTGAAAGTAGAGACTCGCCCGATTACAACGGTATGCGCACTTTTCCCCTGGGCCGTCCTAGTTATTCGTTTCGAGCATCAGAACTGCGAAAATTTTGAGTTTCTAAAGCGTTTCTTATCTCCAAACTGTCATATCTCGCGAACGGATTGATCAATCCGCAAAATTTCTGTTGCTTCTGAAAGTAGAAACTCTCCCGATTACAACGGTAGGTGTCGTTTTCCCCTAGGCTGTTCTAGTTATTCGTTTCGAGCATCAGAACTGCGAAAATTTTGAGTTTCTCAAGCGTTTCTTACATCCAAACGGCCATATCTCGCGAACGGATTGACCAATCCGCATAATTTCTGTTGCATCTGAAAGTAGAGACTCGCCCGATTACAACGGTATGCGTACTTCTCCCCTAGGCCGTTCTAGTTATTCGTTTCAAGCATCAGAACTGCGCAAAGTTTGAGTTTCTCAAGCGATTCTTACCTCCAAACTGCCATATCTCGCGAACGGACAGACCAATCCGCAAAATTTCTGTTGCATCTGAAAGTAGAGACTCGCCCGATTACAACGGTATGAGTATTTTTCCCCTAGGCCGTTCCAGTTATTCGTTTCGAGCATCAGTACTACGAAAATTTTGAGTTTCTTAAGCGTTTCTTACCTCCAAACTGCCATACCTCGCGAACGGATTGACCAATCCGCAAAATTTCTGTTGCTTCTGAAAGTAGAAATTCGCCCGATTACAACGGTATGTGTAGTTTTCCCCTAGGCCGTTCCAGTTATTCGTGTCGAGCATCAGAACTGCGAAAATTTTGAGTTTCTCAAGCGTTTCTTACATCCAAACGGCCATATCTCGCGAACGGATTGACCAATCCGCAAAATTTCTGTTGCATTTGAAAGTAGAAACTCGCCCGATTACAACGGTATGCGCACTTTTCCCCTAGGCCGTTCTAATTATTCGTTTCGAGCATCAGAACTGCGAAAATTTTGAGTTTCTCAAGCGTTTCTTACATCCAAACGGCCATATCTCGCGAACGGATTGACCAATCCGCATAATTTCTGTTGCATCTGAAAGTAGAAACTCGCCCGATTACAACGGTATGCGTACTTTTCCCCTAGGCCGTTCTAGTTATTCGTTTCGAGCATCAGAACTGCGAAAATTTTGAGTTTCTCGAGCGTTTCTTACCTCCAAACTGCCACATCTCGCGAACGGATTGACCAATCCGCAAAATTTCTGTTGCATCTGAAAGTAGAAACTCGCCCGATTATAACGGTATGTGTAGTTTTCCCCTAGGCCGTTCCAGTTATTCGCTTCGAGCATCAGAAATGCGAACATTTTGAGTTTCTCGAGCGTTTCTTACCTCCAAACTGCCATATCTCGCGAACGGATTGAACAATCCGCAAAATTTCTGTTGCATTTGAAAGTAGAAACTCGCCCGATTACAACGGTATGCGCACTTTTCCCCTGGGCCGTCCTAGTTATTCGTTTCGAGCATCAGAACTGCGAAAATTTTGAGTTTCTAAAGCGTTTCTTATCTCCAAACTGTCATATCTCGCGAACGGATTGATCAATCCGCAAAATTTCTGTTGCATCTGAAAGTAGAAACTCTCCCGATTACAACGGTAGGTGTAGTTTTCCCCTAGGCCGTTCTAGTTATTCGTTTCGAGCATCAGAACTGCGAAAATTTTGAGTTTCTCAAGCGTTTCTTACCTCCAAACTGCCATATCTCGCGAACGGACAGACCAATCCGCAAAATTTCTGTTGCATCTGAAAGTAGAGACTCGCCCGATTACAACGGTATGAGTTGTTTTCCCTTAGGCCGTTCTAGTCATTCGTTTCGAGCATCAGAACTGCGAAAATTTTGAGTTTCTCAAGCGTTTCTTACCTCCAAACTGCCATATCTCGCGAACGGACTGACCAATCCGCAAAATTTCTGTTGCATCTGAAAGTAGAGACTCGCTCGATTACAACGGTATGAGTAGTTTTCCCCTAGGCCGTTCCAGTTATTCGTTTCGAGCATCAGAACTACGAAAATTTTGAGTTTCTTAAGCGTTTCATACCTCCAAACTGCCATATCTCGCGAACGGATTGACCAATCCGCAAAATTTCTGTTGCATCTGAAAGTAGAGACTCGCCCGATTACAACGGTATGCGTACTTCTCCCCTAGGCCGTTCTAGTTATTCGTTTCAAGCATCAGAACTGCGCAAAGTTTGAGTTTCTCAAGCGATTCTAACCTCCAAACTGCCATATCTCGCGAACGGACAGACCAATCCGCAAAATTTCTGTTGCATCTGAAAGTAGAGACTCGCCCGATTACAACGGTATGCGCACTTCTCCCCTGGGCCGTCCTAGTTATTCGTTTCGAGCATCAGAACTGCGAAAATTTTGAGTTTCTAAAGCGTTTCTTATCTCCAAACTGTCATATCTCGCGAACGGATTGATCAATCCGCAAAATTTCTGTTGCTTCTGAAAGTAGAAACTCTCCCGATTACAACGGTAGGTGTCGTTTTCCCCTAGGCTGTTCTAGTTATTCGTTTCGAGCATCAGAACTGCGAAAATTTTGAGTTTCTCAAGCGTTTCTTACATCCAAACGGCCATATCTCGCGAACGGATTGACCAATCCGCATAATTTCTGTTGCATCTGAAAGTAGAAACTCGCCCGATTACAACGGTATGCGTACTTCTCCCATAGGCCGTTCTAGTCATTCGTTTCGAGCATCAGATCTGCGAAAATTTTGAGTTTCTCAAGCGTTTCTTATCTCCAAACTGCCATATCTCGCGAACGGATTGATCAATCCGCAAAATTTCTGTTGCATCTGAAAGTAGAAACTCGCCCGATTACAACGGTATGCGTACTTCTCCCCTAGGCCGTTCTAGTCATTCGTTTCGAGCATCAGAACTGCGAAAATTTTGAGTTTCTCAAGCGTTTCTTACTTCCAAACTGCCATATCTCGTGAACGGATCGACCAATCCGCAAAATTTCTGTTGCATCTGAAAGTAGAAACTCGCCCGATTACATCGGTATGCGTACATTTCCCCTAGGCCGTTCTAGTTATTCGTTTCGAGCATCAGAACTGCGAAAATTTTGAGATTCTCGAGCGTTTCTTACATCCAAACTGCCACATCTCGCGAACGGATTGACCAATCCGCAAAATTTCTGTTGCATCTGAAAGTAGAGACTCGCCCGATTACAACGGTATGTGTAGTTTTCCCCTAGGCCGTTCCAGTTATTCGTTTCGAGCATCAGAACTGCGAAAATTTTGAGTTTCTTAAGCGTTTCTTACCTCCTAACTGCCATATCTCGCGAACGGATTGACCAATCCGCAAAATTTCTGTTGCTTCTGAAAGTAGAAATTCGCCCGATTACAACGGTATGTGTAGTTTTCCCCTAGGCCGTTCCAGTTATTCGTGTCGAGCATCAGAACTGCGAAAATTTTGAGTTTCTCAAGCGTTTCTTACCTCCAAACTGCCATACCTCGCGAACGGATTGACCAATCCGCAAAATTTCTGTTGCATCTGAAAGTAGAGACTCGCCCGATTACAACGGTATGCGCACTTTTACCCTGGGCCGTTCTAGTTATTCGTTTCAAGCATCAGAACTGCGCAAATTTTGAGTTTCTCAAGCGTTTCTTACCTCCAAACTGCCATATCTCGCGAACGGACAGACCAATCCGCAAAATTTCTGTTGCATCTGAAAGTAGAGACTCGCCCGATTACAACGGTATGAGTAGTTTTCCCCTAGGCCGTTCCAGTTATTCGTTTCGAGCATCAGAACTACGAAAATTTTGAGTTTCTTAAGCGTTTCTTACCTCCAAACTGCCATATCTCGCGAACGGATTGACCAATCCGCAAAATTTCTATTGCTTCTGAAAGTAGAAATTCGCCCGATTACAACGGTATGTGTAGTTTTCCCCTAGGCCGTTCCAGTTATTCGTGTCGAGCATCAGAACTGCGAAAATTTTGAGTTTCTCAAGCGTTTCTTACATCCAAACGGCCATATCTCGCGAACGGATTGACCAATCCGCAAAATTTCTATTGCATCTGAAAGCAGAAACTCGCCCGATTACATCGGTATGCGTACTTTTCCCCTAGGCCGTTCTAGTTATTCGTTTCGAGCATCAGAACTACGAAAATTTTGAGTTTCTCGAGCGTTTCTGACCTCCAAACTGCCACATCTCGCGAACGGATTGACCAATCCGCAAAATTTCTGTTGCATCTGAAAGTAGAAACTCGCCCGATTATAACGGTATGGGTAGTTTTCCCCTAGGCCGTTCCAGTTATTCGCTTCGAGCATCAGAAATGCGAACAATTTGAGTTTCTCGAGCGTTTCTTACCTCCAAACTGCCATATCTCGCGAACGGATTGAACAATCCGCAAAATTTCTGTTGCATTTGAAAGTAGAAACTCGCCCGATTACAAGGGTATGCACACTTTTCCCCTGGGCCGTCCTAGTTATTCGTTTCGAGCATCAGAACTGCGAAAATTTTGAGTTTCTAAAGCGTTTCTTATCTCCAAACTGTCATATCTCGCGAATGGATTGATCAATCCGCAAAATTTCTGTTGCATCTGAAAGTAGAAACTCTCCCGATTACAACGGTAGGTGTCGTTTTCCTCTAGGCCGTTCTAGTTATTCGTTTCGAGCATCAGAACTGCGAAAATTTTGAGTTTCTCAAGCGTTTCTTACATCCAAACGGCCATATCTCGCGAACGGATTGACCAATCCGCATAATTTCTGTTGCATCTGAAAGTAGAAACTCGCCCGATTACAACGGTATGCGTACTTCTCCCATAGGCCGTTCTAGTCATTCGTTTCGAGCATCAGATCTGCGAAAATTTTGAGTTTCTCAAGCGTTTCTTATCTCCAAACTGCCATATCTCGCGAACGGATTGATCAATCCGCAAAATTTCTGTTGCATCTGAAAGTAGAAACTCGCCCGATTACAACGGTATGCGTACTTCTCCCCTAGGCCGTTCTAGTCATTCGTTTCGAGCATCAGAACTGCGAAAATTTTGAGTTTCTCAAGCGTTTCTTACTTCCAAACTGCCATATCTCGTGAACGGATCGACCAATCCGCAAAATTTCTGTTGCATCTGAAAGTAGAAACTCGCCCGATTACAACGGTATGTGTAGTTTTCCCCTAGGCAGTTCCAGTTATTCGTGTCGAGCATCAGAACTGCGAAAATTTTGAGTTTCTCAAGCGTTTCTTACCTCCAAACAGCCATATCTCGCGAACGGATTGATCAATCCGCAAAATTTCTGCTGCATCTGAAAGTAGAAACTCACCCGATTACAACGGTATGTGTAGTTTTCCCCTAGGCCGTTCCAGTCATTCGTTTCGAGCATCAGAACTGCGAAAATTTTGAGTTTCTCAAGCGTTTCTTACATCCAAACTGCCATATCTCGCGAACGGATTGACCAATCCGCAAAATTTCTGTTGCATCTGAAAGTAGAGACTCGCCCGATTACAACGGTATGCGTACTTCTCCCCTAGGCCGTTCCAGTTATTCGTTTCGAGCATCAGAACTACGAAAATTTTGAGTTTCTTAAGCGTTTCATACCTCCAAACTGCCATATCTCGCGAACGGATTGACCAATCCGCAAAATTTCTGTTGCATCTGAAAGTAGAGACTCGCCCGTTTACAACGGTATGCGTACTTCTCCCCTAGGCCGTTCTAGTTATCCGTTTCAAGCATCAGAACTGCGCAAATTTTGAGTTTCTCAAGCGATTCTTACCTCCAAACTGCCATATCTCGCGAACGGACAGACCAATCCGCAAAATTTCTGTTGCATCTGAAAGTAGAGACTCGCCCGATTACAACGGTATGAGTATTTTTCCCCTAGGCCGTTCCAGTTATTCGTTTCGAGCATCAGTACTACGAAAATTTTGAGTTCCTTAAGCGTTTCTTACCTCCAAACTGCCATATCTCGCGAACGGATTGACCAATCCGCAAAATTTCTGTTGCTTCTGAAAGTAGAAATTCGCCCGATTACAACGGTGTGTGTAGTTTTCCCCTAGGCCGTTCCAGTTATTCGTGTCGAGCATCAGAACTGCGAAAATTTTGAGTTTCTCAAGCGTTTCTTACATCCAAACGGCCATATCTCGCGAACGGATTGACCAATCCGCAAAATTTCTGTTGCATTTGAAAGTAGAAACTCGCCCGATTACAACGGTATGCGCACTTTTCCCCTAGGCCGTTCTAATTATTCGTTTCGAGCATCAGAACTGCGAAAATTTTGAGTTTCTCAAGCGTTCCTTACATCCAAACGGCCATATCTCGCGAACGGATTGACCAATCCGCATAATTTCTGTTGCATCTGAAAGTAGAAACTCGCCCGATTACAACGGTATGCGTACTTTTCCCCTAGGCCGTTCTAGTTATTCGTTTCGAGCATCAGAACTGCGAAAATTTTGAGTTTCTCAAGCGTTTCTTACATCCAAACGGCCATATCTCGCGAACGGATTGACCAATCCGCATAATTTCTGTTGCATCAGAAAGTAGAAACTCGCCCGATTACAACGGTATGTGTAGTTTTCCCCTAGGCCGTTCCAGTCATTCGTTTCGAGCATCAGAACTGCGAAAATTTTGAGTTTCTCAAGCGTTTCTTACTTCCAAACTGCCATATCTCGTGAACGGATCGACCAATCCGCAAAATTTCTATTGCATCTGAAAGCAGAAACTCGCCCGATTACATCGGTATGCGTACTTTTCCCCTAGGCCGTTCTAGTTATTCGTTTCGAGCATCAGAACTGCGAAAATTTTGAGTTTCTCGAGCGTTTCTTACCTCCAAACTGCCACATCTCGCGAACGGATTGACCAATCCGCAAAATTTCTGTTGCATCTGAAAGTAGAAACTCGCCCGATTATAACGGTATGTGTAGTTTTCCCCTAGGCCGTTCCAGTTATTCGCTTCGAGCATCAGAAATGCGAACATTTTGAGTTTCTCGAGCGTTTCTTACCTCCAAACTGCCATATCTCGCGAACGGATTGAACAATCCGCAAAATTTCTGTTGCATTTGAAAGTAGAAACTCGCCCGATTACAACGGTATGCGCACTTTTACCCTGGGCCGTCCTAGTTATTCGTTTCGAGCATCAGAACTGCGAAAATTTTGAGTTTCTAAAGCGTTTCTTATCTCCAAACTGTCATATCTCGCGAACGGATTGATCAATCCGCAAAATTTCTGTTGCATCTGAAAGTAGAAACTCTCCCGATTACAACGGTAGGTGTAGTTTTCCCCTAGGCTGTCCTAGTTATTCGTTTCGAGCATCAGAACTGCGAAAATTTTGAGTTTCTCAAGCGTTTCTTACATCCAAACGGCCATATCTCGCGAACGGATTGACCAATCCGCATAATTTCTGTTGCATCTGAAAGTAGAAACTCGCCCGATTACAACGGTATGCGTACTTCTCCCATAGGCCGTTCTAGTCATTCGTTTCGAGCATCAGATCTGCGAAAATTTTGAGTTTCTCAAGCGTTTCTTATCTCCAAACTGCCATATCTCGCGAACGGATTGATCAATCCGCAAAATTTCTGTTGCATCTGAAAGTAGAAACTCGCCCGATTACAACGGTATGCGTACTTCTCCCCTAGGCCGTTCTAGTCATTCGTTTCGAGCATCAGAACTGCGAAAATTTTGAGTTTCTCAAGCGTTTCTTACTTCCAAACTGCCATATCTCGTGAACGGATCGACCAATCCGCAAAATTTCTGTTGCATCTGAAAGTAGAAACTCGCCCGATTACATCGGTATGCGTACATTTCCCCTAGGCCGTTCTAGTTATTCGTTTCGAGCATCAGAACTGCGAAAATTTTGAGATTCTCGAGCGTTTCTTACATCCAAACTGCCACATCTCGCGAACGGATTGACCAATCCGCAAAATTTCTGTTGCATCTGAAAGTAGAGACTCGCCCGATTACAACGGTATGTGTAGTTTTCCCCTAGGCCGTTCCAGTTATTCGTTTCGAGCATCAGAACTGCGAAAATTTTGAGTTTCTTAAGCGTTTCTTACCTCCAAACTGCCATATCTCGCGAACGGATTGACCAATCCGCAAAATTTCTGTTGCTTCTGAAAGTAGAAATTCGCCCGATTACAACGGTATGTGTAGTTTTCCCCTAGGCCGTTCCAGTTATTCGTGTCGAGCATCAGAACTGCGAAAATTTTGAGTTTCTCAAGCGTTTCTTACCTCCAAACTGCCATATCTCGCGAACGGATTGACCAATCCGCAAAATTTCTGTTGCATCTGAAAGTAGAGACTCGCCCGATTACAACGGTACGCGTACTTCTCCCCTAGGCCGTTCTAGTTATTCGTTTCAAGCATCAGAACTGCGCAAATTTTGAGTTTCTCAAGCGTTTCTTACCTCCAAACTGCCATATCTCGCGAACGGACAGACCAATCCGCAAAATTTCTGTTGCATCTGAAAGTAGAGACTCGCCCGATTACAACGGTATGAGTAGTTTTCCCCTAGGCCGTTCCAGTTATTCGTTTCGAGCATCAGAACTACGAAAATTTTGAGTTTCTTAAGCGTTTCTTACCTCCAAACTGCCATATCTCGCGAACGGATTGACCAATCCGCAAAATTTCTATTGCTTCTGAAAGTAGAAATTCGCCCGATTACAACGGTATGTGTAGTTTTCCCCTAGGCCGTTCCAGTTATTCGTGTCGAGCATCAGAACTGCGAAAATTTTGAGTTTCTCAAGCGTTTTTTACATCCAAACGGCCATATCTCGCGAACGGATTGACCAATCCGCAAAATTTCTGTTGCATTTGAAAGTAGAAACTCGCCCGATTACAACGGTATGCGCACTTTTCCCTTGGGCCGTCCTAGTTATTCGTTTCGAGCATCAGAACTGCGAAAATTTTGAGTTTCTAAAGCGTTTCTTATCTCCAAACTGTCATATCTCGCGAACGGATTGATCAATCCGCAAAATTTCTGTTGCATCTGAAAGTAGAAACTCTCCCGATTACAACGGTAGGTGTCGTTTTCCCCTAGGCCGTTCTAGTTATTCGTTTCGAGCATCAGAACTGCGAAAATTTTGAGTTTCTCAAGCGTTTCTTACATCCAAACGGCCATATCTCGCGAACGGATTGACCAATCCGCATAATTTCTGTTGCATCTGAAAGTAGAAACTCGCCCGATTACAACGGTATGCGTACTTCTCCCATAGGCCGTTCTAGTCATTCGTTTCGAGCATCAGATCTGCGAAAATTTTGAGTTTCTCAAGCGTTTCTTATCTCCAAACTGCCATATCTCGCGAACGGATTGATCAATCCGCAAAATTTCTGTTGCATCTGAAAGTAGAAACTCGCCCGATTACAACGGTATGCGTACTTCTCCCCTAGGCCGTTCTAGTCATTCGTTTCGAGCATCAGAACTGCGAAAATTTTGAGTTTCTCAAGCGTTTCTTACTTCCAAACTGCCATATCTCGTGAACGGATCGACCAATCCGCAAAATTTCTGTTGCATCTGAAAGTAGAAACTCGCCCGATTACATCGGTATGCGTACTTTTCCCCTAGGCCGTTCTAGTTATTCGTTTCGAGCATCAGAACTGCGAAAATTTTGAGATTCTCGAGCGTTTCTTACCTCCAAACTGCCACATCTCGCGAACGGATTGACCAATCCGCAAAATTTCTGTTGCATCTGAAAGTAGAGACTCGCCCGATTACAAAGGTATGTGTAGTTTTCCCCTAGGCCGTTCCAGTTATTCGTTTCGAGCATCAGAACTGCGAAAATTTTGAGTTTCTTAAGCGTTTCTTACCTCCAAACTGCCATATCTCGCGAACGGATTGACCAATCCGCAAAATTTCTGTTGCTTCTGAAAGTAGAAATTCGCCCGATTACAACGGTATGTGTAGTTTTCCCCTAGGCCGTTCCAGTTATTCGTGTCGAGCATCAGAACTGCGAAAATTTTGAGTTTCTCAAGCGTTTCTTACCTCCAAACTGCCATATCTCGCGAACGGATTGACCAATCCGCAAAATTTCTGTTGCATCTGAAAGTAGAGACTCGCCCGATTACAACGGTACGCGTACTTCTCCCCTAGGCCGTTCTAGTTATTCGTTTCAAGCATCAGAACTGCGCAAATTTTGAGTTTCTCAAGCGTTTCTTACCTCCAAACTGCCATATCTCGCGAACGGACAGACCAATCCGCAAAATTTCTGTTGCATCTGAAAGTAGAGACTCGCCCGATTACAACGGTATGAGTAGTTTTCCCCTAGGCCGTTCCAGTTATTCGTTTCGAGCATCAGAACTACGAAAATTTTGAGTTTCTTAAGCGTTTCTTACCTCCAAACTGCCATATCTCGCGAACGGATTGACCAATCCGCAAAATTTCTATTGCTTCTGAAAGTAGAAATTCGCCCGATTACAACGGTATGTGTAGTTTTCCCCTAGGCCGTTCCAGTTATTCGTGTCGAGCATCAGAACTGCGAAAATTTTGAGTTTCTCAAGCGTTTTTTACATCCAAACGGCCATATCTCGCGAACGGATTGACCAATCCGCAAAATTTCTGTTGCATTTGAAAGTAGAAACTCGCCCGATTACAACGGTATGCGCACTTTTCCCTTGGGCCGTCCTAGTTATTCGTTTCGAGCATCAGAACTGCGAAAATTTTGAGTTTCTAAAGCGTTTCTTATCTCCAAACTGTCATATCTCGCGAACGGATTGATCAATCCGCAAAATTTCTGTTGCATCTGAAAGTAGAAACTCTCCCGATTACAACGGTAGGTGTCGTTTTCCCCTAGGCCGTTCTAGTTATTCGTTTCGAGCATCAGAACTGCGAAAATTTTGAGTTTCTCAAGCGTTTCTTACATCCAAACGGCCATATCTCGCGAACGGATTGACCAATCCGCATAATTTCTGTTGCATCTGAAAGTAGAAACTCGCCCGATTACAACGGTATGCGTACTTCTCCCATAGGCCGTTCTAGTCATTCGTTTCGAGCATCAGATCTGCGAAAATTTTGAGTTTCTCAAGCGTTTCTTATCTCCAAACTGCCATATCTCGCGAACGGATTGATCAATCCGCAAAATTTCTGTTGCATCTGAAAGTAGAAACTCGCCCGATTACAACGGTATGCGTACTTCTCCCCTAGGCCGTTCTAGTCATTCGTTTCGAGCATCAGAACTGCGAAAATTTTGAGTTTCTCAAGCGTTTCTTACTTCCAAACTGCCATATCTCGTGAACGGATCGACCAATCCGCAAAATTTCTGTTGCATCTGAAAGTAGAAACTCGCCCGATTACATCGGTATGCGTACTTTTCCCCTAGGCCGTTCTAGTTATTCGTTTCGAGCATCAGAACTGCGAAAATTTTGAGATTCTCGAGCGTTTCTTACCTCCAAACTGCCACATCTCGCGAACGGATTGACCAATCCGCAAAATTTCTGTTGCATCTGAAAGTAGAGACTCGCCCGATTACAAAGGTATGTGTAGTTTTCCCCTAGGCCGTTCCAGTTATTCGTTTCGAGCATCAGAACTGCGAAAATTTTGAGTTTCTTAAGCGTTTCTTACCTCCAAACTGCCATATCTCGCGAACGGATTGACCAATCCGCAAAATTTCTGTTGCTTCTGAAAGTAGAAATTCGCCCGATTACAACGGTATGTGTAGTTTTCCCCTAGGCCGTTCCAGTTATTCGTGTCGAGCATCAGAACTGCGAAAATTTTGAGTTTCTCAAGCGTTTCTTACCTCCAAACTGCCATATCTCGCGAACGGATTGACCAATCCGCAAAATTTCTGTTGCATCTGAAAGTAGAGACTCGCCCGATTACAACGGTATGAGTAGTTTTCCCCTAGGCCGTTCCAGTTATTCGTTTCGAGCATCAGAACTACGAAAATTTTGAGTTTCTTAAGCGTTTCTTACCTCCAAACTGCCATATCTCGCGAACGGATTGACCAATCCGCAAAATTTCTATTGCTTCTGAAAGTAGAAATTCGCCCGATTACAACGGTATGTGTAGTTTTCCCCTAGGCCGTTCCAGTTATTCGTGTCGAGCATCAGAACTGCGAAAATTTTGAGTTTCTCAAGCGTTTCTTACATCCAAACGGCCATATCTCGCGAACGGATTGACCAATCCGCAAAATTTCTGTTGCATTTGAAAGTATAAACTCGCTCGATTACAACGGTATGCGCACTTTTCCCCTAGGCCGTTCTAATTATTCGTTTCGAGCATCAGAACTGCGAAAATTTTGAGTTTCTCAAGCGTTTCTTACCTCCAAACTGCCATATCTCGCGAACGGATTGAACAATCCGCAAAATTTCTGTTGCATCTGAAAGTAGAAACTCGCCCGATTACACCGGTATGCGTACTTTTCCCCTAGGCCGTTCTAGTTATTCGTTTCGAGCATCAGAACTGCGAAAATTTTGAGTTTCTCAAGCGTTTCTTACCTCCAAACTGCCACATCTCGCGAACGGATTGACCAATCCGCAAAATTTCTGTTGCATCTGAAATTAGAAACTCGCCCGATTATAACGGTATGTGTAGTTTTCCCCTAGGCCGTTCCAGTTATTCGTTTCGAGCATCAGAAATGCGAACATTTTGAGTTTCTCGAGCGTTTCTTACCTCCAAACTGCCATATCTCGCGAACGGATTGAACAATCCGCAAAATTTCTGTTGCATTTGAAAGTAGAAACTCGCCCGATTACAACGGTATGCGCACTTTTCCCCTGGGCCGTTCTAGTTATTCGTTTCGAGCATCAGAACTGCGAAAATTTTGAGTTTCTAAAGCGTTTCTTATCTCCAAACTGTCATATCTCGCGAACGGATTGACCAATCCGCAAAATTTCTGTTGCATCTGAAAGTAGAGACTCGCCCGATTACAACGGTATGAGTAGTTTTCCCCTAGGCCGTTCCAGTTATTCGTTTCGAACATCAGAACTGCGAAAATTTTGAGTTTCTCAAGCGTTTCTTACATCCAAACGGCCATATCTCGCGAACGGATTGACCAATCCGCAAAATTTCTGTTGCATTTGAAAGTATAAACTCGCTCGATTACAACGGTATGCGCACTTTTCCCCTAGGCCGTTCTAATTATTCGTTTCGAGCATCAGAACTGCGAAAATTTTGAGTTTCTCAAGCGTTTCTTACCTCCAAACTGCCATATCTCGCGAACGGATTGAACAATCCGCAAAATTTCTGTTGCATCTGAAAGTAGAAACTCGCCCGATTACAACGGTATGCGTACTTTTCCCCTAGGCCGTTCTAGTTATTCGTTTCGAGCATCAGAACTGCGAAAATTTTGAGTTTCTCAAGCGTTTCTTACCTCCAAACTGCCACATCTCGCGAACGGATTGACCAATCCGCAAAATTTCTGTTGCATCTGAAATTAGAAACTCGCCCGATTATAACGGTATGTGTAGTTTTCCCCTAGGCCGTTCCAGTTATTCGCTTCGAGCATCAGAAATGCGAACATTTTGAGTTTCTCGAGCGTTTCTTACCTCCAAACTGCCGTATCTCGCGATCGGATTGAACAATCCGCAAAATTTCTGTTGCATTTGAAAGTAGAAACTCGCCCGATTACAACGGTATGCGCACTTTTCCCCTGGGCCGTTCTAGTTATTCGTTTCGAGCATCAGAACTGCGAAAATTTTGAGTTTCTAAAGCGTTTCTTATCTCCAAACTGTCATATCTCGCGAACGGATTGACCAATCCGCAAAATTTCTGTTGCATCTGAAAGTAGAGACTCGCCCGATTACAACGGTATGAGTAGTTTTCCCCTAGGCCGTTCCAGTTATTCGTTTCGAACATCAGAACTGCGAAAATTTTGAGTTTCTCAAGCGTTTCTTACATCCAAACGGCCATATCTCGCGAACGGATTGACCAATCCGCAAAATTTCTGTTGCATTTGAAAGTATAAACTCGCTCGATTACAACGGTATGCGCACTTTTCCCCTAGGCCGTTCTAATTATTCGTTTCGAGCATCAGAACTGCGAAAATTTTGAGTTTCTCAAGCGTTTCTTACCTCCAAACTGCCATATCTCGCGAACGGATTGAACAATCCGCAAAATTTCTGTTGCATCTGAAAGTAGAAACTCGCCCGATTACAACGGTATGCGTACTTTTCCCCTAGGCCGTTCTAGTTATTCGTTTCGAGCATCAGAACTGCGAAAATTTTGAGTTTCTCAAGCGTTTCTTACCTCCAAACTGCCACATCTCGCGAACGGATTGACCAATCCGCAAAATTTCTGTTGCATCTGAAATTAGAAACTCGCCCGATTATAACGGTATGTGTAGTTTTCCCCTAGGCCGTTCCAGTTATTCGCTTCGAGCATCAGAAATGCGAACATTTTGAGTTTCTCGAGCGTTTCTTACCTCCAAACTGCCATATCTCGCGAACGGATTGAACAATCCGCAAAATTTCTGTTGCATTTGAAAGTAGAAACTCGCCCAATTACAACGGTATGCGCACTTTTCCCCTGGGCCGTTCTAGTTATTCGTTTCGAGCATCAGAACTGCGAAAATTTTGAGTTTCTAAAGCGTTTCTTATCTCCAAACTGTCATATCTCGCGAACGGATTGACCAATCCGCAAAATTTCTGTTGCATCTGAAAGTAGAGACTCGCCCGATTACAACGGTATGAGTAGTTTTCCCCTATGCCGTTCCAGTTATTCGTTTCGAACATCAGAACTGCGAAAATTTTGAGTTTCTCAAGCGTTTCTTACATCCAAACGGCCATATCTCGCGAACGGATTGACCAATCCGCAAAATTTCTGTTGCATCTGAAAGTAGAAACTAGCCCGTTTACAACGGTATGCGTACTTCTCCCATAGGCCGTTCTAGTCATTCGTTTCGAGCATCAGATCTGCGAAAATTTTGAGTTTCTCAAGCGTTTCTTATCTCCAAACTGCCATATCTCGCGAACGGATTGATCAATCCGCAAAATTTCTGTTGCATCTGAAAGTAGAGACTCGCCCGATTACAACGGTATGTGTAGTTTTCCCCTAGGCCGTTCCAGTTATTCGTTTCGAGCATCAGAACTGCGAAAATTTTGAGTTTCTTAAGCGTTTCTTACCTCCAAACTGCCATATCTCGCGAACGGATTGACCAATCCGCAAAATTTCTGTTGCTTCTGAAAGTAGAAATTCGCCCGATTACAACGGTATGTGTAGTTTTCCCCTAGGCCGTTCCAGTTATTCGTGTCGAGCATCAGAACTGCGAAAATTTTGAGTTTCTCAAGCGTTTCTTATCTCCAAACTGCCATATCTCGCGAACGGATTGATCAATCCGCAAAATTTCTGTTGCATCTGAAAGTAGAAACTCGCCCGATTACAACGGTGTGCGTACTTCTCCCCTAGGCCGTTCTAGTCATTCGTTTCGAGCATCAGAACTGCGAAAATTTTGAGTTTCTCAAGCGTTTCTTACTTCCAAACTGCCATATCTCGTGAACGGATCGACCAATCCGCAAAATTTCTGTTGCATCTGAAAGTAGAAACTCGCCCGATTACATCGGTATGCGTACTTTTCCCCTAGGCCGTTCTAGTTATTCGTTTCGAGCATCAGAACTGCGAAAATTTTGAGTTTCTTAAGCGTTTCTTACCTCCAAACTGCCATATCTCGCGAACGGATTGACCAATCCGCAAAATTTCTGTTGCTTCTGAAAGTAGAAATTCGCCCGATTACAACGGTATGTGTAGTTTTCCCCTAGGCCGTTCCAGTTATTCGTGTCGAGCATCAGAACTGCGAAAATTTTGAGTTTCTCAAGCGTTTCTTACCTCCAAACTGCCATATCTCGCGAACGGATTGACCAATCCGCAAAATTTCTGTTGCATCTGAAAGTAGAGACTCGCCCGATTACAACGGTACGCGTACTTCTCCCCTAGGCCGTTCTAGTTATTCGTTTCAAGCATCAGAACTGCGCAAATTTTGAGTTTCTCAAGCGTTTCTTACCTCCAAACTGCCATATCTCACGAACGGACTGACCAATCCGCAAAATTTCTGTTGCATCTGAAAGTAGAGACTCGCCCGATTACAACGGTATGAGTAGTTTTCCCCTAGGCCGTTCCAGTTATTCGTTTCGAGCATCAGAACTACGAAAATTTTGAGTTTCTTAAGCGTTTCTTACCTCCAAACTGCCATATCTCGCGAACGGATTGACCAATCCGCAAAATTTCTGTTGCATCTGAAAGTAGAGACTCGCCCGATTACAACGGTATGCGTACTTCTCCCCTAGGCCGTTCTAGTTATTCGTTTCAAGCATCAGAACTGCGCAAATTTTGAGTTTCTCAAGCGTTTCTTACCTCCAAACTGCCATATCTCGCGAACGGACAGACCAATCCGCAAAATTTCTGTTGCATCTGAAAGTAGAGACTCGCCCGATTACAACGGTATGAGTAGTTTTCCCCTAGGCCGTTCCAGTTATTCGTTTCGAGCATCAGAACTACGAAAATTTTGAGTTTCTTAAGCGTTTCTTACCTCCAAACTGCCATATCTCGCGAACGGATGGACCAATCCGCAAAATTTCTATTGCTTCTGAAAGTAGAAATTCGCCCGATTACAACGGTATGTGTAGTTTTCCCCTAGGCCGTTCCAGTTATTCGTGTCGAGCATCAGAACTGCGAAAATTTTGAGTTTCTCAAGCGTTTCTTACATCCAAACGGCCATATCTCGCGAACGGATTGACCAATCCGCAAAATTTCTGTTGCATTTGAAAGTATAAACTCGCTCGATTACAACGGTATGCGCACTTTTCCCCTAGGCCGTTCTAATTATTCGTTTCGAGCATCAGAACTGCGAAAATTTTGAGTTTCTCAAGCGTTTCTTACCTCCAAACTGCCATATCTCGCGAACGGATTGAACAATCCGCAAAATTTCTGTTGCATCTGAAAGTAGAAACTCGCCCGATTACAACGGTATGCGTACTTTTCCCCTAGGCCGTTCTAGTTATTCGTTTCGAGCATCAGAACTGCGAAAATTTTGAGTTTCTCAAGCGTTTCTTACCTCCAAACTGCCACATCTCGCGAACGGATTGACCAATCCGCAAAATTTCTGTTGCATCTGAAATTAGAAACTCGCCCGATTATAACGGTATGTTTAGTTTTCCCCTAGGCCGTTCCAGTTATTCGCTTCGAGCATCAGAAATGCGAACATTTTGAGTTTCTCGAGCGTTTCTTACCTCCAAACTGCCATATCTCGCGAACGGATTGAACAATCCGCAAAATTTCTGTTGCATTTGAAAGTAGAAACTCGCCCGATTACAACGGTATGCGCACTTTTCCCCTGGGCCGTTCTAGTTATTCGTTTCGAGCATCAGAACTGCGAAAATTTTGAGTTTCTAAAGCGTTTCTTATCTCCAAACTGTCATATCTCGCGAACGGATTGACCAATCCGCAAAATTTCTGTTGCATCTGAAAGTAGAGACTCGCCCGATTACAACGGTATGAGTAGTTTTCCCCTAGGCCGTTCCAGTTATTCGTTTCGAACATCAGAACTGCGAAAATTTTGAGTTTCTCAAGCGTTTCTTACATCCAAACGGCCATATCTCGCGAACGGATTGACCAATCCGCAAAATTTCTGTTGCATTTGAAAGTATAAACTCGCTCGATTACAACGGTATGCGCACTTTTCCCCTAGGCCGTTCTAATTATTCGTTTCGAGCATCAGAACTGCGAAAATTTTGAGTTTCTCAAGCGTTTCTTACCTCCAAACTGCCATATCTCGCGAACGGATTGAACAATCCGCAAAATTTCTGTTGCATCTGAAAGTAGAAACTCGCCCGATTACAACGGTATGCGTACTTTTCCCCTAGGCCGTTCTAGTTATTCGTTTCGAGCATCAGAACTGCGAAAATTTTGAGTTTCTCAAGCGTTTCTTACCTCCAAACTGCCATATCTCGCGAACGGATTGCCCAATCCGCAAAATTTCTGTTGCATCTGAAAGTAGAAACTCGCCCGATTACAACGGTATGCGCACTTCTCCCCTAGGCCGTTCTAGTCATTCGTTTCGAGCATCAGAACTGCGAAAATTTTGAGTTTCTCAAGCGTTTCTTACTTCCAAACTGCCATATCTCGTGAACGGATCGACCAATCCGCAAAATTTCTGTTGCATCTGAAAGTAGAAACTCGCCCGATTACATCGGTATGCGTACTTTTCCCCTAGGCCGTTCTAGTTATTCGTTTCGAGCGTCAGAACTGCGAAAATTTTGAGTTTCTCGAGCGTTTCTCACCTCCAAACTGCCACATCTCGCGAACGGATTGACCAATCCGCAAAATTTCTGTTGCATCTGAAAGTAGAGACTCGCCCGATTACAACGGTATGTGTAGTTTTCCCCTAGGCCGTTCCAGTTATTCGTTTCGAGCATCAGAACTACGAAAATTTTGAGTTTCTTAAGCGTTTCTTACCTCCAAACTGCCATATCTCGCGAACGGATTGACCAATCCGCAAAATTTCTGTTGCTTCTGAAAGTAGAAATTCGCCCGATTACAACGGTATGTGTAGTTTTCCCCTAGGCCGTTCCAGTTATTCGTGTCGAGCATCAGAACTGCGAAAATTTTGAGTTTCTCAAGCGTTTCTTACATCCAAACGGCCATATCTCGCGAACGGATTGACCAATCCGCAAAATTTCTGTTGCATTTGAAAGTAGAAACTCGCCCGATTACAACGGTATGCGCACTTTTCCCCTAGGCCGTTCTAATTATTCGTTTCGAGCATCAGAACTGCGAAAATTTTGAGTTTCTCGAGCGTTTCTCACCTCCAAACTGCCACATCTCGCGAACGGATTGACCAATCCGCATAATTTCTGTTGCATCTGAAAGTAGAAACTCGCCCGATTACAACGGTATGCGTACTTTTCCCCTAGGCCGTTCTAGTTATTCGTTTCGAGCATCAGAACTGCGAAAATTTTGAGTTTCTCAAGCGTTTCTTACATCCAAACGGCCATATCTCGCGAACGGATTGACCAATCCGCATAATTTCTGTTGCATCTGAAAGTAGAAACTCGCCCGATTACAACGGTATGTGTAGTTTTCCCCTAGGCCGTTCCAGTCATTCGTTTCGAGCATCAGAACTGCGAAAATTTTGAGTTTCTCAAGCGTTTCTTACTTCCAAACTGCCATATCTCGTGAACGGATCGACCAATCCGCAAAATTTCTATTGCATCTGAAAGCAGAAACTCGCCCGATTACATCGGTATGCGTACTTTTCCCCTAGGCCGTTCTAGTTATTCGTTTCGAGCATCAGAACTGCGAAAATTTTGAGTTTCTCGAGCGTTTCTTACCTCCAAACTGCCACATCTCGCGAACGGATTGACCAATCCGCAAAATTTCTGTTGCATCTGAAAGTAGAAACTCGCCCGATTATAACGGTATGTGTAGTTTTCCCCTAGGCAGTTCCAGTTATTCGCTTCGAGCATCAGAAATGCGAACATTTTGAGTTTCTCGAGCGTTTCTTACCTCCAAACTGCCATATCTCGCGAACGGATTGAACAATCCGCAAAATTTCTGTTGCATTTGAAAGTAGAAACTCGCCCGATTACAACGGTATGCGCACTTTTCCCCTGGGCCGCCCTAGTTATTCGTTTCGAGCATCAGAACTGCGAAAATTTTGAGTTTCTAAAGCGTTTCTTATCTCCAAACTGTCATATCTCGCGAACGGATTGATCAATCCGCAAAATTTCTGTTGCATCTGAAAGTAGAAACTCTCCCGATTACAACGGTAGGTGTAGTTTTCCCCTAGGCCGTTCTAGTTATTCGTTTCGAGCATCAGAACTGCGAAAATTTTGAGTTTCTCAAGCGTTTCTTACATCCAAACGGCCATATCTCGCGAACGGATTGACCAATCCGCATAATTTCTGTTGCATCTGAAAGTAGAAACTCGCCCGATTACAACGGTATGCGTACTTCTCCGATAGGCCGTTCTAGTCATTCGTTTCGAGCATCAGATCTGCGAAAATTTTGAGTTTCTCAAGCGTTTCTTATCTCCAAACTGCCATATCTCGCGAACGGATTGATCAATCCGCAAAATTTCTGTTGCATCTGAAAGTAGAAACTCGCCCGATTACAACGGTATGCGTACTTCTCCCCTAGGCCGTTCTAGTCATTCGTTTCGAGCATCAGAACTTCGAAAATTTTGAGTTTCTCAAGCGTTTCTTACTTCCAAACTGCCATATCTCGTGAACGGATCGACCAATCCGCAAAATTTCTGTTGCATCTGAAAGTAGAAACTCGCCCGATTACATCGGTATGCGTACTTTTCCCCTAGGCCGTTCTAGTTATTCGTTTCGAGCATCAGAACTGCGAAAATTTTGAGTTTCTCGAGCGTTTCTTACCTCCAAACTGCCACATCTCGCGAACGGATTGACCAATCCGCAAAATTTCTGTTGCATCTGAAAGTAGAGACTCGCCCGATTACAACGGTATGTGTAGTTTTCCCCTAGGCCGTTCCAGTTATTCGTTTCGAGCATCAGAACTGCGAAAATTTTGAGTTTCTTAAGCGTTTCCTACCTCCAAACTGCCATATCTCGCGAACGGATTGACCAATCCGCAAAATTTCTGTTGCTTCTGAAAGTAGAAATTCGCCCGATTACAACGGTATGTGTAGTTTTCCCCTAGGCCGTTCCAGTTATTCGTGTCGAGCATCAGAACTGCGAAAATTTTGAGTTTCTCAAGCGTTTCTTACCTCCAAACTGCCATATCTCGCGAACGGATTGACCAATCCGCAAAATTTCTGTTGCATCTGAAAGTAGAGACTCGCCCGTTTACAGCGGTATGCGTACTTCTCCCCTAGGCCGTTCTAGTTATTCGTTTCAAGCATCAGAACTGCGAAAATTTTGAGTTTCTCAAGCGTTTCTTATTTCCAAACTGCCATATCTCGCGAACGGATGGATCAATCCGCAAAATTTCTGTTGCATCTGAAAGTAGAAACTCGCCCGATTACAACGGTATGTGTAGTTTTCCCCTAGGCCGTTCCAGTTATTCGTGTCGAGCATCAGAACTGCGAAAATTTTGAGTTTCTCAAGCGTTTCTTACATCCAAACGGCCATATCTCGCGAACGGATTGACCCATCCGCAAAATTTCTGTTGCATTTGAAAGTAGAAACTCGCCCGATTACAACGGTATGCGCACTTTTCCCCTAGGCCGTTCTAGTTATTCGTTTCGAGCATCAGAACTGCGAAAATTTTGAGTTTCTCAAGCGTTTCTTACATCCAAACGGACATATCTCGCGAACGGATCGACCAATCCGCAAAATTTCTGTTGCATCTGAAAGCAGAAACTCGCCCGATTACATCGGTATGCGTACTTTTCCCCTAGGCCGTTCTAGTTATTCGTTTCGAGCATTAGAACTGCGAAAATTTTGAGTTTCTCGAGCGTTTCTTACCTCCAAACTGCCACATCTCGCGAACGGATTGACCAATCCGCAAAATTTCTGTTGCATCTGAAAGTAGAAACTCGCCGGATTATAACGGTATGTGTAGTTTTCCCCTAGGCCGTTCCAGTTATTCGTGTCGAGCATCAGAACTGCGAAAATTTTGAGTTTCTCAAGCGTTTCTTACATCCAAACGGCCATATCTCGCGAACGGATTGACCAATCCGCAAAATTTCTGTTGCATTTGAAAGTAGAAACTCGCCCGATTACAACGGTATGCGCACTTTTCCCCTAGGCCGTTCTAATTATTCGTTTCGAGCATCAGAACTGCGAAAATTTTGAGTTTCTCGAGCGTTTCTCACCTCCAAACTGCCACATCTCGCGAACGGATTGACCAATCCGCATAATTTCTGTTGCATCTGAAAGTAGAAACTCGCCCGATTACAACGGTATGCGTACTTTTCCCCTAGGCCGTTCTAGTTATTCGTTTCGAGCATCAGAACTGCGAAAATTTTGAGTTTCTCAAGCGTTTCTTACATCCAAACGGCCATATCTCACGAACGGACTGACCAATCCGCAAAATTTCTGTTGCATCTGAAAGTAGAGACTCGCCCGATTACAACGGTATGAGTAGTTTTCCCCTAGGCCGTTCCAGTTATTCGTTTCGAGCATCAGAACTACGAAAATTTTGAGTTTCTTAAGCGTTTCTTACCTCCAAACTGCCATATCTCGCGAACGGATTGACCAATCCGCAAAATTTCTGTTGCATCTGAAAGTAGAGACTCGCCCGATTACAACGGTATGCGTACTTCTCCCCTAGGCCGTTCTAGTTATTCGTTTCAAGCATCAGAACTGCGCAAATTTTGAGTTTCTCAAGCGTTTCTTACCTCCAAACTGCCATATCTCGCGAACGGACAGACCAATCCGCAAAATTTCTGTTGCATCTGAAAGTAGAGACTCGCCCGATTACAACGGTATGAGTAGTTTTCCCCTAGGCCGTTCCAGTTATTCGTTTCGAGCATCAGAACTACGAAAATTTTGAGTTTCTTAAGCGTTTCTTACCTCCAAACTGCCATATCTCGCGAACGGATTGACCAATCCGCAAAATTTCTGTTGCATTTGAAAGTATAAACTCGCTCGATTACAACGGTATGCGCACTTTTCCCCTAGGCCGTTCTAATTATTCGTTTCGAGCATCAGAACTGCGAAAATTTTGAGTTTCTCAAGCGTTTCTTACCTCCAAACTGCCATATCTCGCGAACGGATTGAACAATCCGCAAAATTTCTGTTGCATCTGAAAGTAGAAACTCGCCCGATTACAACGGTATGCGTACTTTTCCCCTAGGCCGTTCTAGTTATTCGTTTCGAGCATCAGAACTGCGAAAATTTTGAGTTTCTCAAGCGTTTCTTACCTCCAAACTGCCACATCTCGCGAACGGATTGACCAATCCGCAAAATTTCTGTTGCATCTGAAATTAGAAACTCGCCCGATTATAACGGTATGTGTAGTTTTCCCCTAGGCCGTTCCAGTTATTCGCTTCGAGCATCAGAAATGCGAACATTTTGAGTTTCTCGAGCGTTTCTTACCTCCAAACTGCCATATCTCGCGAACGGATTGAACAATCCGCAAAATTTCTGTTGCATTTGAAAGTAGAAACTCGCCCGATTACAACGGTATGCGCACTTTTCCCCTGGGCCGTTCTAGTTATTCGTTTCGAGCATCAGAACTGCGAAAATTTTGAGTTTCTAAAGCGTTTCTTATCTCCAAACTGTCATATCTCGCGAACGGATTGACCAATCCGCAAAATTTCTGTTGCATCTGAAAGTAGAGACTCGCCCGATTACAACGGTATGAGTAGTTTTCCCCTAGGCCGTTCCAGTTATTCGTTTCGAGCATCAGAACTGCGAAAATTTTGAGTTTCTCAAGCGTTTCTTACTTCCAAACTGCCATATCTCGTGAACGGATCGACCAATCCGCAAAATTTCTGTTGCTTCTGAAAGTAGAAATTCGCCCGATTACAACGGTATGTGTAGTTTTCCCCTAGGCCGTTCCAGTTATTCGCTTCGAGCATCAGAAATGCGAACATTTTGAGTTTCTCGAGCGTTTCTTACCTCCAAACTGCCATATCTCGCGAACGGATTGAACAATCCGCAAAATTTCTGTTGCATTTGAAAGTAGAAACTCGCCCGATTACAACGGTATGCGCACTTTTCCCCTGGGCCGTTCTAGTTATTCGTTTCGAGCATCAGAACTGCGAAAATTTTGAGTTTCTAAAGCGTTTCTTATCTCCAAACTGTCATATCTCGCGAACGGATTGACCAATCCGCAAAATTTCTGTTGCATCTGAAAGTAGAGACTCGCCCGATTACAACGGTATGAGTAGTTTTCCCCTAGGCCGTTCCAGTTATTCGTTTCGAGCATCAGAACTGCGAAAATTTTGAGTTTCTCAAGCGTTTCTTACTTCCAAACTGCCATATCTCGTGAACGGATCGACCAATCCGCAAAATTTCTGTTGCATCTGAAAGTAGAAACTCGCCCGATTACATCGGTATGCGTACTTTTCCCCTGGGCCGTTCTAGTTATTCGTTTCGAGCATCAGAACTGCGAAAATTTTGAGTTTCTCGAGCGTTTCTCACCTCCAAACTGCCACATCTCGCGAACGGATTGACCAATCCGCAAAATTTCTGTTGCATCTGAAAGTAGAGACTCGCCCGATTACAACGGTATGTGTAGTTTTCCCCTAGGCCGTTCCAGTTATTCGTTTCGAGCATCAGAACTACGAAAATTTTGAGTTTCTTAAGCGTTTCTTACCTCCAAACTGCCATATCTCGCGAACGGATTGACCAATCCGCAAAATTTCTGTTGCTTCTGAAAGTAGAAATTCGCCCGATTACAACGGTATGTGTAGTTTTCCCCTAGGCCGTTCCAGTTATTCGTGTCGAGCATCAGAACTGCGAAAATTTTGAGTTTCTCAAGCGTTTCTTACATCCAAACGGCCATATCTCGCGAACGGATTGACCAATCCGCAAAATTTCTGTTGCATTTGAAAGTAGAAACTCGCCCGATTACAACGGTATGCGCACTTTTCCCCTAGGCCGTTCTAATTATTCGTTTCGAGCATCAGAACTGCGAAAATTTTGAGTTTCTCGAGCGTTTCTCACCTCCAAACTGCCACATCTCGCGAACGGATTGACCAATCCGCATAATTTCTGTTGCATCTGAAAGTAGAAACTCGCCCGATTACAACGGTATGCGTACTTTTCCCCTAGGCCGTTCTAGTTATTCGTTTCGAGCATCAGAACTGCGAAAATTTTGAGTTTCTCAAGCGTTTCTTACATCCAAACGGCCATATCTCGCGAACGGATTGACCAATCCGCATAATTTCTGTTGCATCTGAAAGTAGAAACTCGCCCGATTACAACGGTATGTGTAGTTTTCCCCTAGGCCGTTCCAGTCATTCGTTTCGAGCATCAGAACTGCGAAAATTTTGAGTTTCTCAAGCGTTTCTTACTTCCAAACTGCCATATCTCGTGAACGGATCGACCAATCCGCAAAATTTCTATTGCATCTGAAAGCAGAAACTCGCCCGATTACATCGGTATGCGTACTTTTCCCCTAGGCCGTTCTAGTTATTCGTTTCGAGCATCAGAACTGCGAAAATTTTGAGTTTCTCGAGCGTTTCTTACCTCCAAACTGCCACATCTCGCGAACGGATTGAACAATCCGCAAAATTTCTGTTGCATTTGAAAGTAGAAACTCGCCCGATTACAACGGTATGCGCACTTTTCCCCTGGGCCGCCCTAGTTATTCGTTTCGAGCATCAGAACTGCGAAAATTTTGAGTTTCTAAAGCGTTTCTTATCTCCAAACTGTCATATCTCGCGAACGGATTGATCAATCCGCAAAATTTCTGTTGCATCTGAAAGTAGAAACTCTCCCGATTACAACGGTAGGTGTAGTTTTCCCCTAGGCCGTTCTAGTTATTCGTTTCGAGCATCAGAACTGCGAAAATTTTGAGTTTCTCAAGCGTTTCTTACATCCAAACGGCCATATCTCGCGAACGGATTGACCAATCCGCATAATTTCTGTTGCATCTGAAAGTAGAAACTCGCCCGATTACAACGGTATGCGTACTTCTCCGATAGGCCGTTCTAGTCATTCGTTTCGAGCATCAGATCTGCGAAAATTTTGAGTTTCTCAAGCGTTTCTTATCTCCAAACTGCCATATCTCGCGAACGGATTGATCAATCCGCAAAATTTCTGTTGCATCTGAAAGTAGAAACTCGCCCGATTACAACGGTATGCGTACTTCTCCCCTAGGCCGTTCTAGTCATTCGTTTCGAGCATCAGAACTTCGAAAATTTTGAGTTTCTCAAGCGTTTCTTACTTCCAAACTGCCATATCTCGTGAACGGATCGACCAATCCGCAAAATTTCTGTTGCATCTGAAAGTAGAAACTCGCCCGATTACATCGGTATGCGTACTTTTCCCCTAGGCCGTTCTAGTTATTCGTTTCGAGCATCAGAACTGCGAAAATTTTGAGTTTCTCGAGCGTTTCTTACCTCCAAACTGCCACATCTCGCGAACGGATTGACCAATCCGCAAAATTTCTGTTGCATCTGAAAGTAGAGACTCGCCCGATTACAACGGTATGTGTAGTTTTCCCCTAGGCCGTTCCAGTTATTCGTTTCGAGCATCAGAACTGCGAAAATTTTGAGTTTCTTAAGCGTTTCCTACCTCCAAACTGCCATATCTCGCGAACGGATTGACCAATCCGCAAAATTTCTGTTGCTTCTGAAAGTAGAAATTCGCCCGATTACAACGGTATGTGTAGTTTTCCCCTAGGCCGTTCCAGTTATTCGTGTCGAGCATCAGAACTGCGAAAATTTTGAGTTTCTCAAGCGTTTCTTACCTCCAAACTGCCATATCTCGCGAACGGATTGACCAATCCGCAAAATTTCTGTTGCATCTGAAAGTAGAGACTCGCCCGTTTACAGCGGTATGCGTACTTCTCCCCTAGGCCGTTCTAGTTATTCGTTTCAAGCATCAGAACTGCGAAAATTTTGAGTTTCTCAAGCGTTTCTTATTTCCAAACTGCCATATCTCGCGAACGGATGGATCAATCCGCAAAATTTCTGTTGCATCTGAAAGTAGAAACTCGCCCGATTACAACGGTATGTGTAGTTTTCCCCTAGGCCGTTCCAGTTATTCGTGTCGAGCATCAGAACTGCGAAAATTTTGAGTTTCTCAAGCGTTTCTTACATCCAAACGGCCATATCTCGCGAACGGATTGACCCATCCGCAAAATTTCTGTTGCATTTGAAAGTAGAAACTCGCCCGATTACAACGGTATGCGCACTTTTCCCCTAGGCCGTTCTAGTTATTCGTTTCGAGCATTAGAACTGCGAAAATTTTGAGTTTCTCGAGCGTTTCTTACCTCCAAACTGCCACATCTCGCGAACGGATTGACCAATCCGCAAAATTTCTGTTGCATCTGAAAGTAGAAACTCGCCGGATTATAACGGTATGTGTAGTTTTCCCCTAGGCCGTTCCAGTTATTCGTGTCGAGCATCAGAACTGCGAAAATTTTGAGTTTCTCAAGCGTTTCTTACATCCAAACGGCCATATCTCGCGAACGGATTGACCAATCCGCAAAATTTCTGTTGCATTTGAAAGTAGAAACTCGCCCGATTACAACGGTATGCGCACTTTTCCCCTAGGCCGTTCTAATTATTCGTTTCGAGCATCAGAACTGCGAAAATTTTGAGTTTCTCGAGCGTTTCTCACCTCCAAACTGCCACATCTCGCGAACGGATTGACCAATCCGCATAATTTCTGTTGCATCTGAAAGTAGAAACTCGCCCGATTACAACGGTATGCGTACTTTTCCCCTAGGCCGTTCTAGTTATTCGTTTCGAGCATCAGAACTGCGAAAATTTTGAGTTTCTCAAGCGTTTCTTACATCCAAACGGCCATATCTCGCGAACGGATTGACCAATCCGCATAATTTCTGTTGCATCTGAAAGTAGAAACTCGCCCGATTACAACGGTATGTGTAGTTTTCCCCTAGGCCGTTCCAGTCATTCGTTTCGAGCATCAGAACTGCGAAAATTTTGAGTTTCTCAAGCGTTTCTTACTTCCAAACTGCCATATCTCGTGAACGGATCGACCAATCCGCAAAATTTCTATTGCATCTGAAAGCAGAAACTCGCCCGATTACATCGGTATGCGTACTTTTCCCCTAGGCCGTTCTAGTTATTCGTTTCGAGCATCAGAACTGCGAAAATTTTGAGTTTCTCGAGCGTTTCTTACCTCCAAACTGCCACATCTCGCGAACGGATTGACCAATCCGCAAAATTTCTGTTGCATCTGAAAGTAGAAACTCGCCCGATTATAACGGTATGTGTAGTTTTCCCCTAGGCAGTTCCAGTTATTCGCTTCGAGCATCAGAAATGCGAACATTTTGAGTTTCTCGAGCGTTTCTTACCTCCAAACTGCCATATCTCGCGAACGGATTGAACAATCCGCAAAATTTCTGTTGCATTTGAAAGTAGAAACTCGCCCGATTACAACGGTATGCGCACTTTTCCCCTAGGCCGTTCTAGTTATTCGTTTCGAGCATCAGAACTGCGAAAATTTTGAGTTTCTCGAGCGTTTCTTACCTCCAAACTGCCACATCTCGCGAACGGATTGACCAATCCGCAAAATTTCTGTTGCATCTGAAAGTAGAAACTCGCCCGATTATAACGGTATGTGTAGTTTTCCCCTAGGCAGTTCCAGTTATTCGCTTCGAGCATCAGAAATGCGAACATTTTGAGTTTCTCGAGCGTTTCTTACCTCCAAACTGCCATATCTCGCGAACGGATTGAACAATCCGCAAAATTTCTGTTGCATTTGAAAGTAGAAACTCGCCCGATTACAACGGTATGCGCACTTTTCCCCTGGGCCGCCCTAGTTATTCGTTTCGAGCATCAGAATTGCGAAAATTTTGAGTTTCTAAAGCGTTTCTTATCTCCAAACTGTCATATCTCGCGAACGGATTGATCAATCCGCAAAATTTCTGTTGCATCTGAAAGTAGAAACTCTCCCGATTACAACGGTAGGTGTAGTTTTCCCCTAGGCCGTTCTAGTTATTCGTTTCGAGCATCAGAACTGCGAAAATTTTGAGTTTCTCAAGCGTTTCTTACATCCAAACGGCCATATCTCGCGAACGGATTGACCAATCCGCATAATTTCTGTTGCATCTGAAAGTAGAAACTCGCCCGATTACAACGGTATGCGTACTTCTCCGATAGGCCGTTCTAGTCATTCGTTTCGAGCATCAGATCTGCGAAAATTTTGAGTTTCTCAAGCGTTTCTTATCTCCAAACTGCCATATCTCGCGAACGGATTGATCAATCCGCAAAATTTCTGTTGCATCTGAAAGTAGAAACTCGCCCGATTACAACGGTATGCGTACTTCTCCCCTAGGCCGTTCTAGTCATTCGTTTCGAGCATCAGAACTTCGAAAATTTTGAGTTTCTCAAGCGTTTCTTACTTCCAAACTGCCATATCTCGTGAACGGATCGACCAATCCGCAAAATTTCTGTTGCATCTGAAAGTAGAAACTCGCCCGATTACATCGGTATGCGTACTTTTCCCCTAGGCCGTTCTAGTTATTCGTTTCGAGCATCAGAACTGCGAAAATTTTGAGTTTCTCGAGCGTTTCTTACCTCCAAACTGCCACATCTCGCGAACGGATTGACCAATCCGCAAAATTTCTGTTGCATCTGAAAGTAGAGACTCGCCCGATTACAACGGTATGTGTAGTTTTCCCCTAGGCCGTTCCAGTTATTCGTTTCGAGCATCAGAACTGCGAAAATTTTGAGTTTCTTAAGCGTTTCCTACCTCCAAACTGCCATATCTCGCGAACGGATTGACCAATCCGCAAAATTTCTGTTGCTTCTGAAAGTAGAAATTCGCCCGATTACAACGGTATGTGTAGTTTTCCCCTAGGCCGTTCCAGTTATTCGTGTCGAGCATCAGAACTGCGAAAATTTTGAGTTTCTCAAGCGTTTCTTACCTCCAAACTGCCATATCTCGCGAACGGATTGACCAATCCGCAAAATTTCTGTTGCATCTGAAAGTAGAGACTCGCCCGTTTACAGCGGTATGCGTACTTCTCCCCTAGGCCGTTCTAGTTATTCGTTTCAAGCATCAGAACTGCGAAAATTTTGAGTTTCTCAAGCGTTTCTTATTTCCAAACTGCCATATCTCGCGAACGGATGGATCAATCCGCAAAATTTCTGTTGCATCTGAAAGTAGAAACTCGCCCGATTACAACGGTATGTGTAGTTTTCCCCTAGGCCGTTCCAGTTATTCGTGTCGAGCATCAGAACTGCGAAAATTTTGAGTTTCTCAAGCGTTTCTTACATCCAAACGGCCATATCTCGCGAACGGATTGACCCATCCGCAAAATTTCTGTTGCATTTGAAAGTAGAAACTCGCCCGATTACAACGGTATGCGCACTTTTCCCCTAGGCCGTTCTAGTTATTCGTTTCGAGCATCAGAACTGCGAAAATTTTGAGTTTCTCAAGCGTTTCTTACATCCAAACGGACATATCTCGCGAACGGATCGACCAATCCGCAAAATTTCTGTTGCATCTGAAAGCAGAAACTCGCCCGATTACATCGGTATGCGTACTTTTCCCCTAGGCCGTTCTAGTTATTCGTTTCGAGCATTAGAACTGCGAAAATTTTGAGTTTCTCGAGCGTTTCTTACCTCCAAACTGCCACATCTCGCGAACGGATTGACCAATCCGCAAAATTTCTGTTGCTTCTGAAAGTAGAAATTCGCCCGATTACAACGGTATGTGTAGTTTTCCCCTAGGCCGTTCCAGTTATTCGTGTCGAGCATCAGAACTGCGAAAATTTTGAGTTTCTCAAGCGTTTCTTACATCCAAACGGCCATATCTCGCGAACGGATTGACCAATCCGCATAATTTCTGTTGCATCTGAAAGTAGAAACTCGCCCGATTACAACGGTATGCGTACTTCTCCCATAGGCCGTTCTAGTCATTCGTTTCGAGCATCAGATCTGCTAAAATTTTGAGTTTCTCAAGCGTTTCTTATCTCCAAACTGCCATATCTCGCGAACGGATTGATCAATCCGCAAAATTTCTGTTGCATCTGAAAGTAGAAACTCGCCCGATTACAACGGTATGCGTACTTCTCCCCTAGGACGTTCTACTTATTCGTTTCAAGCATCAGAACTGCGCAAATTTTGAGTTTCTCAAGCGTTTCTTACCTCCAAACTGCCATATCTCGCGAACGGACTGACCAATCCGCAAAATTTCTGTTGCATCTGAATGTAGAGACTCGCCCGATTACAACGGTATGTGTAGTTTTCCCCTAGGCCGTTCCAGTTATTCGTTTCGAGCATCAGAACTGCGAAAATTTTGAGTTTCTTAAGCGTTTCTTACCTCCAAACTGCCATATCTCGCGAACGGATTGACCAATCCGCAAAATTTCTGTTGCTTCTGAAAGCAGAAATTCGCCCCATTACAACGGTATGTGTAGTTTTCCCCTAGGCCGTTCCAGTTATTCGTGTCGAGCATCAGAACTGCGAAAATTTTGAGCTTCTCAAGCGTTTCTTATCTCCAAACTGCCATATCTCGCGAACGGATTGATCAATCCGCAAAATTTCTGTTGCATCTGAAAGTAGAAACTCGCCCGATTACAACGGTATGCGTACTTCTCCCCTAGGACGTTCTAGTCATTCGTTTCGAGCATCAGAACTGCGAAAATTATGAGTTTCTCAAGCGTTTCTCACTTCCAAACTGCCATATATCGCGAACGGATAGACCAATCCGCAAAATTTCTGTTGCATCTGAAAGTAGAAACTCGCCCGATTACAACGGTATGTGTAGTTTTCCCCTAGGCCGTTCCAGTCATTCGTTTCGAGCATCAGAACTTTGACAATTTTGAGTTTCTCAAGCGTTTCTTACCTCCAAACTGCCATATCTCGCGAACGGATTGACCAATCCGCAAAATTTCTGTTGCATCTGAAAGTAGAGACTCGCCCGATTACAACGGTATGAGTTGTTTTCCCTTAGGCCGTTCTAGTCATTCGCTTCGAGCATCAGAACTGCGAAAATTTTGAGTGTCTCAAGCGTTTCTTACCTCCAAACTGCCATATCTCGCGAACGGATTGACCAATCCGCAAAATTTCTGTTGCATCTGAAAGTAGAAACTCGCCCGATTACAACGGTATGCGTACTTCTCCCCTAGGCCGTTCTAGTCATTCGTTCCGAGAATCAGAACTGCGAAAATTTTGAGTTTCTCAAGCGTTTCTTACTTCCAAACTGCCATAACTCACGAACGGATCGACCAATCCGCAAAATTTCTGTTGCATCTGAAAGTAGAAACTCGCCCGATTACAACGGTATGTGTAGTTTTCCCCTAGGCCGTTCCAGTCATTCGTTTCGAGCATCAGAACTGCGAAAATTTTGAGTTTCTCAAGCGTTTCTTACCTCCAAACTGCCATATCTCGCGAACGGATTGACCAATCCGCAAAATTTCTGTTGCATCTGAAAGTAGAGACTCGCCCGATTACAACGGTAAGAGTTGTTTTCCCTTAGGCCGTTCTAGTCACTCGTTTCGAGCATCAGAACTGCGAAAATTTTGAGTGTCTCAAGCGTTTCTTACATCCAAACTGCCATATCTCGCGAACGGATTGATCAATCCGCAAAATTTCTGCTGCATCTGAAAGTAGAAACTCGCCCGATTACAACGGTATGCGTACTTCTCCCCTAGGCCGATCTACTTATTCGTTTCAAGCATCAGAACTGCGCAAATTTTGAGTTTCTCAAGCGTTTCTTACCTCCAAACTGCCATATCTCGCGAACGGACTGACCAATCCGCAAAATTTCTGTTGCATCTGAAAGTAGAGACTCGCCCGATTACAACGGTATGAGTAGTTTTCCCCTAGGCCGTTCCAGTTATTCGTTTCGAGCATCAGAACTGCGAAAATTTTGAGTTTCTTAAGCGTTTCTTACCTCCAAACTGCCATATCTCGCGAACGGATTGACCAATCCGCAAAATTTCTGTTGCTTCTGAAAGTAGAAATTCGCCCGATTACAACGGTATGTGTAGTTTTCCCCTAGGCCGTTCCAGTTATTCGTGTCGAGCATCAGAACTGCGAAAATTTTGAGTTTCACAAGCGTTTCTTACATCCAAACGGCCATATCTCGCGAACGGATTGACCAATCCGCATAATTTCTGTTGCATCTGAAAGTAGAAACTCGCCCGATTACAACGGTATGCGTACTTCTCCCATAGGCCGTTCTAGTCATTCGTTTCGAGCATCAGATCTGCGAAAATTTTGAGTTTCTCAAGCGTTTCTTATCTCCAAACTGCCATATCTCGCGAACGGATTGATCAATCCGCAAAATTTCTGTTGCATCTGAAAGTAGAAACTCGCCCGATTACAACGGTATGCGTACTTCTCCCCTAGGACGTTCTACTTATTCGTTTCAAGCATCAGAACTGCGCAAATTTTGAGTTTCTCAAGCGTTTCTTACCTCCAAACTGCCATATCTCGCGAACGGACTGACCAATCCGCAAAATTTCTGTTGCATCTGAATGTAGAGACTCGCCCGATTACAACGGTATGTGTAGTTTTCCCCTAGGCCGTTCCAGTTATTCGTTTCGAGCATCAGAACTGCGAAAATTTTGAGTTTCTTAAGCGTTTCTTACCTCCAAACTGCCATATCTCGCGAACGGATTGACCAATCCGCAAAATTTCTGTTGCTTCTGAAAGCAGAAATTCGCCCCATTACAACGGTATGTGTAGTTTTCCCCTAGGCCGTTCCAGTTATTCGTGTCGAGCATCAGAACTGCGAAAATTTTGAGCTTCTCAAGCGTTTCTTATCTCCAAACTGCCATATCTCGCGAACGGATTGATCAATCCGCAAAATTTCTGTTGCATCTGAAAGTAGAAACTCGCCCGATTACAACGGTATGCGTACTTCTCCCCTAGGACGTTCTAGTCATTCGTTTCGAGCATCAGAACTGCGAAAATTTTGAGTTTCTCAAGCGTTTCTCACTTCCAAACTGCCATATCTCGCGAACGGATAGACCAATCCGCAAAATTTCTGTTGCATCTGAAAGTAGAAACTCGCCCGATTACAACGGTATGTGTAGTTTTCCCCTAGGCCGTTCCAGTCATTCGTTTCGAGCATCAGAACTTTGACAATTTTGAGTTTCTCAAGCGTTTCTTACCTCCAAACTGCCATATCTCGTGAACGGATTGACCAATCCGCAAAATTTCTGTTGCATCTGAAAGTAGAGACTCGCCCGATTACAACGGTAGGAGTTGTTTTCCCTTAGGCCGTTCTAGTCATTCGCTTCGAGCATCAGAACTGCGAAAATTTTGAGTGTCTCAAGCGTTCCTTACCTCCAAACTGCCATATCTCGCGAACGGATTGATCAATCCGCAAAATTTCTGTTGCATCTGAAAGTAGAAACTCGCCCGATTACAACGGTATGCGTACTTCTCCCCTAGGCCGTTCTAGTTATTCGTTTCAAGCATCAGAACTGCGCAAATTTTGAGTTTCTCAAGCGTTTCTTACTTCCAAACTGCCATATCTCGCGAACGGAATGACCAATCCGCAAAATTTCTGTTGCATCTGAAAGTAGAGACTCGCCCGATTACAACGGTATGAGTAGTTTTCCCCTAGGCCTTTCCAGTTATTCGGTTCGAGCATTAGAACTGCGAAAATTTTGAGTTTCTCAAGCGTTTCTTACATCCAAACGGCCATATCTCGCGAACGGATTGACCAAACCGCATAATTTCTGTTGCATCTAAAAGTAGAAACTCGCCCGATTACAACGGTATGCGTACTTCTCCCATAGGCCGTTCTAGTCATTCGTTTCGAGCATCAGAACTGCGAAAATTTTGAGTTTCTCAAGCGTTTCTTACCTTCAAACTGCCATATCTCGCGAATGGGTTGACCAATCCGCAAAATTTCTGTTGCATCTGAAAGTAGAAACTCGCCCGATTACAACGGTATGAGTAGTTTTCCCCTAGGCCGTTCCAGTTATTCGTTTCGAGCATCAGAACTGCGAAAATTTTGAGTTTCTTAAGCGTTTCTTACCTCCAAACTGCCATATCTCGCGAACGGATTGACCAATCCGCAAAATTTCTGTTGCTTCTGAAAGTAGAAATTCGCCCGATTACAACGGTATGTGTAGTTTTCCACTAGGCCGTTCCAGTTATTCGTGTCGAGCATCAGAACTGCGAAAATTTTGAGTTTCTCAAGCGTTTCTTACATCCAAACGGCCATATCTCGCGAACGGATTGACCAATCCGCATAATTTCTGTAGCATCTGAAAGTACAAACTCGCCCGATTACAACGCTATGCGCACTTTTCCCCTAGGCCGTTCTAGTTATTCGTTTCGAGCATCAGAACTGCGAAAATTTTGAGTTTCTCAAGCGTTTCTTACATCCAAACGGCCATATCTCGC
This sequence comes from Ptiloglossa arizonensis, assembly GCF_051014685.1. Taxonomy (NCBI): domain Eukaryota; kingdom Metazoa; phylum Arthropoda; class Insecta; order Hymenoptera; family Colletidae; genus Ptiloglossa; species Ptiloglossa arizonensis. The sequence goes on along the minus strand of NW_027478921.1, from coordinate 118,818 downwards.
GAACGGATTGACCAATCCGCATAATTTCTGTTGCATCTGAAAGTAGAAACTCGCCCGATTACAACGGTATGCGCAGTTCTCCCATAGGCCGTTCTAGTCATTCGTTTCGAGCATCAGAACTGCGAAAATTTTGAGTTTCTCAAGCGTTTCTTACATCCAAACGGCCATATCTCGCGAACGGATTGACCAATCCGCATAATTTCTGTTGCATCTGAAAGTACAAACTGGCACGATTACAACGGTATGTGTAGTTTTCCCCTAGGCCGCTCCAGTTATTCGTTTCGAGCATCAGAAATGCGAAAATTTTGAGTTTCTCAAGCGTTTCTTACCTCCAAACTGCCATATCTCGCGAACGGGTTGACCAATCCGCAAAATTTCTGTTGCATCTGAAAGTAGAAACTCGCCCGATTACAACGGTATGTGTAGTTTTCCCCTAGGCCGTTCCAGTCATTCGCTTCGAGCATCAGAACTGCGAAAATTTTGAGTGTCTCAAGCGTTTCTTACCTCCAAACTGCCATATCTCGCGAACGGATTGATCAATCCGCAAAATTTCTGTTGCATCTGAAAGTAGAAACTCGCCCGATTACAACGGTATGCGTACTTCTCCCCTAGGCCGTTCTAGTTATTCGTTTCAAGCATCAGAACTGCGAAAATTTTGAGTTTCTCGAGCATTTCTTACCTCCAAACTGCCACATCTCGCGAACGGATTGACCAATCCGCAAAATTTCTGTTGCATCTGAAAGTAGAAACTCGCCCGATTATAACGGTGTGTGTAGTTTTCCCCTAGGCCGTTCCAGTTATTCGTTTCGAGCATCAGAAATGCGAACATTTTGAGTTTCTCGATCGTTTCTTACCTCCAAACTGCCATATCTCGCGAACGGATTGAACAATCCGCAAAATTTCTGTTGCATCTGAAAGTAGAAACTCGCCCGATTACATCGGTATGCGTACTTTTCCCCTAGGCCGTTCTAGTTATTCGTTTCGAGCATCAGAACTGCGAAAATTTTGAGTTTCTTAAGCGTTTCTTACCTCCAAACTGCCATATCTCGCGAACGGATTGACCAATCCGCAATATTTCTGTTGCTTCTGAAAGTAGAAATTCGCCCGATTACAACGGTATGCGTACTTCTCCCATAGGCCGTTCTAGTCATTCGTTTCGAGCATCAGAACTGCGAAAATTTTGAGTTTCTCAAGCGTTTCTTATCTCCAAACTGCCATATCTCGCGAAAGGATTGATCAATCCGCAAAATTTCTGTTGCATCTGAAAGTAGAAACTCGCCCGATTACAACGGTATGCGTACTTCTCCCCTAGGCCGTTCTAGTCATTCGTTTCGAGCATCAGAACTTCGAAAATTTTGAGTTTCTCAAGCGTTTCTTACTTCCAAACTGCCATATCTCGTGAACGGATCGACCAATCCGCAAAATTTCTGTTGCATCTGAAAGTAGAAACTCGCCCGATTACATCGGTATGCGTACTTTTCCCCTAGGCCGTTCTAGTTATTCGTTTCGAGCATCAGAACTGCGAAAATTTTGAGTTTCTCGAGCGTTTCTTACCTCCAAACTGCCACATCTCGCGAACGGATTGACCAATCCGCAAAATTTCTGTTGCATCTGAAAGTAGAGACTCGCCCGATTACAACGGTATGTGTAGTTTTCCCCTAGGCCGTTCCAGTTATTCGTTTCGAGCATCAGAACTGCGAAAATTTTGAGTTTCTTAAGCGTTTCCTACCTCCAAACTGCCATATCTCGCGAACGGATTGACCAATCCGCAAAATTTCTGTTGCTTCTGAAAGTAGAAATTCGCCCGATTACAACGGTATGTGTAGTTTTCCCCTAGGCCGTTCCAGTTATTCGTGTCGAGCATCAGAACTGCGAAAATTTTGAGTTTCTCAAGCGTTTCTTACCTCCAAACTGCCATATCTCGCGAACGGATTGACCAATCCGCAAAATTTCTGTTGCATCTGAAAGTAGAGACTCGCCCGTTTACAGCGGTATGCGTACTTCTCCCCTAGGCCGTTCTAGTTATTCGTTTCAAGCATCAGAACTGCGAAAATTTTGAGTTTCTCAAGCGTTTCTTATTTCCAAACTGCCATATCTCGCGAACGGATGGATCAATCCGCAAAATTTCTGTTGCATCTGAAAGTAGAAACTCGCCCGATTACAACGGTATGTGTAGTTTTCCCCTAGGCCGTTCCAGTTATTCGTGTCGAGCATCAGAACTGCGAAAATTTTGAGTTTCTCAAGCGTTTCTTACATCCAAACGGCCATATCTCGCGAACGGATTGACCCATCCGCAAAATTTCTGTTGCATTTGAAAGTAGAAACTCGCCCGATTACAACGGTATGCGCACTTTTCCCCTAGGCCGTTCTAGTTATTCGTTTCGAGCATTAGAACTGCGAAAATTTTGAGTTTCTCGAGCGTTTCTTACCTCCAAACTGCCACATCTCGCGAACGGATTGACCAATCCGCAAAATTTCTGTTGCATCTGAAAGTAGAAACTCGCCGGATTATAACGGTATGTGTAGTTTTCCCCTAGGCCGTTCCAGTTATTCGTGTCGAGCATCAGAACTGCGAAAATTTTGAGTTTCTCAAGCGTTTCTTACATCCAAACGGCCATATCTCGCGAACGGATTGACCCATCCGCAAAATTTCTGTTGCATTTGAAAGTAGAAACTCGCCCGATTACAACGGTATGCGCACTTTTCCCCTAGGCCGTTCTAATTATTCGTTTCGAGCATCAGAACTGCGAAAATTTTGAGTTTCTCGAGCGTTTCTCACCTCCAAACTGCCACATCTCGCGAACGGATTGACCAATCCGCATAATTTCTGTTGCATCTGAAAGTAGAAACTCGCCCGATTACAACGGTATGCGTACTTTTCCCCTAGGCCGTTCCAGTCATTCGCTTCGAGCATCAGAACTGCGAAAATTTTGAGTGTCTCAAGCGTTTCTTACCTCCAAACTGCCATATCTCGCGAACGGATTGATCAATCCGCAAAATTTCTGTTGCATCTGAAAGTAGAAACTCGCCCGATTACAACGGTATGCGTACTTCTCCCCTAGGCCGTTCTAGTTATTCGTTTCAAGCATCAGAACTGCGAAAATTTTGAGTTTCTCGAGCATTTCTTACCTCCAAACTGCCACATCTCGCGAACGGATTGACCAATCCGCAAAATTTCTGTTGCATCTGAAAGTAGAAACTCGCCCGATTATAACGGTGTGTGTAGTTTTCCCCTAGGCCGTTCCAGTTATTCGTTTCGAGCATCAGAAATGCGAACATTTTGAGTTTCTCGATCGTTTCTTACCTCCAAACTGCCATATCTCGCGAACGGATTGAACAATCCGCAAAATTTCTGTTGCATCTGAAAGTAGAAACTCGCCCGATTACATCGGTATGCGTACTTTTCCCCTAGGCCGTTCTAGTTATTCGTTTCGAGCATCAGAACTGCGAAAATTTTGAGTTTCTTAAGCGTTTCTTACCTCCAAACTGCCATATCTCGCGAACGGATTGACCAATCCGCAATATTTCTGTTGCTTCTGAAAGTAGAAATTCGCCCGATTACAACGGTATGCGTACTTCTCCCATAGGCCGTTCTAGTCATTCGTTTCGAGCATCAGAACTGCGAAAATTTTGAGTTTCTCAAGCGTTTCTTATCTCCAAACTGCCATATCTCGCGAAAGGATTGATCAATCCGCAAAATTTCTGTTGCATCTGAAAGTAGAAACTCGCCCGATTACAACGGTATGCGTACTTCTCCCCTAGGCCGTTCTAGTCATTCGTTTCGAGCATCAGAACTTCGAAAATTTTGAGTTTCTCAAGCGTTTCTTACTTCCAAACTGCCATATCTCGTGAACGGATCGACCAATCCGCAAAATTTCTGTTGCATCTGAAAGTAGAAACTCGCCCGATTACATCGGTATGCGTACTTTTCCCCTAGGCCGTTCTAGTTATTCGTTTCGAGCATCAGAACTGCGAAAATTTTGAGTTTCTCGAGCGTTTCTTACCTCCAAACTGCCACATCTCGCGAACGGATTGACCAATCCGCAAAATTTCTGTTGCATCTGAAAGTAGAGACTCGCCCGATTACAACGGTATGTGTAGTTTTCCCCTAGGCCGTTCCAGTTATTCGTTTCGAGCATCAGAACTGCGAAAATTTTGAGTTTCTTAAGCGTTTCCTACCTCCAAACTGCCATATCTCGCGAACGGATTGACCAATCCGCAAAATTTCTGTTGCTTCTGAAAGTAGAAATTCGCCCGATTACAACGGTATGTGTAGTTTTCCCCTAGGCCGTTCCAGTTATTCGTGTCGAGCATCAGAACTGCGAAAATTTTGAGTTTCTCAAGCGTTTCTTACCTCCAAACTGCCATATCTCGCGAACGGATTGACCAATCCGCAAAATTTCTGTTGCATCTGAAAGTAGAGACTCGCCCGTTTACAGCGGTATGCGTACTTCTCCCCTAGGCCGTTCTAGTTATTCGTTTCAAGCATCAGAACTGCGAAAATTTTGAGTTTCTCAAGCGTTTCTTATTTCCAAACTGCCATATCTCGCGAACGGATGGATCAATCCGCAAAATTTCTGTTGCATCTGAAAGTAGAAACTCGCCCGATTACAACGGTATGTGTAGTTTTCCCCTAGGCCGTTCCAGTTATTCGTGTCGAGCATCAGAACTGCGAAAATTTTGAGTTTCTCAAGCGTTTCTTACATCCAAACGGCCATATCTCGCGAACGGATTGACCCATCCGCAAAATTTCTGTTGCATTTGAAAGTAGAAACTCGCCCGATTACAACGGTATGCGCACTTTTCCCCTAGGCCGTTCTAGTTATTCGTTTCGAGCATTAGAACTGCGAAAATTTTGAGTTTCTCGAGCGTTTCTTACCTCCAAACTGCCACATCTCGCGAACGGATTGACCAATCCGCAAAATTTCTGTTGCATCTGAAAGTAGAAACTCGCCGGATTATAACGGTATGTGTAGTTTTCCCCTAGGCCGTTCCAGTTATTCGTGTCGAGCATCAGAACTGCGAAAATTTTGAGTTTCTCAAGCGTTTCTTACATCCAAACGGCCATATCTCGCGAACGGATTGACCCATCCGCAAAATTTCTGTTGCATTTGAAAGTAGAAACTCGCCCGATTACAACGGTATGCGCACTTTTCCCCTAGGCCGTTCTAATTATTCGTTTCGAGCATCAGAACTGCGAAAATTTTGAGTTTCTCGAGCGTTTCTCACCTCCAAACTGCCACATCTCGCGAACGGATTGACCAATCCGCATAATTTCTGTTGCATCTGAAAGTAGAAACTCGCCCGATTACAACGGTATGCGTACTTTTCCCCTAGGCCGTTCTAGTTATTCGTTTCGAGCATCAGAACTGCGAAAATTTTGAGTTTCTCAAGCGTTTCTTACATCCAAACGGCCATATCTCGCGAACGGATTGACCAATCCGCATAATTTCTGTTGCATCTGAAAGTAGAAACTCGCCCGATTACAACGGTATGTGTAGTTTTCCCCTAGGCCGTTCCAGTCATTCGTTTCGAGCATCAGAACTGCGAAAATTTTGAGTTTCTCAAGCGTTTCTTACTTCCAAACTGCCATATCTCGTGAACGGATCGACCAATCCGCAAAATTTCTATTGCATCTGAAAGCAGAAACTCGCCCGATTACATCGGTATGCGTACTTTTCCCCTAGGCCGTTCTAGTTATTCGTTTCGAGCATCAGAACTGCGAAAATTTTGAGTTTCTCGAGCGTTTCTTACCTCCAAACTGCCACATCTCGCGAACGGATTGACCAATCCGCAAAATTTCTGTTGCATCTGAAAGTAGAAACTCGCCCGATTATAACGGTATGTGTAGTTTTCCCCTAGGCAGTTCCAGTTATTCGCTTCGAGCATCAGAAATGCGAACATTTTGAGTTTCTCGAGCGTTTCTTACCTCCAAACTGCCATATCTCGCGAACGGATTGAACAATCCGCAAAATTTCTGTTGCATTTGAAAGTAGAAACTCGCCCGATTACAACGGTATGCGCACTTTTCCCCTAGGCCGTTCTAGTTATTCGTTTCGAGCATCAGAACTGCGAAAATTTTGAGTTTCTCGAGCGTTTCTTACCTCCAAACTGCCACATCTCGCGAACGGATTGACCAATCCGCAAAATTTCTGTTGCATCTGAAAGTAGAAACTCGCCCGATTATAACGGTATGTGTAGTTTTCCCCTAGGCAGTTCCAGTTATTCGCTTCGAGCATCAGAAATGCGAACATTTTGAGTTTCTCGAGCGTTTCTTACCTCCAAACTGCCATATCTCGCGAACGGATTGAACAATCCGCAAAATTTCTGTTGCATTTGAAAGTAGAAACTCGCCCGATTACAACGGTATGCGCACTTTTCCCCTGGGCCGCCCTAGTTATTCGTTTCGAGCATCAGAATTGCGAAAATTTTGAGTTTCTAAAGCGTTTCTTATCTCCAAACTGTCATATCTCGCGAACGGATTGATCAATCCGCAAAATTTCTGTTGCATCTGAAAGTAGAAACTCTCCCGATTACAACGGTAGGTGTAGTTTTCCCTAGGCCGTTCTAGTTATTCGTTTCGAGCATCAGAACTGCGAAAATTTTGAGTTTCTCAAGCGTTTCTTACATCCAAACGGCCATATCTCGCGAACGGATTGACCAATCCGCATAATTTCTGTTGCATCTGAAAGTAGAAACTCGCCCGATTACAACGGTATGCGTACTTCTCCGATAGGCCGTTCTAGTCATTCGTTTCGAGCATCAGATCTGCGAAAATTTTGAGTTTCTCAAGCGTTTCTTATCTCCAAACTGCCATATCTCGCGAACGGATTGATCAATCCGCAAAATTTCTGTTGCATCTGAAAGTAGAAACTCGCCCGATTACAACGGTATGCGTACTTCTCCCCTAGGCCGTTCTAGTCATTCGTTTCGAGCATCAGAACTTCGAAAATTTTGAGTTTCTCAAGCGTTTCTTACTTCCAAACTGCCATATCTCGTGAACGGATCGACCAATCCGCAAAATTTCTGTTGCATCTGAAAGTAGAAACTCGCCCGATTACATCGGTATGCGTACTTTTCCCCTAGGCCGTTCTAGTTATTCGTTTCGAGCATCAGAACTGCGAAAATTTTGAGTTTCTCGAGCGTTTCTTACCTCCAAACTGCCACATCTCGCGAACGGATTGACCAATCCGCAAAATTTCTGTTGCATCTGAAAGTAGAGACTCGCCCGATTACAACGGTATGTGTAGTTTTCCCCTAGGCCGTTCCAGTTATTCGTTTCGAGCATCAGAACTGCGAAAATTTTGAGTTTCTTAAGCGTTTCCTACCTCCAAACTGCCATATCTCGCGAACGGATTGACCAATCCGCAAAATTTCTGTTACTTCTGAAAGTAGAAATTCGCCCGATTACAACGGTATGTGTAGTTTTCCCCTAGGCCGTTCCAGTTATTCGTGTCGAGCATCAGAACTGCGAAAATTTTGAGTTTCTCAAGCGTTTCTTACCTCCAAACTGCCATATCTCGCGAACGGATTGACCAATCCGCAAAATTTCTGTTGCATCTGAAAGTAGAGACTCGCCCGTTTACAGCGGTATGCGTACTTCTCCCCTAGGCCGTTCTAGTTATTCGTTTCAAGCATCAGAACTGCGAAAATTTTGAGTTTCTCAAGCGTTTCTTATTTCCAAACTGCCATATCTCGCGAACGGATGGATCAATCCGCAAAATTTCTGTTGCATCTGAAAGTAGAAACTCGCCCGATTACAACGGTATGTGTAGTTTTCCCCTAGGCCGTTCCAGTTATTCGTGTCGAGCATCAGAACTGCGAAAATTTTGAGTTTCTCAAGCGTTTCTTACATCCAAACGGCCATATCTCGCGAACGGATTGACCCATCCGCAAAATTTCTGTTGCATTTGAAAGTAGAAACTCGCCCGATTACAACGGTATGCGCACTTTTCCCCTAGGCCGTTCTAGTTATTCGTTTCGAGCATCAGAACTGCGAAAATTTTGAGTTTCTCAAGCGTTTCTTACATCCAAACGGACATATCTCGCGAACGGATCGACCAATCCGCAAAATTTCTGTTGCATCTGAAAGCAGAAACTCGCCCGATTACATCGGTATGCGTACTTTTCCCCTAGGCCGTTCTAGTTATTCGTTTCGAGCATTAGAACTGCGAAAATTTTGAGTTTCTCGAGCGTTTCTTACCTCCAAACTGCCACATCTCGCGAACGGATTGACCAATCCGCAAAATTTCTGTTGCTTCTGAAAGTAGAAATTCGCCCGATTACAACGGTATGTGTAGTTTTCCCCTAGGCCGTTCCAGTTATTCGTGTCGAGCATCAGAACTGCGAAAATTTTGAGTTTCTCAAGCGTTTCTTACATCCAAACGGCCATATCTCGCGAACGGATTGACCAATCCGCATAATTTCTGTTGCATCTGAAAGTAGAAACTCGCCCGATTACAACGGTATGCGTACTTCTCCCATAGGCCGTTCTAGTCATTCGTTTCGAGCATCAGATCTGCTAAAATTTTGAGTTTCTCAAGCGTTTCTTATCTCCAAACTGCCATATCTCGCGAACGGATTGATCAATCCGCAAAATTTCTGTTGCATCTGAAAGTAGAAACTCGCCCGATTACAACGGTATGCGTACTTCTCCCCTAGGACGTTCTACTTATTCGTTTCAAGCATCAGAACTGCGCAAATTTTGAGTTTCTCAAGCGTTTCTTACCTCCAAACTGCCATATCTCGCGAACGGACTGACCAATCCGCAAAATTTCTGTTGCATCTGAATGTAGAGACTCGCCCGATTACAACGGTATGTGTAGTTTTCCCCTAGGCCGTTCCAGTTATTCGTTTCGAGCATCAGAACTGCGAAAATTTTGAGTTTCTTAAGCGTTTCTTACCTCCAAACTGCCATATCTCGCGAACGGATTGACCAATCCGCAAAATTTCTGTTGCTTCTGAAAGCAGAAATTCGCCCCATTACAACGGTATGTGTAGTTTTCCCCTAGGCCGTTCCAGTTATTCGTGTCGAGCATCAGAACTGCGAAAATTTTGAGCTTCTCAAGCGTTTCTTATCTCCAAACTGCCATATCTCGCGAACGGATTGATCAATCCGCAAAATTTCTGTTGCATCTGAAAGTAGAAACTCGCCCGATTACAACGGTATGCGTACTTCTCCCCTAGGACGTTCTAGTCATTCGTTTCGAGCATCAGAACTGCGAAAATTATGAGTTTCTCAAGCGTTTCTCACTTCCAAACTGCCATATATCGCGAACGGATAGACCAATCCGCAAAATTTCTGTTGCATCTGAAAGTAGAAACTCGCCCGATTACAACGGTATGTGTAGTTTTCCCCTAGGCCGTTCCAGTCATTCGTTTCGAGCATCAGAACTTTGACAATTTTGAGTTTCTCAAGCGTTTCTTACCTCCAAACTGCCATATCTCGCGAACGGATTGACCAATCCGCAAAATTTCTGTTGCATCTGAAAGTAGAGACTCGCCCGATTACAACGGTATGAGTTGTTTTCCCTTAGGCCGTTCTAGTCATTCGCTTCGAGCATCAGAACTGCGAAAATTTTGAGTGTCTCAAGCGTTTCTTACCTCCAAACTGCCATATCTCGCGAACGGATTGACCAATCCGCAAAATTTCTGTTGCATCTGAAAGTAGAAACTCGCCCGATTACAACGGTATGCGTACTTCTCCCCTAGGCCGTTCTAGTCATTCGTTCCGAGAATCAGAACTGCGAAAATTTTGAGTTTCTCAAGCGTTTCTTACTTCCAAACTGCCATAACTCACGAACGGATCGACCAATCCGCAAAATTTCTGTTGCATCTGAAAGTAGAAACTCGCCCGATTACAACGGTATGTGTAGTTTTCCCCTAGGCCGTTCCAGTCATTCGTTTCGAGCATCAGAACTGCGAAAATTTTGAGTTTCTCAAGCGTTTCTTACCTCCAAACTGCCATATCTCGCGAACGGATTGACCAATCCGCAAAATTTCTGTTGCATCTGAAAGTAGAGACTCGCCCGATTACAACGGTAAGAGTTGTTTTCCCTTAGGCCGTTCTAGTCACTCGTTTCGAGCATCAGAACTGCGAAAATTTTGAGTGTCTCAAGCGTTTCTTACATCCAAACTGCCATATCTCGCGAACGGATTGATCAATCCGCAAAATTTCTGCTGCATCTGAAAGTAGAAACTCGCCCGATTACAACGGTATGCGTACTTCTCCCCTAGGCCGATCTACTTATTCGTTTCAAGCATCAGAACTGCGCAAATTTTGAGTTTCTCAAGCGTTTCTTACCTCCAAACTGCCATATCTCGCGAACGGACTGACCAATCCGCAAAATTTCTGTTGCATCTGAAAGTAGAGACTCGCCCGATTACAACGGTATGAGTAGTTTTCCCCTAGGCCGTTCCAGTTATTCGTTTCGAGCATCAGAACTGCGAAAATTTTGAGTTTCTTAAGCGTTTCTTACCTCCAAACTGCCATATCTCGCGAACGGATTGACCAATCCGCAAAATTTCTGTTGCTTCTGAAAGTAGAAATTCGCCCGATTACAACGGTATGTGTAGTTTTCCCCTAGGCCGTTCCAGTTATTCGTGTCGAGCATCAGAACTGCGAAAATTTTGAGTTTCACAAGCGTTTCTTACATCCAAACGGCCATATCTCGCGAACGGATTGACCAATCCGCATAATTTCTGTTGCATCTGAAAGTAGAAACTCGCCCGATTACAACGGTATGCGTACTTCTCCCATAGGCCGTTCTAGTCATTCGTTTCGAGCATCAGATCTGCGAAAATTTTGAGTTTCTCAAGCGTTTCTTATCTCCAAACTGCCATATCTCGCGAACGGATTGATCAATCCGCAAAATTTCTGTTGCATCTGAAAGTAGAAACTCGCCCGATTACAACGGTATGCGTACTTCTCCCCTAGGACGTTCTACTTATTCGTTTCAAGCATCAGAACTGCGCAAATTTTGAGTTTCTCAAGCGTTTCTTACCTCCAAACTGCCATATCTCGCGAACGGACTGACCAATCCGCAAAATTTCTGTTGCATCTGAATGTAGAGACTCGCCCGATTACAACGGTATGTGTAGTTTTCCCCTAGGCCGTTCCAGTTATTCGTTTCGAGCATCAGAACTGCGAAAATTTTGAGTTTCTTAAGCGTTTCTTACCTCCAAACTGCCATATCTCGCGAACGGATTGACCAATCCGCAAAATTTCTGTTGCTTCTGAAAGCAGAAATTCGCCCCATTACAACGGTATGTGTAGTTTTCCCCTAGGCCGTTCCAGTTATTCGTGTCGAGCATCAGAACTGCGAAAATTTTGAGCTTCTCAAGCGTTTCTTATCTCCAAACTGCCATATCTCGCGAACGGATTGATCAATCCGCAAAATTTCTGTTGCATCTGAAAGTAGAAACTCGCCCGATTACAACGGTATGCGTACTTCTCCCCTAGGACGTTCTAGTCATTCGTTTCGAGCATCAGAACTGCGAAAATTTTGAGTTTCTCAAGCGTTTCTCACTTCCAAACTGCCATATCTCGCGAACGGATAGACCAATCCGCAAAATTTCTGTTGCATCTGAAAGTAGAAACTCGCCCGATTACAACGGTATGTGTAGTTTTCCCCTAGGCCGTTCCAGTCATTCGTTTCGAGCATCAGAACTTTGACAATTTTGAGTTTCTCAAGCGTTTCTTACCTCCAAACTGCCATATCTCGTGAACGGATTGACCAATCCGCAAAATTTCTGTTGCATCTGAAAGTAGAGACTCGCCCGATTACAACGGTAGGAGTTGTTTTCCCTTAGGCCGTTCTAGTCATTCGCTTCGAGCATCAGAACTGCGAAAATTTTGAGTGTCTCAAGCGTTCCTTACCTCCAAACTGCCATATCTCGCGAACGGATTGATCAATCCGCAAAATTTCTGTTGCATCTGAAAGTAGAAACTCGCCCGATTACAACGGTATGCGTACTTCTCCCCTAGGCCGTTCTAGTTATTCGTTTCAAGCATCAGAACTGCGCAAATTTTGAGTTTCTCAAGCGTTTCTTACTTCCAAACTGCCATATCTCGCGAACGGAATGACCAATCCGCAAAATTTCTGTTGCATCTGAAAGTAGAGACTCGCCCGATTACAACGGTATGAGTAGTTTTCCCCTAGGCCTTTCCAGTTATTCGGTTCGAGCATTAGAACTGCGAAAATTTTGAGTTTCTCAAGCGTTTCTTACATCCAAACGGCCATATCTCGCGAACGGATTGACCAAACCGCATAATTTCTGTTGCATCTAAAAGTAGAAACTCGCCCGATTACAACGGTATGCGTACTTCTCCCATAGGCCGTTCTAGTCATTCGTTTCGAGCATCAGAACTGCGAAAATTTTGAGTTTCTCAAGCGTTTCTTACCTTCAAACTGCCATATCTCGCGAATGGGTTGACCAATCCGCAAAATTTCTGTTGCATCTGAAAGTAGAAACTCGCCCGATTACAACGGTATGAGTAGTTTTCCCCTAGGCCGTTCCAGTTATTCGTTTCGAGCATCAGAACTGCGAAAATTTTGAGTTTCTTAAGCGTTTCTTACCTCCAAACTGCCATATCTCGCGAACGGATTGACCAATCCGCAAAATTTCTGTTGCTTCTGAAAGTAGAAATTCGCCCGATTACAACGGTATGTGTAGTTTTCCACTAGGCCGTTCCAGTTATTCGTGTCGAGCATCAGAACTGCGAAAATTTTGAGTTTCTCAAGCGTTTCTTACATCCAAACGGCCATATCTCGCGAACGGATTGACCAATCCGCATAATTTCTGTAGCATCTGAAAGTACAAACTCGCCCGATTACAACGCTATGCGCACTTTTCCCCTAGGCCGTTCTAGTTATTCGTTTCGAGCATCAGAACTGCGAAAATTTTGAGTTTCTCAAGCGTTTCTTACATCCAAACGGCCATATCTCGCGAACGGATTGACCAATCCGCATAATTTCTGTTGCATCTGAAAGTAGAAACTCGCCCGATTACAACGGTATGCGCAGTTCTCCCATAGGCCGTTCTAGTCATTCGTTTCGAGCATCAGAACTGCGAAAATTTTGAGTTTCTCAAGCGTTTCTTACATCCAAACGGCCATATCTCGCGAACGGATTGACCAATCCGCATAATTTCTGTTGCATCTGAAAGTACAAACTGGCACGATTACAACGGTATGTGTAGTTTTCCCCTAGGCCGCTCCAGTTATTCGTTTCGAGCATCAGAAATGCGAAATTTTGAGTTTCTCAAGCGTTTCTTACCTCCAAACTGCCATATCTCGCGAACGGGTTGACCAATCCGCAAAATTTCTGTTGCATCTGAAAGTAGAAACTCGCCCGATTACAACGGTATGTGTAGTTTTCCCCTAGGCCGTTCCAGTCATTCGCTTCGAGCATCAGAACTGCGAAAATTTTGAGTGTCTCAAGCGTTTCTTACCTCCAAACTGCCATATCTCGCGAACGGATTGATCAATCCGCAAAATTTCTGTTGCATCTGAAAGTAGAAACTCGCCCGATTACAACGGTATGCGTACTTCTCCCCTAGGCCGTTCTAGTTATTCGTTTCAAGCATCAGAACTGCGAAAATTTTGAGTTTCTCGAGCATTTCTTACCTCCAAACTGCCACATCTCGCGAACGGATTGACCAATCCGCAAAATTTCTGTTGCATCCGAAAGTAGAAACTCGCCCGATTATAACGGTGTGTGTAGTTTTCCCCTAGGCCGTTCCAGTTATTCGTTTCGAGCATCAGAAATGCGAACATTTTGAGTTTCTCGATCGTTTCTTACCTCCAAACTGCCATATCTCGCGAACGGATTGAACAATCCGCAAAATTTCTGTTGCATCTGAAAGTAGAAACTCGCCCGATTACATCGGTATGCGTACTTTTCCCCTAGGCCGTTCTAGTTATTCGTTTCGAGCATCAGAACTGCGAAAATTTTGAGTTTCTTAAGCGTTTCTTACCTCCAAACTGCCATATCTCGCGAACGGATTGACCAATCCGCAATATTTCTGTTGCTTCTGAAAGTAGAAATTCGCCCGATTACAACGGTATGCGTACTTCTCCCATAGGCCGTTCTAGTCATTCGTTTCGAGCATCAGAACTGCGAAAATTTTGAGTTTCTCAAGCGTTTCTTATCTCCAAACTGCCATATCTCGCGAAAGGATTGATCAATCCGCAAAATTTCTGTTGCATCTGAAAGTAGAAACTCGCCCGATTACAACGGTATGCGTACTTCTCCCCTAGGCCGTTCTAGTCATTCGTTTCGAGCATCAGAACTGCGAAAATTTTGAGTTTCTCAAGCGTTTCTTACTTCCAAACTGCCATATCTCGTGAACGGATCGACCAATCCGCAAAATTTCTGTTGCATCTGAAAGTAGAAACTCGCCCGATTACATCGGTATGCGTACTTTTCCCCTAGGCCGTTCTAGTTATTCGTTTCGAGCATCAGAACTGCGAAAATTTTGAGTTTCTCGAGCGTTTCTTACCTCCAAACTGCCACATCTCGCGAACGGATTGACCAATCCGCAAAATTTCTGTTGCATCTGAAAGTAGAAACTCGCCCGATTATAACGGTATGTGTAGTTTTCCCCTAGGCCGTTCCAGTTATTCGTTTCGAGCATCAGAAATGCGAAAATTTTGAGTTTCTCGAGCGTTTCTTACCTCCAAACTGCCATATCTCGCGAACGGATTGACCAATCCGCATAAGTTCTGTTGCATCTGAAAGTAGAAACCCGCCCGATTACAACGGTATGCGTACTTCTCCCATAGGCCGTTCTAGTCATTCGTTTCGAGCATCAGATCTGCGAAAATTTTGAGTTTCTCAAGCGTTTCTTATCTCCAAACTGCCATATCTCGGGAACGGATTGATCAATCCGCAAAATTTCTGTTGCATCTGAAAGTAGAAACTCGCCCGATTACAACGGTATGCGTACTTCTCCCCTAGGCCGTTCTAGTCATTCGTTTCGAGCATCAGAACTGCGAAAATTTTGAGTTTCTCGAGCGTTTCTTACCTCCAAACTGCCACATCTCGCGAACGGATTGACCAATCCGCAAAATTTCTGTTGCATCTGAAAGTAGAGACTCGCCCGATTACAACGGTATGTGTAGTTTTCCCCTAGGCCGTTCCAGTTATTCGTTTCGAGCATCAGAACTGCGAAAATTTTGAGTTTCTTAAGCGTTCCTTACCTCCAAACTGCCATATCTCGCGAACGGATTGACCAATCCGCAAAATTTCTGTTGCTTCTGAAAGTAGAAATTCGCCCGATTACAACGGTATGTGTAGTTTTCCCTAGGCCGTTCCAGTTATTCGTGTCGAGCATCAGAACTGCGAAAATTTTGAGTTTCTCAAGCGTTTCTTATCTCCAAACTGCCATATCTCGCGAACGGATTGTTCAATCCGCAAAATTTCTGTTGCATCTGAAAGTAGAAACTCGCCCGATTACAACGGTATGCGTACTTCTCCCCTAGGCCGTTCTAGTCATTCGTTTCGAACATCAGAACTGCGAAAATTTTGAGTTTCTCAAGCGTTTCTCACTTCCAAACTGCCATATCTCGCGAAAGGATAGACTAATCCGCAAAATTTCTGTTGCATCTGAAAGTAGAAACTCGCCCGATTACAACGGTATGTGTAGTTTTCCCCTAGGCCGTTCCAGTCATTCGTTTCGAGCATCAGAACTTTGAAAATTTTGAGTTTCTCAAGCGTTTCTTACCTCCAAACTGCCATATCTCGCGAACGGATTGACCAATCCGCAAAATTTCTGTTGCATCTGAAAGTAGAGACTCGCCCGATTACAACGGTATGAGTTGTTTTCCCTTAGGCCGTTCTATTCATTCGTTTCGAGCATCAGAACTGCGAAAATTTTGAGTTTCTCAAGCGTTTCTTACCTCCAAACAGCCATATCTCGCGAACGGATGGATCAATCCGCAAAATTTCTGTTGCATCTGAAAGTAGAAACTCGCCCGATTACAACGGTATGTGTAGTTTTCCCCTAGGCAGTTCCAGTTATTCGTGTCGAGCATCAGAACTGCGAAAATTTTGAGTTTCTCAAGCGTTTCTTACATCCAAACGGCCATATCTCGCGAACGGATTGACCAATCCGCAAAATTTCTGTTGCATTTGAAAGTAGAAACTCGCCCGATTACAACGGTATGCGCACTTTTCCCCTAGGCCGTTCTAGTTATTCGTTTCGAGCATCAGAACTGCGAAAATTTTGAGTTTCTCAAGCGTTTCTTACATCCAAACGGCCATATCTCGCGATCGGATTGACCAATCCGCATAATTTCTGTTGCATCTGAAAGTAGAAACTCGCCCGATTACAACGGTATGCGTACTTCTCCCATAGGCCGTTCTAGTCATTCGTTTCGAGCATCAGAACTGCGAAAATTTTGAGTTTCTCAAGCGTTTCTTACCTCCAAACTGCCAAATCTCGCGAATGGGTTGACCAATCCGCAAAATTTCTGTTGCATCTGAAAGTAGAAACTCGCCCGATTACAACGGTATGAGTAGTTTTCCCCTAGGCCGTTCCAGTTATTCGTTTCGAGCATCAGAACTGCGAAAATTTTGAGTTTCTTAAGCGTTTCTTACCTCCAAACTGCCATATCTCGCGAACGGGTTGACCAATCCGCAAAATTTCTGTTGCATTTGAAAGTAGAAACTCGCCCGATTACAACGGTATGCGCACTTTTCCCCTAGGCCGTTCTAGTTATTCGTTTCGAGCATCAGAACTGCGAAAATTTTGAGTTTCTCAAGCGTTTCTTACATCCAAACGGCCATATCTCGCGAACGGATTGACCAATCCGCATAATTTCTGTTGCATCTGAAAGTAGAAACTCGCCCGATTACAACGGTATGCGCAATTCTCCCATAGGCCGTTCTAGTCATTCGTTTCGAGCATCAGAACTGCGAAAATTTTGAGTTTCTCAAGCGTTTCTTACATCCAAACGGCCATATCTCGCGAACGGATTGACCAATCCGCATAAGTTCTGTTGCATCTGAAAGTAGAAACTCGCCCGATTACAACGGTATGCGTACTACTCCCATAGGCCGTTCTAGTCATTCATTTCGAGCATCAGAACTGCGAAAATTTTGAGTTTCTCAAGCGTTTCTTATTTCCAAACTGCCATATCTCGCGAGCGGATTGACCAATCCGCATAATTTCTGTTGCATCTGAAAGTAAAAACTCTCCCGATTACAACGGTATGCGTACTTCTCCCCTAGGCCGTTCTAGTCATTCGTTTCGAGCATCAGAACTGCGAAAATTTTGAGTTTCTCAAGCGTTTCTTACCTCCAAACTGCCGTATCTCGCGAACGGACTGACCAATCCGCAAAATTTCTGTTGCATCTGAAAGTAGAGACTCGCCCGATTACAACGGTATGAGTAGTTTTCCCCTAGGCCGTTCCAGTTATTCGTTTCGAGCATCAGAAATGCGAAAATTTTGAGTTTCTCAAGCGTTTCTTACCTCCAAACTGCCATATCTCGCGAACGGGTTGACCAATCCGCAAAATTTCTGTTGCATCTGAAAGTAGAAACTCGCCCGATTACAACGGTATGGGTACTTCTCCCCTAGGCCGTTCTAGTCATTCGTTTCGAATATCAGAACTGCGAAAATTTTGAGTTTCTCGAGCATTTCTTACCTCCAAACTGCCACATCTCGCGAACGGATTGACCAATCCGCAAAATTTCTGTTGCATCTGAAAGTAGAAACTCGCCCGATTATAACGGTGTGTGTAGTTTTCCCCTAGGCCGTTCCAGTTATTCGTTTCGAGCATCAGAAATGCGAACATTTTGAGTTTCTCGATCGTTTCTTACCTCCAAACTGCCATATCTCGCGAACGGATTGAACAATCCGCAAAATTTCTGTTGCATTTGAAAGTAGAAACTCGCCCGATTACAACGGTATGCGCACTTTTCCCCTGGTCCATCCTAGTTATTCGTTTCGAGCATCAGACCTGCGAAAATTTTGAGTTTCTAAAGCGTTTCTTATCTCCAAACTGTCATATCTCGCGAACGGATTGATCAATCCGCAAAATTTCTGTTGCATCTGAAAGTAGAAACTCGCCCGATTACAACGGTAGGTGTAGTTTTCCCCTAGGCCGTTCGAGTTATTCGTATCGAGCATCAGAACTGCGAAAATTTTGAGTTTCTCAAGCGTTTCTTACATCCAAACGGCCATATCTCGCGAACGGATTGACCAATCCGCATAATTTCTGTTGAGTAGAAACTCGCCCGATTACAACGGTATGCGTACTTCTCCCCTAGGCCGTTCTAGTCATTCGTTTCGGGCATCAGAACTGCGAAAATTTTGAGTTTCTCAAGCGTTTCTTACTTCCAAACTGCCATATCTCGTGAACGGATCGACCAATCCGCAAAATTTCTGTTGCATCTGAAAGTAGAAACTCGCCCGATTACATCGGTATGCGTACTTTTCCCCTAGGCCGTTCTAGTTATTCGTTTCGAACATCAGAACTGCGAAAATTTTGAGTTTCTTAAGCGTTTCTTACCTCCAAACTGCCATATCTCGCGAACGGATTGACAAATCCGCAATATTTCTGTTGCTTCTGAAAGTAGAAATTCGCCCGATTACAACGGTATGCGTACTTCTCCCATAGGCCGTTCTAGTCATTCGTTTCGAGCATCAGAACTGCGAAAATTTTGAGTTTCTCAAGCGTTTCTTATCTCCAAACTGCCATATCTCGCGAAAGGATTGATCAATCCGCAAAATTTCTGTTGCATCTGAAAGTAGAAACTCGCCCGATTACAACGGTATGCGTACTTCTCCCCTAGGCCGTTCTAGTCATTCGTTTCGAGCATCAGAACTGCGAAAATTTTGAGTTTCTCAAGCGTTTCTTACTTCCAAACTGCCATATCTCGTGAACGGATCGACCAATCCGCAAAATTTCTGTTGCATCTGAAAGTAGAAACTCGCCCGATTACATCGGTATGCGTACTTTTCCCCTAGGCCGTTCTAGTTATTCGTTTCGAGCATCAGAACTGCGAAAATTTTGAGTTTCTCGAGCGTTTCTTACCTCCAAACTGCCACATCTCGCGAACGGATTGACCAATCCGCAAAATTTCTGTTGCATCTGAAAGTAGAAACTGCCCGATTATAACGGTATGTGTAGTTTTCCCCTAGGCCGTTCCAGTTATTCGTTTCGAGCATCAGAATTGCGAAAATTTTGAGTTTCTCGAGCGTTTCTTACCTCCAAACTGCCATATCTCGCGAACGGATTGACCAATCCGCATAAGTTCTGTTGCATCTGAAAGTAGAAACCCGCCCGATTACAACGGTATGCGTACTTCTCCCATAGGCCGTTCTAGTCATTCGTTTCGAGCATCAGATCTGCGAAAATTTTGAGTTTCTCAAGCGTTTCTTATCTCCAAACTGCCATATCTCGGGAACGGATTGATCAATCCGCAAAATTTCTGTTGCATCTGAAAGTAGAAACTCGCCCGATTACAACGGTATGCGTACTTCTCCCCTAGGCCGTTCTAGTCATTCGTTTCGAGCATCAGAACTGCGAAAATTTTGAGTTTCTCGAGCGTTTCTTACCTCCAAACTGCCACATCTCGGGAACGGATTGATCAATCCGCAAAATTTCTGTTGCATCTGAAAGTAGAAACTCGCCCGATTATAACGGTATGTGTAGTTTTCCCCTAGGCCGTTCCAGTTATTCGTTTCGAGCATCAGAAATGCGAACATTTTGAGTTTCTCGAGCGT
Source organism: Ptiloglossa arizonensis (assembly GCF_051014685.1). Lineage (NCBI taxonomy): Eukaryota > Metazoa > Arthropoda > Insecta > Hymenoptera > Colletidae > Ptiloglossa > Ptiloglossa arizonensis. The sequence goes on along the minus strand of NW_027478921.1, from coordinate 99,083 downwards.
TTCTTACCTCCAAACTGCCATATCTCGCGAACGGATAGATCAATCCGCAAAATTTCTGTTGCATCTGAAAGTAGAAACTCTCCCGATTACAACGGTATGCGTACTTCTCCCCTAGGCCGTTCTAGTCATTCGTTTCGAGCATCAGAACTGCGAAAATTTTGAGTTTCTCAAGCGTTTCTTACTTCCAAACTGCCATATCTCGTGAACGGATCGACCAATCCGCAAAATTTCTGTTGCATCTGAAAGCAGAAACTCGCCCGATTACATCGGTATGCGTACTTTTCCCCTAGGCCGTTCTAGTTATTCGTTTCGAGCATTAGAACTGCGAAAATTTTGAGTTTCTCGAGCGTTTCTTACCTCCAAACTGCCACATCTCGCGAACGGATTGACCAATCCGCAAAATTTCTGTTGCATCTGAAAGTAGAAACTCGCCCGATTATAACGGTATGTGTAGTTTTCCCCTAGGCCGTTCCAGTTATTCGTTTCGAGCATCAGAAATGCGAACATTTTGAGTTTCTCGAGCGTTTCTTACCTCCAAACTGCCATATCTCGCGAACGGATTGAACAATCCGCAAAATTTCTGTTGCATTTGAAAGTAGAAACTCGCCCGATTACCACGGTATGCGCACTTTTCCCCTGGGCCGTCCTAGTTATTCGTGTCGAGCATCAGAACTGCGAAAATTTTGAGTTTCTCAAGCGTTTCTTACATCCAAACGGCCATATCTCGCGAACGGATTGACCAATCCGCAAAATTTCTGTTGCATTTGAAAGTAGAAACTCGCCCGATTACAACGGTATGCGCACTTTTCCCCTAGGCCGTTCTAGTTATTCGTTTCGAGCATCAGAACTGCGAAAATTTTGAGTTTCTCAAGCGTTTCTTACATCCAAACGGCCATATCTCGCGAGCGGATTGACCAATCCGCATAATTTCTGTTGCATCTGAAAGTAGAAACTCGCCCGATTACAACGGTATGCGTACTTCTCCCATAGGCCGTTCTAGTCATTCGTTTCGAGCATCAGAACTGCGAAAATTTTGAGTTTCTCAAGCGTTTCTTATTTCCAAACTGCCATATCTCGCGAACGGATAGATCAATCCGCAAAATTTCTGTTGCATCTGAAAGTAGAAACTCTCCCGATTACAACGGTATGCGTACTTCTCCCCTAGGCCGTTCTAGTCATTCGTTTCGAGCATCAGAACTGCGAAAATTTTGAGTTTCTCAAGCGTTTCTTACTTCCAAACTGCCATATCTCGTGAACGGATCGACCAATCCGCAAAATTTCTGTTGCATCTGAAAGTAGAAACTCGCCCGATTACAACGATATGCGTACTTCTCCCCTAGGCCGTTCTAGTCATTCGTTTCGAGCATCAGAACTGCGAAAATTTTGAGTTTCTCTAGCGTTTCTTACCTCCAAACTGCCATATCTCGCGAACGGATTGACCAATCCGCAAAATTTCTGTTGCATCTGAAAGTAGAGACTCGCCCGATTACAACGGTAGGTGTAGTATTCCCTTAGGCCGTTCTAGTTATTCGTTTCGAGCATCAGAACTGCGAAAATTTTGAGTTTCTCGAGCGTTTCTTACCTCCAAACTGCCATATCTTGCGAACGGATTGAACAATCCGCAAAATTTCTGTTGCATTTGAAAGTAGAAACTCGCCCGATTACAACGGTATGCGCACTTTTCCCCTGGGCCGTCCTAGTTATTCGTTTCGAGCATCAGAACTGCGAAAATTTTGAGTTTCTAAAGCGTTTCTTATCTCCAAACTGTCATATCTCGCGAACGGATTGATCAATCCGCAAAATTTCTGTTGCATCTGAAAGTAGATACTCGCCCGATTACAACGGTAGGTGTAGTTTTCCCCTAGGCCGTTCTAGTTATTCGTTTCGAGCATCAGAACTGCGAAAATTTTGAGTTTCTCAAGCGTTTCTTACATCCAAACGGCCATATCTCGCGAACGGATTGACCAATCCGCAAAATTTCTGTTGCATTTGAAAGTAGAAACTCGCCCGATTACAACGGTATGCGCACTTTTCCCCTAGGCCGTTCTAGTTATTCGTTTCGAGCATCAGAACTGCGAAAATTTTGAGTTTCTCAAGCGTTTCTTACATCCAAACGGCCATATCTCGCGAACGGATTGACCAATCCGCATAATTTCTGTTGCATCTGAAAGTAGAAACTCGCCCGATTACAACGGTATGCGTACTTCTCCCATAGGCCGTTCTAGTCATTCGTTTCGAGCATCAGAACTGCGAAAATTTTGAGTTTCTCAAGCGTTTCTTATTTCCAAACTGCCATATCTCGCGAACGGATGGATCAATCCGCAAAATTTCTGTTGCATCTGAAAGTAGAAACTCTCCCGATTACAACGGTATGCGTACTTCTCCCCTAGGCCGTTCTAGTCATTCGTTTCGAGCATCAGAACTGCGAAAATTTTGAGTTTCTCAAGCGTTTCTTACTTCCAAACTGCCATATCTCGTGAACGGATCGACCAATCCGCAAAATTTCTGTTGCATCTGAAAGCAGAAACTCGCCCGATTACATCGGTATGCGTACTTTTCCCCTAGGCCGTTCTAGTTATTCGTTTCGAGCATTAGAACTGCGAAAATTTTGAGTTTCTCGAGCGTTTCTTACCTCCAAACTGCCACATCTCGCGAACGGATTGACCAATCCGCAAAATTTCTGTTGCATCTGAAAGTAGAAACTCGCCCGATTATAACGGTATGTGTAGTTTTCCCCTAGGCCGTTCCAGTTATTCGTTTCGAGCATCAGAAATGCGAACATTTTGAGTTTCTCGAGCGTTTCTTACCTCCAAACTGCCATATCTCGCGAACGGATTGAACAATCCGCAAAATTTCTGTTGCATTTGAAAGTAGAAACTCGCCCGATTACCACGGTATGCGCACTTTTCCCCTGGGCCGTCCTAGTTATTCGTTTCGAGCATCAGAACTGCGAAAATTTTGAGTTTCTAAAGCGTTTCTTATCTCCAAACTGTCATATCTCGCGAACGGATTGATCAATCCGCAAAATTTCTGTTGCATCTGAAAGTAGAATCTCGCCCGATTACAACGGTATGTGTAGTTTTCCCCTAGGCCGTTCTAGTTATTCGTTTCGAGCATCAGAACTGCGAAAATTTTGAGTTTCTCAAGCGTTTCTTACATCCAAACGGCCATATCTCGCGAACGGATTGACCAATCCGCATAATTTCTGTTGCATCTGAAAGTAGAAACTCGCCCGATTACAACGGTATGTGTAGTTTTCCCCTAGGCCGTTCCAGTCATTCGTTTCGAGCATCAGAACTGCGAAAATTTTGAGTGTCTCAAGCGTTTCTTACCTCCAAACTGCCATATCTCGCGAACGGATTGATCAATCCGCAAAATTTCTGTTGCATCTGAAAGTAGAAACTCGCCCGATTACAACGGTATGCGTACTTCTCCCCTAGGCCGTTCTACTTATTCGTTTCAAGCATCAGAACTGCGCAAATTTTGAGTTTCTCTAGCGTTTCTTACTTCCAAACTGCCATATCTCGCGAACGGATTGACCAATCCGCAAAATTTCTGTTGCTTCTGAAAGTAGAAATTCGCCCGATTACAACGGTATGTGTAGTTTTCCCCTAGGCCGTTCCAGTTATTCGTGTCGAGCATCAGAACTGCGAAAATTTTGAGTTTCTCAAGCGTTTCTTACATCCAAACGGCCATATCTCGCGAACGGATTGACCAATCCGCATAATTTCTGTTGCATCTGAAAGTACAAACAGGCACGATTACAACGGTATGTGTAGTTTTCCCCTAGGCCGTTCTAGTCATTCGTTTCGAGCATCAGAACTGCGAAAATTTTGAGTTTCTCAAGCGTTTCTTATCTCCAAACTGTCATATCTCGCGAACGGATTGATCAATCCGCAAAATTTCTGTTGCATCTGAAAGTAGAAACTCGCCCGATTACAACGGTATGTGTAGTTTTCCCCTAGGCCGTTCCAGTCATTCGTTTCGAGCATCAGAACTGCGAAAATTTTGAGTTTCTCAAGCGTTTCTTACCTCCAAACTGCCATATCTCGCGAACGGATTGACCAATCCGCAAAATTTCTGTTGCATTTGAAAGTAGAAACTCGCCCGATTACAACGGTATGCGCACTTTCCCCCTAGGCCGTTCTAGTTATTCGTTTCGAGCATCAGAACTGCGAAAATTTTGAGTTTCTCAAGCGTTTCTTACATCCAAACGGCCATATCTCGCGAACGGATTGACCAATCCGCATAATTTCTGTTGCATCTGAAAGTAGAAACTCGCCCGATTACAACGGTATGTGTACTTCTCCCATAGGCCGTTCTAGTCATTCGTTTCGAGCATCAGAACTGCGAAAATTTTGAGTTTCTCAAGCGTTTCTTATTTCCAAACTGCCATATTTCGCGAACGGATGGATCAATCCGCAAAATTTCTGTTGCATCTGAAAGTAGAAACTCTCCCGATTACAACGGTATGCGTACTTCTCCCCTAGGCCGTTCTAGTCATTCGTTTCGAGCATCAGAACTGCGAAAATTTTGAGTTTCTCAAGCGTTTCTTACTTCCAAACTGCCATATCTCGTGAACGGATCGACCAATCCGCAAAATTTCTGTTGCATCTGAAAGCAGAAACTCGCCCGATTACATCGGTATGCGTACTTTTCCCCTAGGCCGTTCTAGTTATTCGTTTCGAGCATTAGAACTGCGAAAATTTTGAGTTTCTCGAGCGTTTCTTACCTCCAAACTGCCACATCTCGCGAACGGATTGACCAATCCGCAAAATTTCTGTTGCATCTGAAAGTAGAAACTCGCCCGATTATAACGGTATGTGTAGTTTTCCCCTAGGCCGTTCCAGTTATTCGTTTCGAGCATCAGAAATGCGAACATTTTGAGTTTCTCGAGCGTTTCTTACCTCCAAACTGCCATATCTCGCGAACGGATTGAACAATCCGCAAAATTTCTGTTGCATTTGAAAGTAGAAACTCGCCCGATTACCACGGTATGCGCACTTTTCCCCTGGGCCGTCCTAGTTATTCGTTTCGAGCATCAGAACTGCGAAAATTTTGAGTTTCTCAAGCGTTTCTTATTTCCAAACTGCCATATCTCGCGAACGGATGGATCAATCCGCAAAATTTCTGTTGCATCTGAAAGTAGAAACTCGCCCGATTACAACGATATGTGTAGTTTTCCCCTAGGCCGTTCCAGTTATTCGTGTCGAGCATCAGAACTGCGAAAATTTTGAGTTTCTCAAGCGTTTCTTACATCCAAACGGCCATATCTCGCGAACGGATTGACCAATCCGCAAAATTTCTGTTGCATTTGAAAGTAGAAACTCGCCCGATTACAACGGTATGCGCACTTTCCCCCTAGGCCGTTCTAGTTATTCGTTTCGAGCATCAGAACTGCGAAAATTTTGAGTTTCTCAAGCGTTTCTTACATCCAAACGGCCATATCTCGCGAACGGATTGACCAATCCGCATAATTTCTGTTGCATCTGAAAGTAGAAACTCGCCCGATTACAACGGTATGCGTACTTCTCCCATAGGCCGTTCTAGTCATTCGTTTCGAGCATCAGAACTGCGAAAATTTTGAGTTTCTCAAGCGTTTCTTATTTCCAAACTGCCATATTTCGCGAACGGATGGATCAATCCGCAAAATTTCTGTTGCATCTGAAAGTAGAAACTCTCCCGATTACAACGGTATGCGTACTTCTCCCCTAGGCCGTTCTAGTCATTCGTTTCGAGCATCAGAACTGCGAAAATTTTGAGTTTCTCAAGCGTTTCTTACTTCCAAACTGCCATATCTCGTGAACGGATCGACCAATCCGCAAAATTTCTGTTGCATCTGAAAGCAGAAACTCGCCCGATCACATCGGTATGCGTACTTTTCCCCTAGGCCGTTCTAGTTATTCGTTTCGAGCATTAGAACTGCGAAAATTTTGAGTTTCTCGAGCGTTTCTTACCTCCAAACTGCCACATCTCGCGAACGGATTGACCAATCCGCAAAATTTCTGTTGCATCTGAAAGTAGAAACTCGCCCGATTATAACGGTATGTGTAGTTTTCCCCTAGGCCGTTCCAGTTATTCGTTTCGAGCATCAGAAATGCGAACATTTTGAGTTTCTCGAGCGTTTCTTACCTCCAAACTGCCATATCTCGCGAACGGATTGAACAATCCGCAAAATTTCTGTTGCATTTGAAAGTAGAAACTCGCCCGATTACCACGGTATGCGCACTTTTCCCCTGGGCCGTCCTAGTTATTCGTTTCGAGCATCAGAACTGCGAAAATTTTGAGTTTCTAAAGCGTTTCTTATCTCCAAACTGTCATATCTCGCGAACGGATTGATCAATCCGCAAAATTTCTGTTGCATCTGAAAGTAGAAACTCGCCCGATTACAACGGTAGGTGTAGTTTTCCCCTAGGCCGTTCTAGTTATTCGTTTCGAGCATCAGAACTGCGAAAATTTTGAGTTTCTCAAGCGTTTCTTACATCCAAACGGCCATATCTCGCGAACGGATTGACCAATCCGCATAATTTCTGTTGCATCTGAAAGTAGAAACTCGCCCGATTACAACGGTATGTGTAGTTTTCCCCTAGGCCGTTCCAGTCATTCGTTTCGAGGATCAGAACTGCGAAAATTTTGAGTGTCTCAAGCGTTTCTTACCTCCAAACTGCCATATCTCGCGAACGGATTGATCAATCCGCAAAATTTCTGTTGCATCTGAAAGTAGAAACTCGCCCGATTACAACGGTATGCGTACTTCTCCCCTAGGCCGTTCTACTTATTCGTTTCAAGCATCAGAACTGCGCAAATTTTGAGTTTCTCAAGCGTTTCTTACATCCAAACGGCCATATCTCGCGAACGGATTGACCAATCCGCATAATTTCTGTTGCATCTGAAAGTAGAAACTCGCCCGATTACAACGGTATGCGTACTTCTCCCATAGGCCGTTCTAGTCATTCGTTTCGAGCATCAGAACTGCGAAAATTTTGAGTTTCTCAAGCGTTTCTTATTTCCAAACTGCCATATCTCGCGAACGGATTGACCAATCCGCATAATTTCTGTTGCATCTGAAAGTAGAAACTCGCCCGATTACAACGGTATGCGTACTTCTCCCCTAGGCCGTTCTAGTCATTCGTTTCGAGCATCAGAACTGCGAAAATTTTGAGTTTCTCAAGCGTTTCTTACTTCCAAACTGCCATATCTCGTGAACGGATCGACCAATCCGCAAAATTTCTGTTGCATCTGAAAGTAGAAACTCGCCCGATTACATCGGTATGCGTACTTTTCCCCTAGGCCGTTCTAGTTATTCGTTTCGAGCATCAGAACTGCGAAAATTTTGAGTTTCTCGAGCGTTTCTTACCTCCAAACTGCCACATCTCGCGAACGGATTGACCAATCCGCAAAATTTCTGTTGCATCTGAAAGTAGAGACTCGCCCGATTACAACGGTATGTGTAGTTTTCCCCTAGGCCGTTCCAGTTATTCGTTTCGAGCATCAGAACTGCGAAAATTTTGAGTTTCTTAAGCGTTTCTTACCTCCAAACTGCCATATCTCGCGAACGGATTGACCAATCCGCAAAATTTCTGTTGCTTCTGAAAGTAGAAATTCGCCCGATTACAACGATATGTGTAGTTTTCCCCTAGGCCGTTCCAGTTATTCGTGTCGAGCATCAGAACTGCGAAAATTTTGAGTTTCTCAAGCGTTTCTTATCTCCAAACTGCCATATCTCGCGAACGGATTGATCAATCCGCAAAATTTCTGTTGCATCTGAAAGTAGAAACTCGCCCGATTACAACGGTATGCGCAGTTCTCCCATAGGCCGTTCTAGTCATTCGTTTCGAGCATCAGAACTGCGAAAATTTTGAGTTTCTCAAGCGTTTCTTACTTCCAAACTGCCATATCTCGTGAACGGATCGACCAATCCGCAAAATTTCTGTTGCATCTGAAAGTAGAAACTCGCCCGATTACATCGGTATGCGTACTTTTCCCCTAGGCCGTTCTAGTTATTCGTTTCGAGCATCAGAACTGCGAAAATTTTGAGTTTCTCGAGCGTTTCTTACCTCCAAACTGCCATATCTCGCGAACGGATTGACCAATCCGCATAATTTCTGTTGCATCTGAAAGTACAAACTGGCACGATTACAACGGTATGTGTAGTTTTCCCCTAGGCCGTTCCAGTTATTCGTTTCGAGCATCAGAAATGCGAAAATTTTGAGTTTCTCAAGCGTTTCTTACCTCCAAACTGCCATATCTCGCGAACGGGTTGACCAATCCGCAAAATTTCTGTTGCATTTGAAAGAAGAAACTCGCCCGATTACAACGGTATGCGCACTTTTCCCCTAGGCCGTTCTAGTTATTCGTTTCGAGCATCAGAACTGCGAAAATTTTGAGTTTCTCAAGCGTTTCTTACATCCAAACGGCCATATCTCGCGAACGGATTGACCAATCCGCATAATTTCTGTTGCATCTGAAAGTAGAAACTCGCCCGATTACAACGGTATGCGTACTTCTCCCATAGGCCGTTCTAGTCATTCGTTTCGAGCATCAGAACTGCGAAAATTTTGAGTTTCTCAAGCGTTTCTTATTTCCAAACTGCCATATCTCGCGAACGGATTGACCAATCCGCATAATTTCTGTTGCATCTGAAAGTAGAAACTCGCCCGATTACAACGGTATGCGTACTTCTCCCCTAGGCCGTTCTAGTCATTCGTTTCGAGCATCAGAACTGCGAAAATTTTGAGTTTCTCAAGCGTTTCTTATTTCCAAACTGCCATATTTCGCGAACGGATGGATCAATCCGCAAAATTTCTGTTGCATCTGAAAGTAGAAACTCTCCCGATTACAACGGTATGCGTACTTCTCCCCTAGGCCGTTCTAGTCATTCGTTTCGAGCATCAGAACTGCGAAAATTTTGAGTTTCTCAAGCGTTTCTTACTTCCAAACTGCCATATCTCGTGAACGGATCGACCAATCCGCAAAATTTCTGTTGCATCTGAAAGCAGAAACTCGCCCGATTACATCGGTATGCGTACTTTTCCCCTAGGCCGTTCTAGTTATTCGTTTCGAGCATTAGAACTGCGAAAATTTTGAGTTTCTCGAGCGTTTCTTACCTCCAAACTGCCACATCTCGCGAACGGATTGACCAATCCGCAAAATTTCTGTTGCATCTGAAAGTAGAAACTCGCCCGATTATAACGGTATGTGTAGTTTTCCCCTAGGCCGTTCCAGTTATTCGTTTCGAGCATCAGAAATGCGAACATTTTGAGTTTCTCGAGCGTTTCTTACCTCCAAACTGCCATATCTCGCGAACGGATCGACCAATCCGCAAAATTTCTGTTGCATCTGAAAGCAGAAACTCGCCCGATTACATCGGTATGCGTACTTTTCCCCTGGGCCGTCCTAGTTATTCGTTTCGAGCATCAGAACTGCGAAAATTTTGAGTTTCTCAAGCGTTTCTTATTTCCAAACTGCCATATCTCGCGAACGGATGGATCAATCCGCAAAATTTCTGTTGCATCTGAAAGTAGAAACTCGCCCGATTACAACGATATGTGTAGTTTTCCCCTAGGCCGTTCCAGTTATTCGTGTCGAGCATCAGAACTGCGAAAATTTTGAGTTTCTCAAGCGTTTCTTACATCCAAACGGCCATATCTCGCGAACGGATTGACCAATCCGCAAAATTTCTGTTGCATTTGAAAGTAGAAACTCGCCCGATTACAACGGTATGCGCACTTTCCCCCTAGGCCGTTCTAGTTATTCGTTTCGAGCATCAGAACTGCGAAAATTTTGAGTTTCTCAAGCGTTTCTTACATCCAAACGGCCATATCTCGCGAACGGATTGACCAATCCGCATAATTTCTGTTGCATCTGAAAGTAGAAACTCGCCCGATTACAACGGTATGCGTACTTCTCCCATAGGCCGTTCTAGTCATTCGTTTCGAGCATCAGAACTGCGAAAATTTTGAGTTTCTCAAGCGTTTCTTATTTCCAAACTGCCATATTTCGCGAACGGATGGATCAATCCGCAAAATTTCTGTTGCATCTGAAAGTAGAAACTCTCCCGATTACAACGGTATGCGTACTTCTCCCCTAGGCCGTTCTAGTCATTCGTTTCGAGCATCAGAACTGCGAAAATTTTGAGTTTCTCAAGCGTTTCTTACTTCCAAACTGCCATATCTCGTGAACGGATCGACCAATCCGCAAAATTTCTGTTGCATCTGAAAGCAGAAACTCGCCCGATCACATCGGTATGCGTACTTTTCCCCTAGGCCGTTCTAGTTATTCGTTTCGAGCATTAGAACTGCGAAAATTTTGAGTTTCTCGAGCGTTTCTTACCTCCAAACTGCCACATCTCGCGAACGGATTGACCAATCCGCAAAATTTCTGTTGCATCTGAAAGTAGAAACTCGCCCGATTATAACGGTATGTGTAGTTTTCCCCTAGGCCGTTCCAGTTATTCGTTTCGAGCATCAGAAATGCGAACATTTTGAGTTTCTCGAGCGTTTCTTACCTCCAAACTGCCATATCTCGCGAACGGATTGAACAATCCGCAAAATTTCTGTTGCATTTGAAAGTAGAAACTCGCCCGATTACCACGGTATGCGCACTTTTCCCCTGGGCCGTCCTAGTTATTCGTTTCGAGCATCAGAACTGCGAAAATTTTGAGTTTCTAAAGCGTTTCTTATCTCCAAACTGTCATATCTCGCGAACGGATTGATCAATCCGCAAAATTTCTGTTGCATCTGAAAGTAGAAACTCGCCCGATTACAACGGTAGGTGTAGTTTTCCCCTAGGCCGTTCTAGTTATTCGTTTCGAGCATCAGAACTGCGAAAATTTTGAGTTTCTCAAGCGTTTCTTACATCCAAACGGCCATATCTCGCGAACGGATTGACCAATCCGCATAATTTCTGTTGCATCTGAAAGTAGAAACTCGCCCGATTACAACGGTATGTGTAGTTTTCCCCTAGGCCGTTCCAGTCATTCGTTTCGAGCATCAGAACTGCGAAAATTTTGAGTGTCTCAAGCGTTTCTTACCTCCAAACTGCCATATCTCGCGAACGGATTGATCAATCCGCAAAATTTCTGTTGCATCTGAAAGTAGAAACTCGCCCGATTACAACGGTATGCGTACTTCTCCCCTAGGCCGTTCTACTTATTCGTTTCAAGCATCAGAACTGCGCAAATTTTGAGTTTCTCAAGCGTTTCTTACATCCAAACGGCCATATCTCGCGAACGGATTGACCAATCCGCATAATTTCTGTTGCATCTGAAAGTAGAAACTCGCCCGATTACAACGGTATGCGTACTTCTCCCATAGGCCGTTCTAGTCATTCGTTTCGAGCATCAGAACTGCGAAAATTTTGAGTTTCTCAAGCGTTTCTTATTTCCAAACTGCCATATCTCGCGAACGGATTGACCAATCCGCATAATTTCTGTTGCATCTGAAAGTAGAAACTCGCCCGATTACAACGGTATGCGTACTTCTCCCCTAGGCCGTTCTAGTCATTCGTTTCGAGCATCAGAACTGCGAAAATTTTGAGTTTCTCAAGCGTTTCTTACTTCCAAACTGCCATATCTCGTGAACGGATCGACCAATCCGCAAAATTTCTGTTGCATCTGAAAGTAGAAACTCGCCCGATTACATCGGTATGCGTACTTTTCCCCTAGGCCGTTCTAGTTATTCGTTTCGAGCATCAGAACTGCGAAAATTTTGAGTTTCTCGAGCGTTTCTTACCTCCAAACTGCCACATCTCGCGAACGGATTGACCAATCCGCAAAATTTCTGTTGCATCTGAAAGTAGAGACTCGCCCGATTACAACGGTATGTGTAGTTTTCCCCTAGGCCGTTCCAGTTATTCGTTTCGAGCATCAGAACTGCGAAAATTTTGAGTTTCTTAAGCGTTTCTTACCTCCAAACTGCCATATCTCGCGAACGGATTGACCAATCCGCAAAATTTCTGTTGCTTCTGAAAGTAGAAATTCGCCCGATTACAACGATATGTGTAGTTTTCCCCTAGGCCGTTCCAGTTATTCGTGTCGAGCATCAGAACTGCGAAAATTTTGAGTTTCTCAAGCGTTTCTTATCTCCAAACTGCCATATCTCGCGAACGGATTGATCAATCCGCAAAATTTCTGTTGCATCTGAAAGTAGAAACTCGCCCGATTACAACGGTATGCGCAGTTCTCCCATAGGCCGTTCTAGTCATTCGTTTCGAGCATCAGAACTGCGAAAATTTTGAGTTTCTCAAGCGTTTCTTACTTCCAAACTGCCATATCTCGTGAACGGATCGACCAATCCGCAAAATTTCTGTTGCATCTGAAAGTAGAAACTCGCCCGATTACATCGGTATGCGTACTTTTCCCCTAGGCCGTTCTAGTTATTCGTTTCGAGCATCAGAACTGCGAAAATTTTGAGTTTCTCGAGCGTTTCTTACCTCCAAACTGCCATATCTCGCGAACGGATTGACCAATCCGCATAATTTCTGTTGCATCTGAAAGTACAAACTGGCACGATTACAACGGTATGTGTAGTTTTCCCCTAGGCCGTTCCAGTTATTCGTTTCGAGCATCAGAAATGCGAAAATTTTGAGTTTCTCAAGCGTTTCTTACCTCCAAACTGCCATATCTCGCGAACGGGTTGACCAATCCGCAAAATTTCTGTTGCATTTGAAAGAAGAAACTCGCCCGATTACAACGGTATGCGCACTTTTCCCCTAGGCCGTTCTAGTTATTCGTTTCGAGCATCAGAACTGCGAAAATTTTGAGTTTCTCAAGCGTTTCTTACATCCAAACGGCCATATCTCGCGAACGGATTGACCAATCCGCATAATTTCTGTTGCATCTGAAAGTAGAAACTCGCCCGATTACAACGGTATGCGTACTTCTCCCATAGGCCGTTCTAGTCATTCGTTTCGAGCATCAGAACTGCGAAAATTTTGAGTTTCTCAAGCGTTTCTTATTTCCAAACTGCCATATCTCGCGAACGGATTGACCAATCCGCATAATTTCTGTTGCATCTGAAAGTAGAAACTCGCCCGATTACAACGGTATGCGTACTTCTCCCATAGGCCGTTCTAGTCATTCGTTTCGAGCATCAGATCTGCGAAAATTTTGAGTTTCTCAAGCGTTTCTTATCTCCAAACTGCTATATCTCGCGAATGGATCGACCAATCCGCAAAATTTCTGTTGCATCTGAAAGTAGAAACTCGCCCGATTACAACGCTATGCGTACTTCTCCCCTAGGCCGTTCTAGTCATTCGTTTCGAGCATCAGAACTGCGAAAATTTTGAGTTTCTCAAGCGTTTCTTACTTCCAAACTGCCATATCTCGTGAACGGATCGACCAATCCGCAAAATTTCTGTTGCATCTGAAAGTAGAAACTCGCCCGATTACATCGGTATGCGTACTTTTCCCCTAGGCCGTTCTAGTTATTCGTTTCGAGCATCAGAACTGCGAAAATTTTGAGTTTCTCGAGCGTTTCTTACCTCCAAACTGCCACATCTCGCGAACGGATTGACCAATCCGCAAAATTTCTGTTGCATCTGAAAGTAGAGACTCGCCCGATTACAACGGTATGTGTAGTTTTCCCCTAGGCCGTTCCAGTTATTCGTTTCGAGCATCAGAACTGCGAAAATTTTGAGTTTCTTAAGCGTTTCTTACCTCCAAACTGCCATATCTCGCGAACGGATTGACCAATCCGCAAAATTTCTGTTGCTTCTGAAAGTAGAAATTCGCCCGATTACAACGATATGTGTAGTTTTCCCCTAGGCCGTTCCAGTTATTCGTGTCGAGCATCAGAACTGCGAAAATTTTGAGTTTCTCAAGCGTTTCTTATCTCCAAACTGCCATATCTCGCGAACGGATTGATCAATCCGCAAAATTTCTGTTGCATCTGAAAGTAGAAACTCGCCCGATTACAACGGTATGCGTACTTCTCCCCTAGGCCGTTCTAGTCATTCGTTTCGAGCATCAGAACTGCGAAAATTTTGAGTTTCTCAAGCGTTTCTTACTTCCAAACTGCCATGTCTCGTGAACGGATCGACCAATCCGCAAAACTTCTGTTGCATCTGAAAGCAGAAACTCGCCTGATTACATCGGTATGCGTACTTTTCCCCTAGGCCGTTCTAGTTATTCGTTTCGAGCATCAGAACTGCGAAAATTTTGAGTTTCTCGAGCGTTTCTTACCTCCAAACTGCCACATCTCGCGAACGGATTGACCAATCCGCAAAATTTCTGTTGCATCTGAAAGTAGAAACTCGCCCGATTATAACGGTATGTGTAGTTTTCCCCTAGGCCGTTCCAGTTATTCGTTTCGAGCATCAGAACTGCGAAAATTTTGGGTTTCTCAAGCGTTTCTTACATCCAAACGGCCATATCTCGCGAACGGATTGACCAATCCGCATAATTTCTGTTGCATCTGAAAGTAGAAACTCGCCCGATTACAACGATATGCGTACTTCTCCCATAGGCCGTTCTAGTCATTCGTTTCGAGCATCAGAACTGCGAAAATTTTGAGTTTCTCAAGCGTTTCTTATTTCCAAACTGCCATATCTCGTGAACGGATAGATCAATCCGCAAAATTTCTGTTGCATCTGAAAGTAGAAACTCTCCCGATTACAACGGTATGCGTACTTCTCCCCTAGGCCGTTCTAGTCATTCGTTTCGAGCATCAGAACTGCGAAAATTTTGAGTTTCTCAAGCGTTTCTTACTTCCAAACTGCCATATCTCGTGAACGGATCGACCAATCCGCAAAATTTCTGTTGCATCTGAAAGCAGAAACTCGCCCGATTACATCGGTATGCGTACTTTTCCCCTAGGCCGTTCTAGTTATTCGTTTCGAGCATCAGAACTGTGAAAATTTTGAGTTTCTCGAGCGTTTCTTACCTCCAAACTGCCCCATCTCGCGAACGGATTGACCAATCCGCAAAATTTCTGTTGCATCTGAAAGTAGAAACTCGCCCGATTACAACGGTATGCGCACTTTTCCCCTGGGCCGTCCTAGTTATTCGTTTCGAGCATCAGAACTGCGAAAATTTTGAGTTTCTAAAGCGTTTCTTATATCCAAACTGTCATATCTCGCGAACGGATTGATCAATCCGCAAAATTTCTGTTGCATCTGAAAGTAGAAACTCGCCCGATTACAACGGTAGGTGTAGTTTTCCCTTAGGCCGTTCTAGTTATTCGTTTCGAGCATCAGAACTGCGAAAATTTTGAGTTTCTCATGCGTTTCTTACATCCAAACGGCCATATCTCGCGAACGGATTGACCAATCCGCATAATTTCTGTTGCATCTGAAAGTAGAAACTCGCCCGATTACAACGGTATGCGTACTTCTCCCATAGGCCGTTCTAGTCATTCGTTTCGAGCATCAGATCTGCGAAAATTTTGAGTTTCTCAAGCGTTTCTTATCTCCAAACTGCTATATCTCGCGAATGGATTGATCAATCCGCAAAATTTCTGTTGCATCTGAAAGTAGAAACTCGCCCGATTACAACGGTATGCGTACTTCTCCCCTAGGCCGTTCTAGTCATTCGTTTCGAGCATCAGAACTGCGAAAATTTTGAGTTTCTCAAGCGTTTCTTACTTCCAAACTGCCATATCTCGTGAACGGATCGACCAATCCGCAAAATTTCTGTTGCATCTGAAAGTAGAAACTCGCCCGATTACATCGGTATGCGTAGTTTTCCCCTAGGCCGTTCCAGTTATTCGTTTCGAGCATCAGAACTGCGAAAATTTTGAGTTTCTTAAGCGTTTCTTACCTCCAAACTGCCATATCTCGCGAACGGATTGACCAATCCGCAAAATTTCTGTTGCTTCTGAAAGTAGAAATTCGCCCGATTACAACGATATGTGTAGTTTTCCCCTAGGCCGTTCCAGTTATTCGTGTCGAGCATCAGAACTGCGAAAATTTTGAGTTTCTCAAGCGTTTCTTATCTCCAAACTGCCATATCTCGCGAACGGATTGATCAATCCGCAAAATTTCTGTTGCATCTGAAAGTAGAAACTCGCCCGATTACAACGGTATGCGTACTTCTCCCCTAGGCCGTTCTAGTCATTCGTTTCGAGCATCAGAACTGCGAAAATTTTGAGTTTCTCAAGCGTTTCTCACTTCCAAACTGCCATATCTCGCGAACGGATAGACCAATCCCCAAAATTTCTGTTGCATCTGAAAGTAGAAACTCGCCCGATTACAACGGTATGTGTAGTTTTCCCTTAGGCCGTTCTAGTCATTCGCTTCGAGCATCAGAACTGCGAAAATTTTGAGTGTCTCAAGCGTTTCTTACCTCCAAACTGCCATATCTCGCGAACGGATTGATCAATACGCAAAATTTCTGTTGCATCTGAAAGTAGAAACTCGCCCGATTACAACGGTATGCGTACTTCTCCCCTAGGCCGTTCTAGTTATTCGTTTCAAGCATCAGAACTGCGCAAATTTTGAGTTTCTCAAGCGTTTCTTACCTCCAAACTGCCATATCTCGCGAACGGATTGACCAATCCGCAAAACTTCTGTTGCATCTGAAAGTAGAGACTCGCCCGATTACAACGGTATGAGTAGTTTTCCACTAGGCCTTTCCAGTTATTCGTTTCGAGCATCAGAACTGCGCAAATTTTGAGTTTCTCAAGCGTTTCTTACCTCCAAACTGCCATATCCCGCGAACGGATTGACCAATCCGCAAAATTTCTGTTGCATCTGAAAGTAGAGACTCGCCCGATTACAACGGTATGAGTAGTTTTCCCCTAGGCCGTTCCAGTTATTCGTTTCGAGCATCAGAACTGCGCAAATTTTGAGTTTCTCAAGCGTTTCTTACCTCCAAACTGCCATATCCCGCGAACGGATTGACCAATCCGCAAAATTTCTGTTGCATCTGAAAGTAGAGACTCGCCCGATTACAACGGTATGAGTAGTTTTCCCCTAGGCCGTTCCAGTTATTCGTTTCGAGCATCAGAACTGCGAAAATTTTGAGTTTCTTAAGCGTTTCTTACATCCAAACTGCCATATCTCGCGAACGGATTGATCAATCCGCAAAATTTCTGTTGCATCTGAAAGTAGAAACTCGCCCGATTACAACGGTATGCGTACTTCTCCCCTAGGCCGTTCTACTTATTCGTTTCAAGCATCAGAACTGCGCAAATGTTGAGTTTCTCAAGCGTTTCTTACCTCCAAACTGCCATATCTCGCGAACGGACTGACCAATCCGCAAAATTTCTGTTGCATCTGAAAGTAGAGACTCGCCCGATTAAAACGGTATGAGTAGTTTTCCCCTAGGCCGTTCCAGTTATTCGTTTCGAGCATCAGAACTGCGCAAATTTTGAGTTTCTCAAGCGTTTCTTACCTCCAAACTGCCATATCCCGCGAACGGATTGACCAATCCGCAAAATTTCTGTTGCATCTGAAAGTAGAGACTCGCCCGATTACAACGGTATGAGTAGTTTTCCCCTAGGCCGTTCCAGTTATTCGTTTCGAGCATCAGAACTGCGAAAATTTTGAGTGTCTCAAGCGTTTCTTACATCCAAACTGCCATATCTCGCGAAAGGATTGATCAATCCGCAAAATTTCTGTTGCATCTGAAAGTAGAAACTCGCCCGATTACAACGGTATGCGTACTTCTCCCCTAGGCCGTTCTACTTATTCGTTTCAAGCATCAGAACTGCGCAAATTTTGAGTTTCTCAAGCGTTTCTTACCTCCAAACTGCCATATCTCGCGAACGGACTGACCAATCCGCAAAATTTCTGTTGCATCTGAAAGTAGAGACTCGCCCGATTACAACGGTATGAGTAGTTTTCCCCTAGGCCGTTCCAGTTATTCGTTTCGAGCATCAGAACTGCGAAAATTTTGAGTTTCTTAAGCGTTTCTTACCTCCAAACTGCCATATCTCGCGAACGGATTGACCAATCCGCAAAATTTCTGTTGCTTCTGAAAGTAGAAATTCGCCCGATTACAACGGTATGTGTAGTTTTCCCCTAGGCCGTTCCAGTTATTCGTGTCGAGCATCAGAACTGCGAAAATTTTGAGTTTCTCAAGCGTTTCTTACATCCAAACGGCCATATCTCGCGAACGGATTGACCAATCCGCATAATTTCTGTTGCATCTGAAAGTACAAACTCGCCCGATTACAACGGTATGTGTAGTTTTCCCCTAGGCCGTTCCAGTTATTCGTGTCGTGCATCAGAACTGCGAAAATTTTGAGTTTCTCAAGCGTTTCTTACATCCAAACGGCCATATCTCGCGAACGGATTGACCAATCCGCATAATTTCTGTTGCATCTGAAAGTACAAACTCGCACGATTACAACGGTATGTGTAGTTTTCCCCTAGGCCGTTCCAGTTATTCGTTTCGAGCATCAGAAATGCGAAAATTTTGAGTTTCTCAAGCGTTTCTTACCTCCAAACTGCCATATCTTGCGAACGGGTTGACCAATCCGCAAAATTTCTGTTGCATTTGAAAGTAGAAACTCGCCCGATTACAACGGTATGCGCACTATTCCCCTAGGCCGTTCTAGTTATTCGTTTCGAGCATCAGAACTGCGAAAATGTTGAGTTTCTCTAGCGTTTCTTACATCCAAACGGCCATATCTCGCGAACGGATTGACCAATCCGCATAACTTCTGTTGCATCTGAAAGTAGAAACTCGCCCGATTACAACCGTATGCGTACTTCTCCCATAGGCCGTTCTAGTCATTCGTTTCGAGCATCAGAACTGCGAAAATTTTGAGTTTCTCAAGCGTTTCTTACCTCCAAACTGCCATATCTCGCGAATGGGTTGACCAATCCGCAAAATTTCTGTTGCATCTGAAAGTAGAAACTCGCCCGATTACAACGGTATGAGTAGTTTTCCCCTAGGCCGTTCCAGTTATTCGTTTCGAGCATCAGAACTGCGAAAATTTTGAGTTTCTTAAGCGTTTCTTTTCTCCAAACTGCCATATCTCGCGAACGGATTGACCAATCCGCAAAATTTCTGTTGCTTCTGAAAGTAGAAATTCGCCCGATTACAACGGTATGTGTAGTTTTCCCCTAGGCCGTTCCAGTTATTCGTGTCGAGCATCAGAACTGCGAAAATTTTGAGTTTCTCAAGCGTTTCTTACATCCAAACGGCCATATCTCGCGAACGGATTGACCAATCCGCATAATTTCTGTTGCATCTGAAAGTACAAACTCGCACGATTACAACGGTATGTGTAGTTTTCCCCTAGGCCGTTCCAGTTATTCGTTTCGAGCATCAGAAATGCGAAAATTTTGAGTTTCTCAAGCGTTTCTTACCTCCAAACTGTCATATCTCGCGAACGGATTGATCAATCCGCAAAATTTCTGTTGCATCTGAAAGTAGAAACTCGCCCGATTACAACGGTAGGTGTAGTTTTCCCTTAGGCCGTTCTAGTTATTCGTTTCGAGCATCAGAACTGCGAAAATTTTGAGTTTCTCATGCGTTTCTTACATCCAAACGGCCATATCTCGCGAACGGATTGACCAATCCGCATAATTTCTGTTGCATCTGAAAGTAGAAACTCGCCCGATTACAACGGTATGCGTACTTCTCCCATAGGCCGTTCTAGTCATTCGTTTCGAGCATCAGATCTGCGAAAATTTTGAGTTTCTCAAGCGTTTCTTATCTCCAAACTGCTATATCTCGCGAATGGATTGATCAATCCGCAAAATTTCTGTTGCATCTGAAAGTAGAAACTCGCCCGATTACAACGGTATGCGTACTTCTCCCCTAGGCCGTTCTAGTCATTCGTTTCGAGCATCAGAACTGCGAAAATTTTGAGTTTCTCAAGCGTTTCTTACTTCCAAACTGCCATATCTCGTGAACGGATCGACCAATCCGCAAAATTTCTGTTGCATCTGAAAGTAGAAACTCGCCCGATTACATCGGTATGAGTAGTTTTCCCCTAGGCCGTTCCAGTTATTCGTTTCGAGCATCAGAACTGCGAAAATTTTGAGTTTCTTAAGCGTTTCTTACCTCCAAACTGCCATATCTCGCGAACGGATTGACCAATCCGCAAAATTTCTGTTGCTTCTGAAAGTAGAAATTCGCCCGATTACAACGATATGTGTAGTTTTCCCCTAGGCCGTTCCAGTTATTCGTGTCGAGCATCAGAACTGCGAAAATTTTGAGTTTCTCAAGCGTTTCTTATCTCCAAACTGCCATATCTCGCGAACGGATTGATCAATCCGCAAAATTTCTGTTGCATCTGAAAGTAGAAACTCGCCCGATTACAACGGTATGCGTACTTCTCCCCTAGGCCGTTCTAGTCATTCGTTTCGAGCATCAGAACTGCGAAAATTTTGAGTTTCTCAAGCGTTTCTCACTTCCAAACTGCCATATCTCGCGAACGGATAGACCAATCCCCAAAATTTCTGTTGCATCTGAAAGTAGAAACTCGCCCGATTACAACGGTATGTGTAGTTTTCCCTTAGGCCGTTCAAGTCATTCGCTTCGAGCATCAGAACTGCGAAAATTTTGAGTGTCTCAAGCGTTTCTTACCTCCAAACTGCCATATCTCGCGAACGGATTGATCAATACGCAAAATTTCTGTTGCATCTGAAAGTAGAAACTCGCCCGATTACAACGGTATGCGTACTTCTCCCCTAGGCCGTTCTAGTTATTCGTTTCAAGCATCAGAACTGCGCAAATTTTGAGTTTCTCAAGCGTTTCTTACCTCCAAACTGCCATATCTCGCGAACGGATTGACCAATCCGCAAAACTTCTGTTGCATCTGAAAGTAGAGACTCGCCCGATTACAACGGTATGAGTAGTTTTCCACTAGGCCTTTCCAGTTATTCGTTTCGAGCATCAGAACTGCGCAAATTTTGAGTTTCTCAAGCGTTTCTTACCTCCAAACTGCCATATCCCGCGAACGGATTGACCAATCCGCAAAATTTCTGTTGCATCTGAAAGTAGAGACTCGCCCGATTACAACGGTATGAGTAGTTTTCCCCTAGGCCGTTCCAGTTATTCGTTTCGAGCATCAGAACTGCGCAAATTTTGAGTTTCTCAAGCGTTTCTTACCTCCAAACTGCCATATCCCGCGAACGGATTGACCAATCCGCAAAATTTCTGTTGCATCTGAAAGTAGAGACTCGCCCGATTACAACGGTATGAGTAGTTTTCCCCTAGGCCGTTCCAGTTATTCGTTTCGAGCATCAGAACTGCGAAAATTTTGAGTTTCTTAAGCGTTTCTTACCTCCAAACTGCCATATCTCGCGAACGGATTGACCAATCCGCAAAATTTCTGTTGCATCTGAAAGTAGAAACTCGCCCGATTACAACGGTATGCGTACTTCTCCCCTAGGCCGTTCTAGTCATTCGTTCCGAGCATCAGTACTGCGAAAATTTTGAGTTTCTCAAGCGTTTCTTACTTCCAAACTGCCATATCTCGCGAACGGATCGACCAATCCGCAAAATTTCTGTTGCATCTGAAAGTAGAGACTCGCCCGATTACAACGGTATGAGTTGTTTTCCCTTAGGCCGTTCTAGTCATTCGTTTCGAGAATCAGAACTGCGAAAATTTTGAGTGTCTCAAGCGTTTCTTATCTCCAAACTGCCATATCTCGCGAACGGATTGATCAATCCGCAAAATTTCTGTTGCATCTAAAAGTAGAAACTCGCCCGATTACAACGGTATGCGTACTTCTCCCCTAGGCCGTTCTAGTCATTCGTTTCGAGCATCAGAACTGCGAAAATTTTGAGTTTCTCAAGCGTTTCTCACTTCCAAACTGCCATATCTCGCGAACGGATAGACCAATCCCCAAAATTTCTGTTGCATCTGAAAGTAGAAACTCGCCCGATTACAACGGTATGTGTAGTTTTCCCTTAGGCCGTTCAAGTCATTCGCTTCGAGCATCAGAACTGCGAAAATTTTGAGTGTCTCAAGCGTTTCTTACCTCCAAACTGCCATATCTCGCGAACGGATTGATCAATACGCAAAATTTCTGTTGCATCTGAAAGTAGAAACTCGCCCGATTACAACGGTATGCGTACTTCTCCCCTAGGCCGTTCTAGTTATTCGTTTCAAGCATCAGAACTGCGCAAATTTTGAGTTTCTCAAGCGTTTCTTACCTCCAAACTGCCATATCTCGCGAACGGATTGACCAATCCGCAAAACTTCTGTTGCATCTGAAAGTAGAGACTCGCCCGATTACAACGGTATGAGTAGTTTTCCACTAGGCCTTTCCAGTTATTCGTTTCGAGCATCAGAACTGCGCAAATTTTGAGTTTCTCAAGCGTTTCTTACCTCCAAACTGCCATATCCCGCGAACGGATTGACCAATCCGCAAAATTTCTGTTGCATCTGAAAGTAGAGACTCGCCCGATTACAACGGTATGAGTAGTTTTCCCCTAGGCCGTTCCAGTTATTCGTTTCGAGCATCAGAACTGCGCAAATTTTGAGTTTCTCAAGCGTTTCTTACCTCCAAACTGCCATATCCCGCGAACGGATTGACCAATCCGCAAAATTTCTGTTGCATCTGAAAGTAGAGACTCGCCCGATTACAACGGTATGAGTAGTTTTCCCCTAGGCCGTTCCAGTTATTCGTTTCGAGCATCAGAACTGCGAAAATTTTGAGTTTCTTAAGCGTTTCTTACCTCCAAACTGCCATATCTCGCGAACGGATTGACCAATCCGCAAAATTTCTGTTGCATCTGAAAGTAGAAACTCGCCCGATTACAACGGTATGCGTACTTCTCCCCTAGGCCGTTCTAGTCATTCGTTCCGAGCATCAGTACTGCGAAAATTTTGAGTTTCTCAAGCGTTTCTTACTTCCAAACTGCCATATCTCGCGAACGGATCGACCAATCCGCAAAATTTCTGTTGCATCTGAAAGTAGAAACTCGCCCGATTACAACGGTATGTGTAGTTTTCCCCTAGGCCGTTCCAGTCATTCGTTTCGAGCATCAGAACTGCGAAAATTTTGAGTTTCTCAAGCGTTTCTTACCTCCAAACTGCCATATCTCGCGAACGGATTGACCAATCCGCGTAATTTCTGTTGCATCTGAAAGTAGAGACTCGCCCGATTACAACGGTATGAGTTGTTTTCCCTTAGGCCGTTCTAGTCATTCGTTTCGAGAATCAGAACTGCGAAAATTTTGAGTGTCTCAAGCGTTTCTTACATCCAAACTGCCATATCTCGCGAACGGATTGATCAATCCGCAAAATTTCTGTTGCATCTGAAAGTAGAAACTCGCCCGATTACAACGGTATGCGTACTTCTCCCCTAGGCCGTTCTACTTATTCGTTTCAAGCATCAGAACTGCGCAAATGTTGAGTTTCTCAAGCGTTTCTTACCTCCAAACTGCCATATCTCGCGAACGGACTGACCAATCCGCAAAATTTCTGTTGCATCTGAAAGTAGAGACTCGCCCGATTACAACGGTATGAGTAGTTTTCCCCTAGGCCGTTCCAGTTATTCGTTTCGAGCATCAGAACTGCGCAAATTTTGAGTTTCTCAAGCGTTTCTTACCTCCAAACTGCCATATCCCGCGAACGGATTGACCAATCCGCAAAATTTCTGTTGCATCTGAAAGTAGAGACTCGCCCGATTACAACGGTATGAGTAGTTTTCCCCTAGGCCGTTCCAGTTATTCGTTTCGAGCATCAGAACTGCGAAAATTTTGAGTGTCTCAAGCGTTTCTTACATCCAAACTGCCATATCTCGCGAAAGGATTGATCAATCCGCAAAATTTCTGTTGCATCTGAAAGTAGAAACTCGCCCGATTACAACGGTATGCGTACTTCTCCCCTAGGCCGTTCTACTTATTCGTTTCAAGCATCAGAACTGCGCAAATTTTGAGTTTCTCAAGCGTTTCTTACCTCCAAACTGCCATATCTCGCGAACGGACTGACCAATCCGCAAAATTTCTGTTGCATCTGAAAGTAGAGACTCGCCCGATTACAACGGTATGAGTAGTTTTCCCCTAGGCCGTTCCAGTTATTCGTTTCGAGCATCAGAACTGCGAAAATTTTGAGTTTCTTAAGCGTTTCTTACCTCCAAACTGCCATATCTCGCGAACGGATTGACCAATCCGCAAAATTTCTGTTGCTTCTGAAAGTAGAAATTCGCCCGATTACAACGGTATGTGTAGTTTTCCCCTAGGCCGTTCCAGTTATTCGTGTCGAGCATCAGAACTGCGAAAATTTTGAGTTTCTCAAGCGTTTCTTACATCCAAACGGCCATATCTCGCGAACGGATTGACCAATCCGCATAATTTCTGTTGCATCTGAAAGTACAAACTCGCCCGATTACAACGGTATGTGTAGTTTTCCCCTAGGCCGTTCCAGTTATTCGTGTCGTGCATCAGAACTGCGAAAATTTTGAGTTTCTCAAGCGTTTCTTACATCCAAACGGCCATATCTCGCGAACGGATTGACCAATCCGCATAATTTCTGTTGCATCTGAAAGTACAAACTCGCACGATTACAACGGTATGTGTAGTTTTCCCCTAGGCCGTTCCAGTTATTCGTTTCGAGCATCAGAAATGCGAAAATTTTGAGTTTCTCAAGCGTTTCTTACCTCCAAACTGCCATATCCCGCGAACGGATTGACCAATCCGCAAAATTTCTGTTGCATCTGAAAGTAGAGACTCGCCCGATTACAACGGTATGAGTAGTTTTCCCCTAGGCCGTTCCAGTTATTCGTTTCGAGCATCAGAACTGCGCAAATTTTGAGTTTCTCAAGCGTTTCTTACCTCCAAACTGCCATATCCCGCGAACGGATTGACCAATCCGCAAAATTTCTGTTGCATCTGAAAGTAGAGACTCGCCCGATTACAACGGTATGAGTAGTTTTCCCCTAGGCCGTTCCAGTTATTCGTTTCGAGCATCAGAACTGCGAAAATTTTGAGTTTCTTAAGCGTTTCTTACCTCCAAACTGCCATATCTCGCGAACGGATTGACCAATCCGCAAAATTTCTGTTGCATCTGAAAGTAGAAACTCGCCCGATTACAACGGTATGCGTACTTCTCCCCTAGGCCGTTCTAGTCATTCGTTCCGAGCATCAGTACTGCGAAAATTTTGAGTTTCTCAAGCGTTTCTTACTTCCAAACTGCCATATCTCGCGAACGGATCGACCAATCCGCAAAATTTCTGTTGCATCTGAAAGTAGAGACTCGCCCGATTACAACGGTATGAGTTGTTTTCCCTTAGGCCGTTCTAGTCATTCGTTTCGAGAATCAGAACTGCGAAAATTTTGAGTGTCTCAAGCGTTTCTTATCTCCAAACTGCCATATCTCGCGAACGGATTGATCAATCCGCAAAATTTCTGTTGCATCTAAAAGTAGAAACTCGCCCGATTACAACGGTATGCGTACTTCTCCCCTAGGCCGTTCTAGTCATTCGTTTCGAGCATCAGAACTGCGAAAATTTTGAGTTTCTCAAGCGTTTCTCACTTCCAAACTGCCATATCTCGCGAACGGATAGACCAATCCCCAAAATTTCTGTTGCATCTGAAAGTAGAAACTCGCCCGATTACAACGGTATGTGTAGTTTTCCCTTAGGCCGTTCAAGTCATTCGCTTCGAGCATCAGAACTGCGAAAATTTTGAGTTTCTTAAGCGTTTCTTACCTCCAAACTGCCATATCTCGCGAACGGATTGACCAATCCGCAAAATTTCTGTTGCATCTGAAAGTAGAAACTCGCCCGATTACAACGGTATGCGTACTTCTCCCCTAGGCCGTTCTAGTCATTCGTTCCGAGCATCAGTACTGCGAAAATTTTGAGTTTCTCAAGCGTTTCTTACTTCCAAACTGCCATATCTCGCGAACGGATCGACCAATCCGCAAAATTTCTGTTGCATCTGAAAGTAGAAACTCGCCCGATTACAACGGTATGTGTAGTTTTCCCCTAGGCCGTTCCAGTCATTCGTTTCGAGCATCAGAACTGCGAAAATTTTGAGTTTCTCAAGCGTTTCTTACCTCCAAACTGCCATATCTCGCGAACGGATTGACCAATCCGCGTAATTTCTGTTGCATCTGAAAGTAGAGACTCGCCCGATTACAACGGTATGAGTTGTTTTCCCTTAGGCCGTTCTAGTCATTCGTTTCGAGAATCAGAACTGCGAAAATTTTGAGTGTCTCAAGCGTTTCTTACATCCAAACTGCCATATCTCGCGAACGGATTGATCAATCCGCAAAATTTCTGTTGCATCTGAAAGTAGAAACTCGCCCGATTACAACGGTATGCGTACTTCTCCCCTAGGCCGTTCTACTTATTCGTTTCAAGCATCAGAACTGCGCAAATGTTGAGTTTCTCAAGCGTTTCTTACCTCCAAACTGCCATATCTCGCGAACGGACTGACCAATCCGCAAAATTTCTGTTGCATCTGAAAGTAGAGACTCGCCCGATTACAACGGTATGAGTAGTTTTCCCCTAGGCCGTTCCAGTTATTCGTTTCGAGCATCAGAACTGCGCAAATTTTGAGTTTCTCAAGCGTTTCTTACCTCCAAACTGCCATATCCCGCGAACGGATTGACCAATCCGCAAAATTTCTGTTGCATCTGAAAGTAGAGACTCGCCCGATTACAACGGTATGAGTAGTTTTCCCCTAGGCCGTTCCAGTTATTCGTTTCGAGCATCAGAACTGCGAAAATTTTGAGTGTCTCAAGCGTTTCTTACATCCAAACTGCCATATCTCGCGAAAGGATTGATCAATCCGCAAAATTTCTGTTGCATCTGAAAGTAGAAACTCGCCCGATTACAACGGTATGCGTACTTCTCCCCTAGGCCGTTCTACTTATTCGTTTCAAGCATCAGAACTGCGCAAATTTTGAGTTTCTCAAGCGTTTCTTACCTCCAAACTGCCATATCTCGCGAACGGACTGACCAATCCGCAAAATTTCTGTTGCATCTGAAAGTAGAGACTCGCCCGATTACAACGGTATGAGTAGTTTTCCCCTAGGCCGTTCCAGTTATTCGTTTCGAGCATCAGAACTGCGAAAATTTTGAGTTTCTTAAGCGTTTCTTACCTCCAAACTGCCATATCTCGCGAACGGATTGACCAATCCGCAAAATTTCTGTTGCTTCTGAAAGTAGAAATTCGCCCGATTACAACGGTATGTGTAGTTTTCCCCTAGGCCGTTCCAGTTATTCGTGTCGAGCATCAGAACTGCGAAAATTTTGAGTTTCTCAAGCGTTTCTTACATCCAAACGGCCATATCTCGCGAACGGATTGACCAATCCGCATAATTTCTGTTGCATCTGAAAGTACAAACTCGCCCGATTACAACGGTATGTGTAGTTTTCCCCTAGGCCGTTCCAGTTATTCGTGTCGTGCATCAGAACTGCGAAAATTTTGAGTTTCTCAAGCGTTTCTTACATCCAAACGGCCATATCTCGCGAACGGATTGACCAATCCGCATAATTTCTGTTGCATCTGAAAGTACAAACTCGCACGATTACAACGGTATGTGTAGTTTTCCCCTAGGCCGTTCCAGTTATTCGTTTCGAGCATCAGAAGTGCGAAAATTTTGAGTTTCTCAAGCGTTTCTTACCTCCAAACTGCCATATCTTGCGAACGGGTTGACCAATCCGCAAAATTTCTGTTGCATTTGAAAGTAGAAACTCGCCCGATTACAACGGTATGCGCACTTTTCCCCTAGGCCGTTCTAGTTATTCGTTTCGAGCATCAGAACTGCGAAAATGTTGAGTTTCTCTAGCGTTTCTTACATCCAAACGGCCATATCTCGCGAACGGATTGACCAATCCGCATAACTTCTGTTGCATCTGAAAGTAGAAACTCGCCCGATTACAACGGTATGCGTACTTCTCCCATAGGCCGTTCTAGTCATTCGTTTCGAGCATCAGAACTGCGAAAATTTTGAGTTTCTCAAGCGTTTCTTACCTCCAAACTGCCATATCTCGCGAACGGATTGACCAATCCGCGTAATTTCTGTTGCATCTGAAAGTAGAGACTCGCCCGATTACAACGGTATGAGTTGTTTTCCCTTAGGCCGTTCTAGTCATTCGTTTCGAGAATCAGAACTGCGAAAATTTTGAGTGTCTCAAGCGTTTCTTACATCCAAACTGCCATATCTCGCGAACGGATTGATCAATCCGCAAAATTTCTGTTGCATCTGAAAGTAGAAACTCGCCCGATTACAACGGTATGCGTACTTCTCCCCTAGGCCGTTCTACTTATTCGTTTCAAGCATCAGAACTGCGCAAATGTTGAGTTTCTCAAGCGTTTCTTACCTCCAAACTGCCATATCTCGCGAACGGACTGACCAATCCGCGAAATTTCTGTTGCATCTGAAAGTAGAGACTCGCCCGATTACAACGGTATGAGTAGTTTTCCCCTAGGCCGTTCCAGTTATTCGTTTCGAGCATCAGAACTGCGCAAATTTTGAGTTTCTCAAGCGTTTCTTACCTCCAAACTGCCATATCCCGCGAACGGATTGACCAATCCGCAAAATTTCTGTTGCATCTGAAAGTAGAGACTCGCCCGATTACAACGGTATGAGTAGTTTTCCCCTAGGCCGTTCCAGTTATTCGTTTCGAGCATCAGAACTGCGAAAATTTTGAGTGTCTCAAGCGTTTCTTACATCCAAACTGCCATATCTCGCGAAAGGATTGATCAATCCGCAAAATTTCTGTTGCATCTGAAAGTAGAAACTCGCCCGATTACAACGGTATGCGTACTTCTCCCCTAGGCCGTTCTACTTATTCGTTTCAAGCATCAGAACTGCGCAAATTTTGAGTTTCTCAAGCGTTTCTTACCTCCAAACTGCCATATCTCGCGAACGGACTGACCAATCCGCAAAATTTCTGTTGCATCTGAAAGTAGAGACTCGCCCGATTACAACGGTATGAGTAGTTTTCCCCTAGGCCGTTCCAGTTATTCGTTTCGAGCATCAGAACTGCGAAAATTTT
Organism: Ptiloglossa arizonensis; assembly: GCF_051014685.1. NCBI lineage: Eukaryota > Metazoa > Arthropoda > Insecta > Hymenoptera > Colletidae > Ptiloglossa > Ptiloglossa arizonensis. Next base: position 70,223 of record NW_027478921.1, on the reverse strand, counting down.
GAGTTTCTTAAGCGTTTCTTACCTCCAAACTGCCATATCTCGCGAACGGATTGACCAATCCGCAAAATTTCTGTTGCTTCTGAAAGTAGAAATTCGCCCGATTACAACGGTATGTGTAGTTTTCCCCTAGGCCGTTCCAGTTATTCGTGTCGAGCATCAGAACTGCGAAAATTTTGAGTTTCTCAAGCGTTTCTTACATCCAAACGGCCATATCTCGCGAACGGATTGACCAATCCGCATAATTTCTGTTGCATCTGAAAGTACAAACTCGCCCGATTACAACGGTATGTGTAGTTTTCCCCTAGGCCGTTCCAGTTATTCGTGTCGTGCATCAGAACTGCGAAAATTTTGAGTTTCTCAAGCGTTTCTTACATCCAAACGGCCATATCTCGCGAACGGATTGACCAATCCGCATAATTTCTGTTGCATCTGAAAGTACAAACTCGCACGATTACAACGGTATGTGTAGTTTTCCCCTAGGCCGTTCCAGTTATTCGTTTCGAGCATCAGAAATGCGAAAATTTTGAGTTTCTCAAGCGTTTCTTACCTCCAAACTGCCATATCTTGCGAACGGGTTGACCAATCCGCAAAATTTCTGTTGCATTTGAAAGTAGAAACTCGCCCGATTACAACGGTATGCGCACTTTTCCCCTAGGCCGTTCTAGTTATTCGTTTCGAGCATCAGAACTGCGAAAATGTTGAGTTTCTCTAGCGTTTCTTACATCCAAACGGCCATATCTCGCGAACGGATTGACCAATCCGCATAACTTCTGTTGCATCTGAAAGTAGAAACTCGCCCGATTACAACGGTATGCGTACTTCTCCCATAGGCCGTTCTAGTCATTCGTTTCGAGCATCAGAACTGCGAAAATTTTGAGTTTCTCAAGCGTTTCTTACCTCCAAACTGCCATATCTCGCGAATGGGTTGACCAATCCGCAAAATTTCTGTTGCATCTGAAAGTAGAAACTCGCCCGATTACAACGGTATGAGTAGTTTTCCCCTAGGCCGTTCCAGTTATTCGTTTCGAGCATCAGAACTGCGAAAATTTTGAGTTTCTTAAGCGTTTCTTTTCTCCAAACTGCCATATCTCGCGAACGGATTGACCAATCCGCAAAATTTCTGTTGCTTCTGAAAGTAGAAATTCGCCCGATTACAACGGTATGTGTAGTTTTCCCCTAGGCCGTTCCAGTTATTCGTGTCGAGCATCAGAACTGCGAAAATTTTGAGTTTCTCAAGCGTTTCTTACATCCAAACGGCCATATCTCGCGAACGGATTGACCAATCCGCATAATTTCTGTTGCATCTGAAAGTACAAACTCGCACGATTACAACGGTATGTGTAGTTTTCCCCTAGGCCGTTCCAGTTATTCGTTTCGAGCATCAGAAATGCGAAAATTTTGAGTTTCTCAAGCGTTTCTTACCTCCAAACTGCCATATCTCGCGAACGGGTTGACCAATCCGCAAAATTTCTGTTGCATTTGAAAGTAGAAACTCGCCCGATTACAACGGTATGCGCACTTTTGCCCTAGGCCGTTCTAGTTATTCGTTTCGAGCATCAGAACTGCGCAAATTTTCAGTTTCTCATGCGTTTCTTACCTCCAAACTGCCATATCTCGCGAACGGACTGACCAATCCGCAAAATTTCTGTTGCATCTGAAAGTAGAGACTCGCCCGATTACAACGGTATGAGTAGTTTTCCCCTAGGCCGTTCCTGTTATTCGTTTCGAGCATCAGCACTGCGAAAATTTTGAGTTTCTTAAGCGTTTCTTACCTCCAAACTGCCATATCTCGCGAACGGATTGACCAATCCGCAAAATTTCTGTTGCTTCTGAAAGTAGAAATTCGCCCGATTACAACGGTATGTGTAGTTTTCCCCTAGGCCGTTCCAGTTATTCGTTTCGAGCATCAGAAATGCGAAAATTTTGAGTTTCTCAAGCGTTTCTTACCTCCAAACTGCCATATCTCGCGAACGGGTTGACCAATCCGCAAAATTTCTGTTGCATTTGAAAGTAGAAACTCGCCCGATTACAACGGTATGCGTACTTCTCCCATAGGCCGTTCTAGTCATTCGTTTCGAGCATCAGAACTGCGAAAATTTTGAGTTTCTCAAGCGTTTCTTACCTCCAAACTGCCATATCTCGCGAATGGGTTGACCAATCCGCAAAATTTCTGTTGCATCTGAAAGTAGAAACTCGCCCGATTACAACGGTATGAGTAGTTTTCCCCTAGGCCGTTCCAGTTATTCGTTTCGAGCATCAGAACTGCGAAAATTTTGAGTTTCTTAAGCGTTTCTTACCTCCAAACTGCCATATCTCGCGAACGGATTGACCAATCCGCAAAATTTCTGTTGCTTCTGGAAGTAGAAATTCGCCCGATGGCAACGGTATGTGTAGTTTTCCCCTAGGTCGTTCCAGTTATTCGTGTCGAGCATCAGAACTGCGAAAATTTTGAGTTTCTCAAGCGTTTCTTACATCCAAACGGCCATATCTCGCGAACCGATTGACCAATCCGCATAATTTCTGTTGCATCTGAAAGTAGAAACTCGCCCGATTACAACGGTATGCGTACTTCTCCCATAGGCCGTTCTAGTCATTCGTTTCGAGCATCAGATCTGCGAAAATTTTGGGTTTCTCAAGCGTTTCTTATCTCCAAACTGCCATATCTCGCGAACGGGTTGACCAATCCGCAAAATTTCTGTTGCATTTGAAAGTAGAAACTCGCCCGATTACAACGGTATGCGTACTTCTCCCATAGGCCGTTCTAGTCATTCGTTTCGAGCATCAGAACTGCGAAAATTTTGAGTTTCTCAAGCGTTTCTTACTTCCAAACTGCCATATCTCGTGAACGGATCGACCAATCCGCAAAATTTCTGTTGCATCTGAAAGTAGAAACTCGCCCGATTACATCGGTATGCGTACTTTTCCCCTAGGCCGTTCTAGTTATTCGTTTCGAGCATCAGAACTGCGAAAATTTTGAGTTTCTCGAGCGTTTCTTACCTCCAAACTGCCATATCTCGCGAACGGATTGACCAATCCGCATAATTTCTGTTGCATCTGAAAGTACAAACTGGCACGATTACAACGGTATGTGTAGTTTTCCCCTAGGCCGTTCCAGTTATTCGTTTCGAGCATCAGAAATGCGAAAATTTTGAGTTTCTCAAGCGTTTCTTACCTCCAAACTGCCATATCTCGCGAACGGGTTGACCAATCCGCAAAATTTCTGTTGCATTTGAAAGAAGAAACTCGCCCGATTACAACGGTATGCGCACTTTTCCCCTAGGCCGTTCTAGTTATTCGTTTCGAGCATCAGAACTGCGAAAATTTTGAGTTTCTCAAGCGTTTCTTACATCCAAACGGCCATATCTCGCGAACGGATTGACCAATCCGCATAATTTCTGTTGCATCTGAAAGTAGAAACTCGCCCGATTACAACGGTATGCGTACTTCTCCCATAGGCCGTTCTAGTCATTCGTTTCGAGCATCAGAACTGCGAAAATTTTGAGTTTCTCAAGCGTTTCTTATTTCCAAACTGCCATATCTCGCGAACGGATTGACCAATCCGCATAATTTCTGTTGCATCTGAAAGTAGAAACTCGCCCGATTACAACGGTATGCGTACTTCTCCCATAGGCCGTTCTAGTCATTCGTTTCGAGCATCACATCTGCGAAAATTTTGAGTTTCTCAAGCGTTTCTTATCTCCAAACTGCTATATCTCGCGAATGGATCGACCAATCCGCAAAATTTCTGTTGCATCTGAAAGTAGAAACTCGCCCGATTACAACGCTATGCGTACTTCTCCCCTAGGCCGTTCTAGTCATTCGTTTCGAGCATCAGAACTGCGAAAATTTTCAGTTTCTCAAGCGTTTCTTACTTCCAAACTGCCATATCTCGTGAACGGATCGACCAATCCGCAAAATTTCTGTTGCATCTGAAAGTAGAAACTCGCCCGATTACATCGGTATGCGTACTTTTCCCCTAGGCCGTTCTAGTTATTCGTTTCGAGCATCAGAACTGCGAAAATTTTGAGTTTCTCGAGCGTTTCTTACCTCCAAACTGCCACATCTCGCGAACGGATTGACCAATCCGCAAAATTTCTGTTGCATCTGAAAGTAGAGACTCGCCCGATTACAACGGTATGTGTAGTTTTCCCCTAGGCCGTTCCAGTTATTCGTTTCGAGCATCAGAACTGCGAAAATTTTGAGTTTCTTAAGCGTTTCTTACCTCCAAACTGCCATATCTCGCGAACGGATTGACCAATCCGCAAAATTTCTGTTGCTTCTGAAAGTAGAAATTCGCCCGATTACAACGATATGTGTAGTTTTCCCCTAGGCCGTTCCAGTTATTCGTGTCGAGCATCAGAACTGCGAAAATTTTGAGTTTCTCAAGCGTTTCTTATCTCCAAACTGCCATATCTCGCGAACGGATTGATCAATCCGCAAAATTTCTGTTGCATCTGAAAGTAGAAACTCGCCCGATTACAACGGTATGCGTACTTCTCCCCTAGGCCGTTCTAGTCATTCGTTTCGAGCATCAGAACTGCGAAAATTTTGAGTTTCTCAAGCGTTTCTTACTTCCAAACTGCCATGTCTCGTGAACGGATCGACCAATCCGCAAAACTTCTGTTGCATCTGAAAGCAGAAACTCGCCTGATTACATCGGTATGCGTACTTTTCCCCTAGGCCGTTCTAGTTATTCGTTTCGAGCATCAGAACTGCGAAAATTTTGAGTTTCTCGAGCGTTTCTTACCTCCAAACTGCCACATCTCGCGAACGGATTGACCAATCCGCAAAATTTCTGTTGCATCTGAAAGTAGAAACTCGCCCGATTATAACGGTATGTGTAGTTTTCCCCTAGGCCGTTCCAGTTATTCGTTTCGAGCATCAGAACTGCGAAAATTTTGGGTTTCTCAAGCGTTTCTTACATCCAAACGGCCATATCTCGCGAACGGATTGACCAATCCGCATAATTTCTGTTGCATCTGAAAGTAGAAACTCGCCCGATTACAACGGTATGCGTACTTCTCCCATAGGCCGTTCTAGTCATTCGTTTCGAGCATCAGAACTGCGAAAATTTTGAGTTTCTCAAGCGTTTCTTATTTCCAAACTGCCATATCTCGTGAACGGATAGATCAATCCGCAAAATTTCTGTTGCATCTGAAAGTAGAAACTCTCCCGATTACAACGGTATGCGTACTTCTCCCCTAGGCCGTTCTAGTCATTCGTTTCGAGCATCAGAACTGCGAAAATTTTGAGTTTCTCAAGCGTTTCTTACTTCCAAACTGCCAAATCTCGTGAACGGATCGACCAATCCGCAAAATTTCTGTTGCATCTGAAAGCAGAAACTCGCCCGATTACATCGGTATGCGTACTTTTCCCCTAGGCCGTTCTAGTTATTCGTTTCGAGCATCAGAACTGTGAAAATTTTGAGTTTCTCGAGCGTTTCTTACCTCCAAACTGCCCCATCTCGCGAACGGATTGACCAATCCGCAAAATTTCTGTTGCATCTGAAAGTAGAAACTCGCCCGATTACAACGGTATGCGCACTTTTCCCCTGGGCCGTCCTAGTTATTCGTTTCGAGCATCAGAACTGCGAAAATTTTGAGTTTCTAAAGCGTTTCTTATATCCAAACTGTCATATCTCGCGAACGGATTGATCAATCCGCAAAATTTCTGTTGCATCTGAAAGTAGAAACTCGCCCGATTACAACGGTAGGTGTAGTTTTCCCTTAGGCCGTTCTAGTTATTCGTTTCGAGCATCAGAACTGCGAAAATTTTGAGTTTCTCATGCGTTTCTTACATCCAAACGGCCATATCTCGCGAACGGATTGACCAATCCGCATAATTTCTGTTGCATCTGAAAGTAGAAACTCGCCCGATTACAACGGTATGCGTACTTCTCCCATAGGCCGTTCTAGTCATTCGTTTCGAGCATCAGATCTGCGAAAATTTTGAGTTTCTCAAGCGTTTCTTATCTCCAAACTGCTATATCTCGCGAATGGATTGATCAATCCGCAAAATTTCTGTTGCATCTGAAAGTAGAAACTCGCCCGATTACAACGGTATGCGTACTTCTCCCCTAGGCCGTTCTAGTCATTCGTTTCGAGCATCAGAACTGCGAAAATTTTGAGTTTCTCAAGCGTTTCTTACTTCCAAACTGCCATATCTCGTGAACGGATCGACCAATCCGCAAAATTTCTGTTGCATCTGAAAGTAGAAACTCGCCCGATTACATCGGTATGCGTAGTTTTCCCCTAGGCCGTTCCAGTTATTCGTTTCGAGCATCAGAACTGCGAAAATTTTGAGTTTCTTAAGCGTTTCTTACCTCCAAACTGCCATATCTCGCGAACGGATTGACCAATCCGCAAAATTTCTGTTGCTTCTGAAAGTAGAAATTCGCCCGATTACAACGATATGTGTAGTTTTCCCCTAGGCCGTTCCAGTTATTCGTGTCGAGCATCAGAACTGCGAAAATTTTGAGTTTCTCAAGCGTTTCTTATCTCCAAACTGCCATATCTCGCGAACGGATTGATCAATCCGCAAAATTTCTGTTGCATCTGAAAGTAGAAACTCGCCCGATTACAACGGTATGCGTACTTCTCCCCTAGGCCGTTCTAGTCATTCGTTTCGAGCATCAGAACTGCGAAAATTTTGAGTTTCTCAAGCGTTTCTCACTTCCAAACTGCCATATCTCGCGAACGGATAGACCAATCCCCAAAATTTCTGTTGCATCTGAAAGTAGAAACTCGCCCGATTACAACGGTATGTGTAGTTTTCCCTTAGGCCGTTCTAGTCATTCGCTTCGAGCATCAGAACTGCGAAAATTTTGAGTGTCTCAAGCGTTTCTTACCTCCAAACTGCCATATCTCGCGAACGGATTGATCAATACGCAAAATTTCTGTTGCATCTGAAAGTAGAAACTCGCCCGATTACAACGGTATGCGTACTTCTCCCCTAGGCCGTTCTAGTTATTCGTTTCAAGCATCAGAACTGCGCAAATTTTGAGTTTCTCAAGCGTTTCTTACCTCCAAACTGCCATATCTCGCGAACGGATTGACCAATCCGCAAAACTTCTGTTGCATCTGAAAGTAGAGACTCGCCCGATTACAACGGTCTGAGTAGTTTTCCACTAGGCCTTTCCAGTTATTCGTTTCGAGCATCAGAACTGCGCAAATTTTGAGTTTCTCAAGCGTTTCTTACCTCCAAACTGCCATATCCCGCGAACGGATTGACCAATCCGCAAAATTTCTGTTGCATCTGAAAGTAGAGACTCGCCCGATTACAACGGTATGAGTAGTTTTCCCCTAGGCCGTTCCAGTTATTCGTTTCGAGCATCAGAACTGCGCAAATTTTGAGTTTCTCAAGCGTTTCTTACCTCCAAACTGCCATATCCCGCGAACGGATTGACCAATCCGCAAAATTTCTGTTGCATCTGAAAGTAGAGACTCGCCCGATTACAACGGTATGAGTAGTTTTCCCCTAGGCCGTTCCAGTTATTCGTTTCGAGCATCAGAACTGCGAAAATTTTGAGTTTCTTAAGCGTTTCTTACATCCAAACTGCCATATCTCGCGAACGGATTGATCAATCCGCAAAATTTCTGTTGCATCTGAAAGTAGAAACTCGCCCGATTACAACGGTATGCGTACTTCTCCCCTAGGCCGTTCTACTTATTCGTTTCAAGCATCAGAACTGCGCAAATGTTGAGTTTCTCAAGCGTTTCTTACCTCCAAACTGCCATATCTCGCGAACGGACTGACCAATCCGCAAAATTTCTGTTGCATCTGAAAGTAGAGACTCGCCCGATTAAAACGGTATGAGTAGTTTTCCCCTAGGCCGTTCCAGTTATTCGTTTCGAGCATCAGAACTGCGCAAATTTTGAGTTTCTCAAGCGTTTCTTACCTCCAAACTGCCATATCCCGCGAACGGATTGACCAATCCGCAAAATTTCTGTTGCATCTGAAAGTAGAGACTCGCCCGATTACAACGGTATGAGTAGTTTTCCCCTAGGCCGTTCCAGTTATTCGTTTCGAGCATCAGAACTGCGAAAATTTTGAGTGTCTCAAGCGTTTCTTACATCCAAACTGCCATATCTCGCGAAAGGATTGATCAATCCGCAAAATTTCTGTTGCATCTGAAAGTAGAAACTCGCCCGATTACAACGGTATGCGTACTTCTCCCCTAGGCCGTTCTACTTATTCGTTTCAAGCATCAGAACTGCGCAAATTTTGAGTTTCTCAAGCGTTTCTTACCTCCAAACTGCCATATCTCGCGAACGGACTGACCAATCCGCAAAATTTCTGTTGCATCTGAAAGTAGAGACTCGCCCGATTACAACGGTATGAGTAGTTTTCCCCTAGGCCGTTCCAGTTATTCGTTTCGAGCATCAGAACTGCGAAAATTTTGAGTTTCTTAAGCGTTTCTTACCTCCAAACTGCCATATCTCGCGAACGGATTGACCAATCCGCAAAATTTCTGTTGCTTCTGAAAGTAGAAATTCGCCCGATTACAACGGTATGTGTAGTTTTCCCCTAGGCCGTTCCAGTTATTCGTGTCGAGCATCAGAACTGCGAAAATTTTGAGTTTCTCAAGCGTTTCTTACATCCAAACGGCCATATCTCGCGAACGGATTGACCAATCCGCATAATTTCTGTTGCATCTGAAAGTACAAACTCGCCCGATTACAACGGTATGTGTAGTTTTCCCCTAGGCCGTTCCAGTTATTCGTGTCGTGCATCAGAACTGCGAAAATTTTGAGTTTCTCAAGCGTTTCTTACATCCAAACGGCCATATCTCGCGAACGGATTGACCAATCCGCATAATTTCTGTTGCATCTGAAAGTACAAACTCGCACGATTACAACGGTATGTGTAGTTTTCCCCTAGGCCGTTCCAGTTATTCGTTTCGAGCATCAGAAGTGCGAAAATTTTGAGTTTCTCAAGCGTTTCTTACCTCCAAACTGCCATATCTTGCGAACGGGTTGACCAATCCGCAAAATTTCTGTTGCATTTGAAAGTAGAAACTCGCCCGATTACAACGGTATGCGCACTTTTCCCCTAGGCCGTTCTAGTTATTCGTTTCGAGCATCAGAACTGCGAAAATGTTGAGTTTCTCTAGCGTTTCTTACATCCAAACGGCCATATCTCGCGAACGGATTGACCAATCCGCATAACTTCTGTTGCATCTGAAAGTAGAAACTCGCCCGATTACAACCGTATGCGTACTTCTCCCATAGGCCGTTCTAGTCATTCGTTTCGAGCATCAGAACTGCGAAAATTTTGAGTTTCTCAAGCGTTTCTTACCTCCAAACTGCCATATCTCGCGAATGGGTTGACCAATCCGCAAAATTTCTGTTGCATCTGAAAGTAGAAACTCGCCCGATTACAACGGTATGAGTAGTTTTCCCCTAGGCCGTTCCAGTTATTCGTTTCGAGCATCAGAACTGCGAAAATTTTGAGTTTCTTAAGCGTTTCTTTTCTCCAAACTGCCATATCTCGCGAACGGATTGACCAATCCGCAAAATTTCTGTTGCTTCTGAAAGTAGAAATTCGCCCGATTACAACGGTATGTGTAGTTTTCCCCTAGGCCGTTCCAGTTATTTGTGTCGAGCATCAGAACTGCGAAAATTTTGAGTTTCTCAAGCGTTTCTTACATCCAAACGGCCATATCTCGCGAACGGATTGACCAATCCGCATAATTTCTGTTGCATCTGAAAGTACAAACTCGCACGATTACAACGGTATGTGTAGTTTTCCCCTAGGCCGTTCCAGTTATTCGTTTCGAGCATCAGAAATGCGAAAATTTTGAGTTTCTCAAGCGTTTCTTACCTCCAAACTGCCATATCTCGCGAACGGGTTGACCAATCCGCAAAATTTCTGTTGCATTTGAAAGTAGAAACTCGCCCGATTACAACGGTATGCGCACTTTTGCCCTAGGCCGTTCTAGTTATTCGTTTCGAGCATCAGAACTGCGCAAATTTTCAGTTTCTCATGCGTTTCTTACCTCCAAACTGCCATATCTCGCGAACGGACTGACCAATCCGCAAAATTTCTGTTGCATCTGAAAGTAGAGACTCGCCCGATTACAACGGTATGAGTAGTTTTCCCCTAGGCCGTTCCTGTTATTCGTTTCGAGCATCAGCACTGCGAAAATTTTGAGTTTCTTAAGCGTTTCTTACCTCCAAACTGCCATATCTCGCGAACGGATTGACCAATCCGCAAAATTTCTGTTGCTTCTGAAAGTAGAAATTCGCCCGATTACAACGGTATGTGTAGTTTTCCCCTAGGCCGTTCTAGTTATTCGTTTCGAGCATCAGAACTGCGAAAATTTTGAGTTTCTCTAGCGTTTCTTACATCCAAACGGCCATATCTCGCGAACGGATTGACCAATCCGCATAATTTCTGTTGCATCTGAAAGTAGAAACTCGCCCGATTACAACGGTATGCGTACTTCTCCCATAGGCCGTTCTAGTCATTGGTTTCGAGCATCAGAACTGCGAAAATTTTGAGTTTCTCAAGCGTTTCTTACTTCCAAACTGCCATATCTCGTGAACGGATCGACCAATCCGCAAAATTTCTGTTGCATCTGAAAGCAGAAACTCGCCCGATTACATCGGTATGCGTACTTTTCCCCTAGGCCGTTCTAGTTATTCGTTTCGAGCATCAGAACTGTGAAAATTTTGAGTTTCTCGAGCGTTTCTTACCTCCAAACTGCCCCATCTCGCGAACGGATTGACCAATCCGCAAAATTTCTGTTGCATCTGAAAGTAGAAACTCGCCCGATTACAACGGTATGCGCACTTTTCCCCTGGGCCGTCCTAGTTATTCGTTTCGAGCATCAGAACTGCGAAAATTTTGAGTTTCTAAAGCGTTTCTTATATCCAAACTGTCATATCTCGCGAACGGATTGATCAATCCGCAAAATTTCTGTTGCATCTGAAAGTAGAAACTCGCCCGATTACAACGGTAGGTGTAGTTTTCCCTTAGGCCGTTCTAGTTATTCGTTTCGAGCATCAGAACTGCGAAAATTTTGAGTTTCTCATGCGTTTCTTACATCCAAACGGCCATATCTCGCGAACGGATTGACCAATCCGCATAATTTCTGTTGCATCTGAAAGTAGAAACTCGCCCGATTACAACGGTATGCGTACTTCTCCCATAGGCCGTTCTAGTCATTCGTTTCGAGCATCAGATCTGCGAAAATTTTGAGTTTCTCAAGCGTTTCTTATCTCCAAACTGCTATATCTCGCGAATGGATTGATCAATCCGCAAAATTTCTGTTGCATCTGAAAGTAGAAACTCGCCCGATTACAACGGTATGCGTTCTTCTCCCCTAGGCCGTTCTAGTCATTCGTTTCGAGCATCAGAACTGCGAAAATTTTGAGTTTCTCAAGCGTTTCTTACTTCCAAACTGCCATATCTCGTGAACGGATCGACCAATCCGCAAAATTTCTGTTGCATCTGAAAGTAGAAACTCGCCCGATTACATCGGTATGCGTAGTTTTCCCCTAGGCCGTTCCAGTTATTCGTTTCGAGCATCAGAACTGCGAAAATTTTGAGTTTCTTAAGCGTTTCTTACCTCCAAACTGCCATATCTCGCGAACGGATTGACCAATCCGCAAAATTTCTGTTGCTTCTGAAAGTAGAAATTCGCCCGATTACAACGATATGTGTAGTTTTCCCCTAGGCCGTTCCAGTTATTCGTGTCGAGCATCAGAACTGCGAAAATTTTGAGTTTCTCAAGCGTTTCTTATCTCCAAACTGCCATATCTCGCGAACGGATTGATCAATCCGCAAAATTTCTGTTGCATCTGAAAGTAGAAACTCGCCCGATTACAACGGTATGCGTACTTCTCCCCTAGGCCGTTCTAGTCATTCGTTTCGAGCATCAGAACTGCGAAAATTTTGAGTTTCTCAAGCGTTTCTCACTTCCAAACTGCCATATCTCGCGAACGGATAGACCAATCCCCAAAATTTCTGTTGCATCTGAAAGTAGAAACTCGCCCGATTACAACGGTATGTGTAGTTTTCCCTTAGGCCGTTCAAGTCATTCGCTTCGAGCATCAGAACTGCGAAAATTTTGAGTGTCTCAAGCGTTTCTTACCTCCAAACTGCCATATCTCGCGAACGGATTGATCAATACGCAAAATTTCTGTTGCATCTGAAAGTAGAAACTCGCCCGATTACAACGGTATGCGTACTTCTCCCCTAGGCCGTTCTAGTTATTCGTTTCAAGCATCAGAACTGCGCGAATTTTGAGTTTCTCAAGCGTTTCTTACCTCCAAACTGCCATATCTCGCGAACGGATTGACCAATCCGCAAAACTTCTGTTGCATCTGAAAGTAGAGACTCGCCCGATTACAACGGTATGAGTAGTTTTCCACTAGGCCTTTCCAGTTATTCGTTTCGAGCATCAGAACTGCGCAAATTTTGAGTTTCTCAAGCGTTTCTTACCTCCAAACTGCCCATCTCGCGAACGGATTGACCAATCCGCAAAATTTCTGTTGCATCTGAAAGTAGAAACTCGCCCGATTACAACGGTATGCGCACTTTTCCCCTGGGCCGTCCTAGTTATTCGTTTCGAGCATCAGAACTGCGAAAATTTTGAGTTTCTAAAGCGTTTCTTATATCCAAACTGTCATATCTCGCGAACGGATTGATCAATCCGCAAAATTTCTGTTGCATCTGAAAGTAGAAACTCGCCCGATTACAACGGTAGGTGTAGTTTTCCCTTAGGCCGTTCTAGTTATTCGTTTCGAGCATCAGAACTGCGAAAATTTTGAGTTTCTCAAGCGTTTCTTATCTCCAAACTGCTATATCTCGCGAATGGATTGATCAATCCGCAAAATTTCTGTTGCATCTGAAAGTAGAAACTCGCCCGATTACAACGGTATGCGTACTTCTCCCCTAGGCCGTTCTAGTCATTCGTTTCGAGCATCAGAACTGCGAAAATTTTGAGTTTCTCAAGCGTTTCTTACTTCCAAACTGCCATATCTCGTGAACGGATCGACCAATCCGCAAAATTTCTGTTGCATCTGAAAGTAGAAACTCGCCCGATTACATCGGTATGCGTAGTTTTCCCCTAGGCCGTTCCAGTTATTCGTTTCGAGCATCAGAACTGCGAAAATTTTGAGTTTCTTAAGCGTTTCTTACCTCCAAACTGCCATATCTCGCGAACGGATTGACCAATCCGCAAAATTTCTGTTGCTTCTGAAAGTAGAAATTCGCCCGATTACAACGATATGTGTAGTTTTCCCCTAGGCCGTTCCAGTTATTCGTGTCGAGCATCAGAACTGCGAAAATTTTGAGTTTCTCAAGCGTTTCTTATCTCCAAACTGCCATATCTCGCGAACGGATTGATCAATCCGCAAAATTTCTGTTGCATCTGAAAGTAGAAACTCGCCCGATTACAACGGTATGCGTACTTCTCCCCTAGGCCGTTCTAGTCATTCGTTTCGAGCATCAGAACTGCGAAAATTTTGAGTTTCTCAAGCGTTTCTCACTTCCAAACTGCCATATCTCGCGAACGGATAGACCAATCCCCAAAATTTCTGTTGCATCTGAAAGTAGAAACTCGCCCGATTACAACGGTATGTGTAGTTTTCCCTTAGGCCGTTCAAGTCATTCGCTTCGAGCATCAGAACTGCGAAAATTTTGAGTGTCTCAAGCGTTTCTTACCTCCAAACTGCCATATCTCGCGAACGGATTGATCAATACGCAAAATTTCTGTTGCATCTGAAAGTAGTAACTCGCCCGATTACAACGGTATGCGTACTTCTCCCCTAGGCCGTTCTAGTTATTCGTTTCAAGCATCAGAACTGCGCAAATTTTGAGTTTCTCAAGCGTTTCTTACCTCCAAACTGCCATATCTCGCGAACGGATTGACCAATCCGCAAAACTTCTGTTGCATCTGAAAGTAGAGACTCGCCCGATTACAACGGTATGAGTTGTTTTCCCTTAGGCCGTTCTAGTCATTCGTTTCGAGCATCAGAACTGCGCAAATTTTGAGTTTCTCAAGCGTTTCTTACCTCCAAACTGCCATATCCCGCGAACGGATTGACCAATCCGCAAAATTTCTGTTGCATCTGAAAGTAGAGACTCGCCCGATTACAACGGTATGAGTAGTTTTCCCCTAGGCCGTTCCAGTTATTCGTTTCGAGCATCAGAACTGCGCAAATTTTGAGTTTCTCAAGCGTTTCTTACCTCCAAACTGCCATATCCCGCGAACGGATTGACCAATCCGCAAAATTTCTGTTGCATCTGAAAGTAGAGACTCGCCCGATTACAACGGTATGAGTAGTTTTCCCCTAGGCCGTTCCAGTTATTCGTTTCGAGCATCAGAACTGCGAAAATTTTGAGTTTCTTAAGCGTTTCTTACCTCCAAACTGCCATATCTCGCGAACGGATTGACCAATCCGCAAAATTTCTGTTGCATCTGAAAGTAGAAACTCGCCCGATTACAACGGTATGCGTACTTCTCCCCTAGGCCGTTCTAGTCATTCGTTCCGAGCATCAGTACTGCGAAAATTTTGAGTTTCTCAAGCGTTTCTTACTTCCAAACTGCCATATCTCGCGAACGGATCGACCAATCCGCAAAATTTCTGTTGCATCTGAAAATAGAGACTCGCCCGATTACAACGGTATGAGTTGTTTTCCCTTAGGCCGTTCTAGTCATTCGTTTCGAGAATCAGAACTGCGAAAATTTTGAGTGTCTCAAGCGTTTCTTATCTCCAAACTGCCATATCTCGCGAACGGATTGATCAATCCGCAAAATTTCTGTTGCATCTAAAAGTAGAAACTCGCCCGATTACAACGGTATGCGTACTTCTCCCCTAGGCCGTTCTAGTCATTCGTTTCGAGCATCAGAACTGCGAAAATTTTGAGTTTCTCAAGCGTTTCTCACTTCCAAACTGCCATATCTCGCGAACGGATAGACCAATCCCCAAAATTTCTGTTGCATCTGAAAGTAGAAACTCGCCCGATTACAACGGTATGTGTAGTTTTCCCTTAGGCCGTTCAAGTCATTCGCTTCGAGCATCAGAACTGCGAAAATTTTGAGTGTCTCAAGCGTTTCTTACCTCCAAACTGCCATATCTCGCGAACGGATTGATCAATACGCAAAATTTCTGTTGCATCTGAAAGTAGAAACTCGCCCGATTACAACGGTATGCGTACTTCTCCCCTAGGCCGTTCTAGTTATTCGTTTCAAGCATCAGAACTGCGCAAATTTTGAGTTTCTCAAGCGTTTCTTACCTCCAAACTGCCATATCTCGCGAACGGATTGACCAATCCGCAAAACTTCTGTTGCATCTGAAAGTAGAGACTCGCCCGATTACAACGGTATGAGTAGTTTTCCACTAGGCCTTTCCAGTTATTCGTTTCGAGCATCAGAACTGCGCAAATTTTGAGTTTCTCAAGCGTTTCTTACCTCCAAACTGCCATATCCCGCGAACGGATTGACCAATCCGCAAAATTTCTGTTGCATCTGAAAGTAGAGACTCGCCCGATTACAACGGTATGAGTAGTTTTCCCCTAGGCCGTTCCAGTTATTCGTTTCGAGCATCAGAACTGCGAAAATTTTGAGTTTCTTAAGCGTTTCTTACCTCCAAACTGCCATATCTCGCGAACGGATTGACCAATCCGCAAAATTTCTGTTGCATCTGAAAGTAGAAACTCGCCCGATTACAACGGTATGCGTACTTCTCCCCTAGGCCGTTCTAGTCATTCGTTCCGAGCATCAGTACTGCGAAAATTTTGAGTTTCTCAAGCGTTTCTTACCTCCAAACTGCCATATCCCGCGAACGGATTGACCAATCCGCAAAATTTCTGTTGCATCTGAAAGTAGAGACTCGCCCGATTACAACGGTATGAGTAGTTTTCCACTAGGCCTTTCCAGTCATTCGTTTCGAGCATCAGAACTGCGAAAATTTTGAGTTTCTCAAGCGTTTCTTACCTCCAAACTGCCATATCTCGCGAACGGATTGACCAATCCGCGTAATTTCTGTTGCATCTGAAAGTAGAGACTCGCCCGATTACAACGGTATGAGTTGTTTTCCCTTAGGCCGTTCTAGTCATTCGTTTCGAGAATCAGAACTGCGAAAATTTTGAGTGTCTCAAGCGTTTCTTACATCCAAACTGCCATATCTCGCGAACGGATTGATCAATCCGCAAAATTTCTGTTGCATCTGAAAGTAGAAACTCGCCCGATTACAACGGTATGCGTACTTCTCCCCTAGGCCGTTCTACTTATTCGTTTCAAGCATCAGAACTGCGCAAATGTTGAGTTTCTCAAGCGTTTCTTACCTCCAAACTGCCATATCTCGCGAACGGACTGACCAATCCGCAAAATTTCTGTTGCATCTGAAAGTAGAGACTCGCCCGATTACAACGGTATGAGTAGTTTTCCCCTAGGCCGTTCCAGTTATTCGTTTCGAGCATCAGAACTGCGCAAATTTTGAGTTTCTCAAGCGTTTCTTACCTCCAAACTGCCATATCCCGCGAACGGATTGACCAATCCGCAAAATTTCTGTTGCATCTGAAAGTAGAGACTCGCCCGATTACAACGGTATGAGTAGTTTTCCCCTAGGCCGTTCCAGTTATTCGTTTCGAGCATCAGAACTGCGAAAATTTTGAGTGTCTCAAGCGTTTCTTACATCCAAACTGCCATATCTCGCGAAAGGATTGATCAATCCGCAAAATTTCTGTTGCATCTGAAAGTAGAAACTCGCCCGATTACAACGGTATGCGTACTTCTCCCCTAGGCCGTTCTACTTATTCGTTTCAAGCATCAGAACTGCGCAAATTTTGAGTTTCTCAAGCGTTTCTTACCTCCAAACTGCCATATCTCGCGAACGGACTGACCAATCCGCAAAATTTCTGTTGCATCTGAAAGTAGAGACTCGCCCGAT
The DNA here is from genome assembly GCF_051014685.1 of Ptiloglossa arizonensis. Taxonomy (NCBI): domain Eukaryota; kingdom Metazoa; phylum Arthropoda; class Insecta; order Hymenoptera; family Colletidae; genus Ptiloglossa; species Ptiloglossa arizonensis. The sequence goes on along the minus strand of NW_027478921.1, from coordinate 53,322 downwards.
TACAACGGTATGAGTAGTTTTCCCCTAGGCCGTTCCAGTTATTCGTTTCGAGCATCAGAACTGCGAAAATTTTGAGTTTCTTAAGCGTTTCTTACCTCCAAACTGCCATATCTCGCGAACGGATTGACCAATCCGCAAAATTTCTGTTGCTTCTGAAAGTAGAAATTCGCCCGATTACAACGGTATGTGTAGTTTTCCCCTAGGCCGTTCCAGTTATTCGTGTCGAGCATCAGAACTGCGAAAATTTTGAGTTTCTCAAGCGTTTCTTACATCCAAACGGCCATATCTCGCGAACGGATTGACCAATCCGCATAATTTCTGTTGCATCTGAAAGTACAAACTCGCCCGATTACAACGGTATGTGTAGTTTTCCCCTAGGCCGTTCCAGTTATTCGTGTCGTGCATCAGAACTGCGAAAATTTTGAGTTTCTCAAGCGTTTCTTACATCCAAACTGCCATATCTCGCGAATGGGTTGACCAATCCGCAAAATTTCTGTTGCATCTGAAAGTAGAAACTCGCCCGATTACAACGGTATGAGTAGTTTTCCCCTAGGCCGTTCCAGTTATTCGTTTCGAGCATCAGAACTGCGAAAATTTTGAGTTTCTTAAGCGTTTCTTACCTCCAAACTGCCATATCTCGCGAACGGATTGACCAATCCGCAAAATTTCTGTTGCTTCTGAAAGTAGAAATTCGCCCGATTACAACGGTATGTGTAGTTTTCCCCTAGGTCGTTCCAGTTATTCGTGTCGAGCATCAGAACTGCGAAAATTTTGAGTTTCTCAAGCGTTTCTTACATCCAAACGGCCATATCTCGCGAACCGATTGACCAATCCGCATAATTTCTGTTGCATCTGAAAGTAGAAACTCGCCCGATTACAACGGTATGCGTACTTCTCCCATAGGCCGTTCTAGTCATTCGTTTCGAGCATCAGATCTGCGAAAATTTTGGGTTTCTCAAGCGTTTCTTATCTCCAAACTGCCATATCTCGCGAACGGATTGATCAATCCGCAAAATTTCTGTTGCATCTGAAAGTAGAAACTCGCCCGATTACAACGGTATGCGTACTTCTCCCCTAGGCCGTTCTAGTCATTCGTTTCGAGCATCAGAACTGCGAAAATTTTGAGTTTTTCAAGCGTTTCTTACTTCCAAACTGCCATATCTCGTGAACGGATCGACCAATCCGCAAAATTTCTGTTGCATCTGAAAGTAGAAACTCGCCCGATTACAACGGTATGAGTAGTTTTCCCCTAGGCCGTTCCAGTTATTCGTTTCGAGCATCAGAACTGCGAAAATTTTGAGTTTCTTAAGCGTTTCTTACCTCCAAACTGCCATATCTCGCGAACGGGTTGACCAATCCGCAAAATTTCTGTTGCATTTGAAAGTAGAAACTCGCCCGATTACAACGGTATGCGCACTTTTGCCCTAGGCCGTTCTAGTTATTCGTTTCGAGCATCAGAACTGCGCAAATTTTTCAGTTTCTCATGCGTTTCTTACCTCCAAACTGCCATATCTCGCGAACGGACTGACCAATCCGCAAAATTTCTGTTGCATCTGAAAGTAGAGACTCGCCCGATTACAACGGTATGAGTAGTTTTCCCCTAGGCCGTTCCTGTTATTCGTTCGAGCATCAGCACTGCGAAAATTTTGAGTTTCTTAAGCGTTTCTTACCTCCAAACTGCCATATCTCGCGAACGGATTGACCAATCCGCAAAATTTCTGTTGCTTCTGAAAGTAGAAATTCGCCCGATTACAACGGTATGTGTAGTTTTCCCCTAGGCCGTTCCAGTTATTCGTTTCGAGCATCAGAAATGCGAAAATTTTGAGTTTCTCAAGCGTTTCTTACCTCCAAACTGCCATATCTCGCGAACGGGTTGACCAATCCGCAAAATTTCTGTTGCATTTGAAAGTAGAAACTCGCCCGATTACAACGGTATGCGTACTTCTCCCATAGGCCGTTCTAGTCATTCGTTTCGAGCATCAGAACTGCGAAAATTTTGAGTTTCTCAAGCGTTTCTTACCTCCAAACTGCCATATCTCGCGAATGGGTTGACCAATCCGCAAAATTTCTGTTGCATCTGAAAGTAGAAACTCGCCCGATTACAACGGTATGAGTAGTTTTCCCCTAGGCCGTTCCAGTTATTCGTTTCGAGCATCAGAACTGCGAAAATTTTGAGTTTCTTAAGCGTTTCTTACCTCCAAACTGCCATATCTCGCGAACGGATTGACCAATCCGCAAAATTTCTGTTGCTTCTGAAAGTAGAAATTCGCCCGATTACAACGGTATGTGTAGTTTTCCCCTAGGTCGTTCCAGTTATTCGTGTCGAGCATCAGAACTGCGAAAATTTTGAGTTTCTCAAGCGTTTCTTACATCCAAACGGCCATATCTCGCGAACCGATTGACCAATCCGCATAATTTCTGTTGCATCTGAAAGTAGAAACTCGCCCGATTACAACGGTATGCGTACTTCTCCCATAGGCCGTTCTAGTCATTCGTTTCGAGCATCAGATCTGCGAAAATTTTGGGTTTCTCAAGCGTTTCTTATCTCCAAACTGCCATATCTCGCGAACGGATTGATCAATCCGCAAAATTTCTGTTGCATCTGAAAGTAGAAACTCGCCCGATTACAACGGTATGCGTACTTCTCCCCTAGGCCGTTCTAGTCATTCGTTTCGAGCATCAGAACTGCGAAAATTTTGAGTTTCTCAAGCGTTTCTTACTTCCAAACTGCCATATCTCGTGAACGGATCGACCAATCCGCAAAATTTCTGTTGCATCTGAAAGTAGAAACTCGCCCGATTACAACGGTATGAGTAGTTTTCCCCTAGGCCGTTCCAGTTATTCGTTTCGAGCATCAGAACTGCGAAAATTTTGAGTTTCTTAAGCGTTTCTTACCTCCAAACTGCCATATCTCGCGAACGGATTGACCAATCCGCAAAATTTCTGTTGCTTCTGAAAGTAGAAATTCGCCCGATTACAACGGTATGTGTAGTTTTCCCCTAGGCCGTTCCAGTTATTCGTGTCGAGCATCAGAACTGCGAAAATTTTGAGTTTCTCAAGCGTTTCTTACATCCAAACGGCCATATCTCGCGAACGGATTGACCAATCCGTATAATTTCTGTTGCATCTGAAAGTAGAAACTCGCCCGATTACAACGGTATGCGTACTTCTCCCATAGGCCGTTCTAGTCATTCGTTTCGAGCATCAGATCTGCGAAAATTTTGAGTTTCTCAAGCGTTTCTTATCTCCAAACTGCCATATCTCGCGAACGGATTGATCAATCCGCAAAATTTCTGTTGCATCTGAAAGTAGAAACTCGCCCGATTACAACGGTATGCGTACTTCTCCCCTAGGCCGTTCTAGTCATTCGTTTCGAGCATCAGAACTGCGAAAATTTTGAGTTTCTCAAGCGTTTCTTACTTCCAAACTGCCATATCTCGTGAACGGATCGACCAATCCGCAAAATTTCTGTTGCATCTGAAAGTAGAAACTCGCCCGATTACATCGGTATGCGTACTTTTCCCCTAGGCCGTTCTAGTTATTCGTTTCGAGCATCAGAACTGCGAAAATTTTGAGTTTCTCGAGCGTTTCTTACCTCCAAACTGCCACATCTCGCGAACGGATTGACCAATCCGCAAAATTTCTGTTGCATCTGAAAGTAGAGGCTCGCCCGATTACAACGGTATGTGTAGTTTTCCCCTAGGCCGTTCCAGTTATTCGTTTCGAGCATCAGAACTGCGAAAATTTTGAGTTTCTTAAGCGTTTCTTACCTCCAAACTGCCATATCTCGCGAACGGATTGACCAATCCGCAAAATTTCTGTTGCATCTGAAAGTAGAAACTCGCCCGATTACAACGGTATGCGTACTTCTCCCCTAGGCCGTTCTAGTCATTCGTTTCGAGCATCAGAACTGCGAAAATTTTGAGTTTCTCAAGCGTTTCTCACTTCCAAACTGCCATATCTCGCGAACGGATAGACCAATCTCCAAAATTTCTGTTGCATCTGAAAGTAGAAACTCGCCCGATTACAACGGTATGTGTAGTTTTCCCCTAGGCCGTTCCAGTCATTCGTTTCGAGCATCAGAACTTTGACAATTTTGAGTTTCTCAAGCGTTTCTTACTTCCAAACTGCCATATCTCGCGAACGGATTGACCAATCCGCAAAATTTCTGTTGCATCTGAAAGTAGAGACTAGCCCGATTACAACGGTATGAGTTGTTTTCCCTTAGGCCGTTCTAGTCATTCGCTTCGAGCATCAGAACTGCGAAAATTTTGAGTGTCTCAAGCGTTTCTTACCTCCAAACTGCCATATCTCGCGAACGGATTGATCAATCCGCAAAATTTCTGTTGCATCTGAAAGTAGAAACTCGCCCGATTACAACGGTATGCGTACTTCTCCCCTAGGCCGTTCTAGTTATTCGTTTCAAGCATCAGAACTGCGCAAATTTTGAGTTTCTCAAGCGTTTCTTACCTCCAAACTGCCATATCTCGCGAACGGATTGACCAATCCGCAAAATTTCTGTTGCATCTGAAAGTAGAGACTCGCCCGATTACAACGGTATGAGTAGTTTTCCCCTAGGCCTTTCCAGATATTCGTTTCGAGCATCAGAACTGCGCAAATTTTGAGTTTCTCAAGCGTTTCTTACCTCCAAACTGCCATATCCCGCGAACGGATTGACCAATCCGCAAAATTTCTGTTGCATCTGAAAGTAGAGACTCGCCCGATTACAACGGTATGAGTAGTTTTCCCCTAGGCCGTTCCAGTTATTCGTTTCGAGCATCAGAACTGCGAAAATTTTGAGTTTCTTAAGCGTTTCTTACCTCCAAACTGCCATATCTCGCGAACGGATTGACCAATCCGCAAAATTTCTGTTGCATCTGAAAGTAGAAACTCGCCCGATTACAACGGTATGCGTACTTCTCCCCTAGGCCGTTCTAGTCATTCGTCCGAGCATCAGAACTGCGAAAATTTTGAGTTTCTCAAGCGTTTCTTACTTCCAAACTGCCATATCTCGCGAACGGATCGACCAATCCGCAAAATTTCTGTTGCATCTGAAAGTAGAAACTCGCCCGATTACAACGGTATGTGTAGTTTTCCCCTAGGCCGTTCCAGTCATTCGTTTCGAGCATCAGAACTGCGAAAATTTTGAGTTTCTCAAGCGTTTCTTACCTCCAAACTGCCATATCTCGCGAACGGATTGACCAATCCGCATAATTTCTGTTGCATCTGAAAGTAGAAACTCGCCCGATTACAACGGTATGCGTACTTCTCCCATAGGCCGTTCTAGTCATTCGTTTCGAGCATCAGAACTGCGAAAATTTTGAGTTTCTCAAGCGTTTCTTACCTCCAAACTGCCATATCTCGCGAATGGGTTGACCAATCCACAAAATTTCTGTTGCATCTGAAAGTAGAAACTCGCCCGATTACAACGGTATGAGTAGTTTTCCCCTAGGCCGTTCCAGTTATTCGTTTCGAGCATCAGAACTGCGAAAATTTTGAGTTTCTTAAGCGTTTCTTACCTCCAAACTGCCATATCTCGCGAACGGATTGACCAATCCGCAAAATTTCTGTTGCTTCTGAAAGTAGAAATTCGCCCGATTACAACGGTATGTGTAGTTTTCCCCTAGGTCGTTCCAGTTATTCGTGTCGAGCATCAGAACTGCGAAAATTTTGAGTTTCTCAAGCGTTTCTTACATCCAAACGGCCATATCTCGCGAACGGATTGACCAATCCGCATAATTTCTGTTGCATCTGAAAGTAGAAACTCGCCCGATTACAACGGTATGCGTACTTCTCCCATAGGCCGTTCTAGTCATTCGTTTCGAGCATCAGATCTGCGAAAATTTTGAGTTTCTCAAGCGTTTCTTATCTCCAAACTGCCATATCTCGCGAACGGATTGATCAATCCGCAAAATTTCTGTTGCATCTGAAAGTAGAAACTCGCCCGATTACAACGGTATGCGTACTTCTCCCCTAGGCCGTTCTAGTCATTCGTTTCGAGCATCAGAACTGCGAAAATTTTGAGTTTCTCAAGCGTTTCTTACTTCCAAACTGCCATATCTCGTGAACGGATCGACCAATCCGCAAAATTTCTGTTGCATCTGAAAGTAGAAACTCGCCCGATTACAACGGTATGAGTAGTTTTCCCCTAGGCCGTTCCAGTTATTCGTTTCGAGCATCAGAACTGCGAAAATTTTGAGTTTCTTAAGCGTTTCTTACCTCCAAACTGCCATATCTCGCGAACGGATTGACCAATCCGCAAAATTTCTGTTGCTTCTGAAAGTAGAAATTCGCCCGATTACAACGGTATGTGTAGTTTTCCCCTAGGCCGTTCCAGTTATTCGTGTCGAGCATCAGAACTGCGAAAATTTTGAGTTTCTCAAGCGTTTCTTACATCCAAACGGCCATATCTCGCGAACGGATTGACCAATCCGCATAATTTCTGTTGCATCTGAAAGTAGAAACTCGCCCGATTACAACGGTATGCGTACTTCTCCCATAGGCCGTTCTAGTCATTCGTTTCGAGCATCAGATCTGCGAAAATTTTGAGTTTCTCAAGCGTTTCTTATCTCCAAACTGCCATATCTCGCGAACGGATTGATCAATCCGCAAAATTTCTGTTGCATCTGAAAGTAGAAACTCGCCCGATTACAACGGTATGCGTACTTCTCCCCTAGGCCGTTCTAGTCATTCGTTTCGAGCATCAGAACTGCGAAAATTTTGAGTTTCTCAAGCGTTTCTTACTTCCAAACTGCCATATCTCGTGAACGGATCGACCAATCCGCAAAATTTCTGTTGCATCTGAAAGTAGAAACTCGCCCGATTACATCGGTATGCGTACTTTTCCCCTAGGCCGTTCTAGTTATTCGTTTCGAGCATCAGAACTGCGAAAATTTTGAGTTTCTCGAGCGTTTCTTACCTCCAAACTGCCACATCTCGCGAACGGATTGACCAATTCGCAAAATTTCTGTTGCATCTGAAAGTAGAGGCTCGCCCGATTACAACGGTATGTGTAGTTTTCCCCTAGGCCGTTCCAGTTATTCGTTTCGAGCATCAGAACTGCGAAAATTTTGAGTTTCTTAAGCGTTTCTTACCTCCAAACTGCCATATCTCGCGAACGGATTGACCAATCCGCAAAATTTCTGTTGCTTCTGAAAGTAGAAATTCGCCCGATTACAACGATATGTGTAGTTTTCCCCTAGGCCGTTCCAGTCATTCGTTTCGAGCATCAGAACTTTGACAATTTTGAGTTTCTCAAGCGTTTCTTACTTCCAAACTGCCATATCTCGCGAACGGATTGACCAATCCGCAAAATTTCTGTTGCATCTGAAAGTAGAGACTAGCCCGATTACAACGGTATGAGTTGTTTTCCCTTAGGCCGTTCTAGTCATTCGCTTCGAGCATCAGAACTGCGAAAATTTTGAGTGTCTCAAGCGTTTCTTACCTCCAAACTGCCATATCTCGCGAACGGATTGATCAATCCGCAAAATTTCTGTTGCATCTGAAAGTAGAAACTCGCCCGATTACAACGGTATGCGTACTTCTCCCCTAGGCCGTTCTAGTTATTCGTTTCAAGCATCAGAACTGCGCAAATTTTGAGTTTCTCAAGCGTTTCTTACCTCCAAACTGCCATATCTCGCGAACGGATTGACCAATCCGCAAAATTTCTGTTGCATCTGAAAGTAGAGACTCGCCCGATTACAACGGTATGAGTAGTTTTCCCCTAGGCCTTTCCAGTTATTCGTTTCGAGCATCAGAACTGCGCAATTTTGAGTTTCTCAAGCGTTTCTTACCTCCAAACTGCCATATCCCGCGAACGGATTGACCAATCCGCAAAATTTCTGTTGCATCTGAAAGTAGAGACTCGCCCGATTACAACGGTATGAGTAGTTTTCCCCTAGGCCGTTCCAGTTATTCGTTTCGAGCATCAGAACTGCGAAAATTTGAGTTTCTTAAGCGTTTCTTACCTCCAAACTGCCATATCTCGCGAACGGATTGACCAATCCGCAAAATTTCTGTTGCATCTGAAAGTAGAAACTCGCCCGATTACAACGGTATGCGTACTTCTCCCCTAGGCCGTTCTAGTCATTCGTCCGAGCATCAGAACTGCGAAAATTTTGAGTTTCTCAAGCGTTTCTTACTTCCAAACTGCCATATCTCTCGCGAACGGATCGACCAATCCGCAAAATTTCTGTTGCATCTGAAAGTAGAAACTCGCCCGATTACAACGGTATGTGTAGTTTTCCCCTAGGCCGTTCCAGTCATTCGTTTCGAGCATCAGAACTGCGAAAATTTTGAGTTTCTCAAGCGTTTCTTACCTCCAAACTGCCATATCTCGCGAACGGATTGACCAATCCGCAAAATTTCTGTTGCATCTGAAAGTAGAGACTCGCCCGATTACAACGGTATGAGTTGTTTTCCCTTAGGCCGTTCTAGTCATTCGTTTCGAGCATCAGAAATGCGAAAATTTTGAGTGTCTCAAGCGTTTCTTACATCCAAACTGCCATATCTCGCGAACGGATTGATCAATCCGCAAAATTTCTGTTGCATCTGAAAGTAGAAACTCGCCCGATTACAACGGTATGCGTACTTCTCCCCTAGGCCGTTCTACTTATTCGTTTCAAGCATCAGAACTGCGCAAATTTTGAGTTTCTCCAGCGTTTCTTACCTCCAAACTGCCATATCTCGCGAACGGACTGACCAATCCGCAAAGTTTCTGTTGCATCTGAAAGTAGAGACCCGCCCGATTACAACGGTATGAGTAGTTTTCCCCTAGGCCTTTCCAGTTATTCGTTTCGAGCATCAGAACTGCGCAAATTTTGAGTTTCTCAAGCGTTTCTTACCTCCAAACTGCCATATCCCGCGAACGGATTGACCAATCCGCAAAATTTCTGTTGCATCTGAAAGTAGAGACTCGCCCGATTACAACGGTATGAGTAGTTTTCCCCTAGGCCGTTCCAGTTATTCGTTTCGAGCATCAGAACTGCGAAAATTTTGAGTTTCTTAAGCGTTTCTTACCTCCAAACTGCCATATATCGCGAACGGATTGACCAATCCGCAAAATTTCTGTTGCATCTGAAAGTAGAAACTCGCCCGATTACAACGGTATGCGTACTTCTCCCCTAGGCCGTTTTAGTCATTCGTTCCGAGCATCAGAACTGCGAAAATTTTGAGTTTCTCAAGCGTTTCTTACTTCCAAACTGCCATATCTCGCGAACGGATCGACCAATCCGCAAAATTTCTGTTGCATCTGAAAGTAGAAACTCGCCCGATTACAACGGTATGTGTAGTTTTCCCCTAGGCCGTTCCAGTCATTCGTTTCGAGCATCAGAACTGCGAAAATTTTGAGTTTCTCAAGCGTTTCTTACCTCCAAACTGCCATATCTCGCGAACGGATTGACCAATCCGCAAAATTTCTGTTGCATCTGAAAGTAGAGACTCGCCCGATTACAACGGTATGAGTTGTTTTCCCTTAGGCCGTTCTAGTCATTCGTTTCGAGCATCAGAACTGCGAAAATTTTGAGTGTCTCAAGCGTTTCTTACATCCAAACTGCCATATCTCGCGAACGGATTGATCAATCCGCAAAATTTCTGTTGCATCTGAAAGTAGAAACTCGCCCGATTACAACGGTATGCGTACTTCTCCCCTAGGCCGTTCTACTTATTCGTTTCAAGCATCAGAACTGCGCAAATTTTGAGTTTCTCAAGCGTTTCTTACCTCCAAACTGCCATATCTCGCGAACGGACTGACCAATCCGCAAAATTTCTGTTGCATCTGAAAGTAGAGACTCGCCCGATTACAACGGTATGAGTAGTTTTCCCCTAGGCCGTTCCAGTTATTCGTTTCGAGCATCAGAACTGCGAAAATTTTGAGTTTCTTAAGCGTTTCTTACCTCCAAACTGCCATATCTCGCGAACGGATTGACCAATCCGCAAAATTTCTGTTGCTTCTGAAAGTAGAAATTCGCCCGATTACAACGGTATGTGTAGTTTTCCCCTAGGCCGTTCCAGTTATTCGTGTCGAGCATCAGAACTGCGAAAATTTTGAGTTTCTCAAGCGTTTCTTACATCCAAACGGCCATATCTCGCGAACGGATTGACCAATCCGCATAATTTCTGTTGCATCTGAAAGTACAAACTCGCACGATTACAACGGTATCTGTAGTTTTCCCCTAGGCCGTTCCAGTTATTCGTTTCGAGCATCAGAAATGCGAAAATTTTGAGTTTCTCAAGCGTTTCTTACCTCCAAACTGCCATATCTCGCGAACGGGTTGACCAATCCGTAAAATTTCTGTTGCATTTGAAAGTAGAAACTCGCCCGATTACAACGGTATGCGCACTTTTCCCCTAGGCCGTTCTAGTTATTCGTTTCGAGCATCAGAACTGCGAAAATTTTGAGTTTCTCTAGCGTTTCTTACATCCAAACGGCCATATCTCGCGAACGGATTGACCAATCCGCATAATTTCTGTTGCATCTGAAAGTAGAAACTCGCCCGATTACAACGGTATGCGTACTTCTCCCATAGGCCGTTCTAGTCATTCGTTTCGAGCATCAGAACTGCGAAAATTTTGAGTTTCTCAAGCGTTTCTTACCTCCAAACCATATCTCGCGAACGGATTGACCAATCCGCAAAATTTCTGTTGCATCTGAAAGTAGAGACTCGCCCGATTACAACGGTATGAGTTGTTTTCCCTTAGGCCGTTCTAGTCATTCGTTTCGAGCATCAGAACTGCGAAAATTTTGAGTGTCTCAAGCGTTTCTTACATCCAAACTGCCATATCTCGCGAACGGATTGATCAATCCGCAAAATTTCTGTTGCATCTGAAAGTAGAAACTCGCCCGATTACAACGGTATGCGTACTTCTCCCCTAGGCCGTTCTACTTATTCGTTTCAAGCATCAGAACTGCGCAAATTTTGAGTTTCTCAAGCGTTTCTTACCTCCAAACTGCCATATCTCGCGAACGGACTGACCAATCCGCAAAATTTCTGTTGCTTCTGAAAGTAGAAATTCGCCCGATTACAACGGTATGTGTAGTTTTCCCCTAGGCCGTTCCAGTTATTCGTTTCGAGCATCAGAACTGCGAAAATTTTGAGTTTCTTAAGCGTTTCTTACCTCCAAACTGCCATATCTCGCGAACGGATTGACCAATCCGCAAAATTTCTGTTGCTTCTGAAAGTAGAAATTCGCCCGATTACAACGATATGTGTAGTTTTCCCCTAGGCCGTTCCAGTTATTCGTGTCGAGCATCAGAACTGCGAAAATTTTGAGTTTCTCAAGCGTTTCTTATCTCCAAACTGCCATATCTCGCGAACGGATTGATCAATCCGCAAAATTTCTGTTGCATCTGAAAGTAGAAACTCGCCCGATTACAACGGTATGCGTACTTCTCCCCTAGGCCGTTCTAGTCATTCGTTTCGAGCATCAGAACTGCGAAAATTTTGAGTTTCTCAAGCGTTTCTCACTTCCAAACTGCCATATCTCGCGAACGGATAGACCAATCCCCAAAATTTCTGTTGCATCTGAAAGTAGAAACTCGCCCGATTACAACGGTATGTGTAGTTTTCCCCTAGGCCGTTCCAGTCATTCGTTTCGAGCATCAGAACTTTGACAATTTGAGTTTCTCAAGCGTTTCTTACCTCCAAACTGCCATATCTCGCGAACGGATTGACCAATCCGCAAAATTTCTGTTGCATCTGAAAGTAGAGACTAGCCCGATTAAAACGGTATGAGTTGTTTTCCCTTAGGCCGTTCTAGTCATTCGCTTCGAGCATCAGAACTGCGAAAATTTTGAGTGTCTCAAGCGTTTCTTACCTCCAAACTGCCATATCTCGCGAACGGATTGATCAATCCGCAAAATTTCTGTTGCATCTGAAAGTAGAAACTCGCCCGATTACAACGGTATGCGTACTTCTCCCCTAGGCCGTTCTAGTTATTCGTTTCAAGCATCAGAACTGCGCAAATTTTGAGTTTCTCAAGCGTTTCTTACCTCCAAACTGCCATATCTCGCGAACGGATTGACCAATCCGCAAAATTTCTGTTGCATCTGAAAGTAGAGACTCGCCCGATTACAACGGTATGAGTAGTTTTCCCCTAGGCCTTTCCAGTTATTCGTTTCGAGCATCAGAACTGCGCAAATTTTGAGTTTCTCAAGCGTTTCTTACCTCCAAACTGCCATATCCCGCGAACGGATTGACCAATCCGCAAAATTTCTGTTGCATCTGAAAGTAGAGACTCGCCCGATTACAACGGTATGAGTAGTTTTCCCCTAGGCCGTTCCAGTTATTCGTTTCGAGCATCAGAACTGCGAAAATTTTGAGTTTCTTAAGCGTTTCTTACCTCCAAACTGCCATATCTCGCGAACGGATTGACCAATCCGCAAAATTTCTGTTGCATCTGAAAGTAGAAACTCGCCCGATTACAACGGTATGCGTACTTCTCCCCTAGGCCATTCTAGTCATTCGTCCGAGCATCAGAACTGCGAAAATTTTGAGTTTCTCAAGCGTTTCTTACTTCCAAACTGCCATATCTCGCGAACGGATCGACCAATCCGCAAAATTTCTGTTGCATCTGAAAGTAGAAACTCGCCCGATTACAACGGTATGTGTAGTTTTCCCCTAGGCCGTTCCAGTCATTCGTTTCGAGCATCAGAACTGCGAAAATTTTGAGTTTCTCAAGCGTTTCTTACCTCCAAACTGCCATATCTCGCGAACGGATTGACCAATCCGCAAAATTTCTGTTGCATCTGAAAGTAGAGACTCGCCCGATTACAACGGTATGAGTTGTTTTCCCTTAGGCCGTTCTAGTCATTCGTTTCGAGCATCAGAACTGCGAAAATTTTGAGTGTCTCAAGCGTTTCTTACATCCAAACTGCCATATCTCGCGAACGGATTGATCAATCCGCAAAATTTCTGTTGCATCTGAAAGTAGAAACTCGCCCGATTACAACGGTATGCGTACTTCTCCCCTAGGCCGTTCTACGTATTCGTTTCAAGCATCAGAACTGCGCAAATTTTGAGTTTCTCAAGCGTTTCTTACCTCCAAACTGCCATATCTCGCGAACGGACTGACCAATCCGCAAAGTTTCTGTTGCATCTGAAAGTAGAGACCCGCCCGATTACAACGGTATGAGTAGTTTTCCCATAGGCCTTTCCAGTTATTCGTTTCGAGCATCAGAACTGCGCAAATTTTGAGTTTCTCAAGCGTTTCTTACCTCCAAACTGCCATATCCCGCGAACGGACTGACCAATCCGCAAAATTTCTGTTGCATCTGAAAGTAGAGACTCGCCCGATTACAACGGTATGAGTAGTTTTCCCCTAGGCCGTTCCAGTTATTCGTTTCGAGCATCAGAACTGCGAAAATTTTGAGTTTCTTAAGCGTTTCTTACCTCCAAACTGCCATATATCGCGAACGGATTGACCAACCCGCAAAATTTCTGTTGCATCTGAAAGTAGAAACTCGCCCGATTACAACGGTATGCGTACTTCTCCCCTAGGCCGTTCTAGTCATTCGTTCCGAGCATCAGAACTGCGAAAATTTTGAGTTTCTCAAGCGTTTCTTACTTCCAAACTGCCATATCTCGCGAACGGATCGACCAATCCGCAAAATTTCTGTTGCATCTGAAAGTAGAAACTCGCCCGATTACAACGGTATGTGTAGTTTTCCCCTAGGCCGTTCCAGTCATTCGTTTCGAGCATCAGAACTGCGAAAATTTTGAGTTTCTTAAGCGTTTCTTACCTCCAAACTGCCATATCTCGCGAACGGATTGACCAATCCGCAAAATTTCTGTTGCTTCTGAAAGTAGAAATTCGCCCGATTACAACGGTATGTGTAGTTTTCCCCTAGGCCGTTCCAGTTATTCGTGTCGAGCATCAGAACTGCGAAAATTTTGAGTTTCTCAAGCGTTTCTTACATCCAAACGGCCATATCTCGCGAACGGATTGACCAATCCGCATAATTTCTGTTGCATCTGAAAGTACAAACTCGCACGATTACAACGGTATCTGTAGTTTTCCCCTAGGCCGTTCCAGTTATTCGTTTCGAGCATCAGAAATGCGAAAATTTTGAGTTTCTCAAGCGTTTCTTACCTCCAAACTGCCATATCTCGCGAACGGGTTGACCAATCCGTAAAATTTCTGTTGCATTTGAAAGTAGAAACTCGCCCGATTACAACGGTATGCGCACTTTTCCCCTAGGCCGTTCTAGTTATTCGTTTCGAGCATCAGAACTGCGAAAATTTTGAGTTTCTCTAGCGTTTCTTACATCCAAACGGCCATATCTCGCGAACGGATTGACCAATCCGCATAATTTCTGTTGCATCTGAAAGTAGAAACTCGCCCGATTACAACGGTATGCGTACTTCTCCCATAGGCCGTTCTAGTCATTCGTTTCGAGCATCAGAACTGCGAAAATTTTGAGTTTCTCAAGCGTTTCTTACCTCCAAACTGCCATATCTCGCGAAAGGATTGACCAATCCGCAAAATTTCTGTTGCATCTGAAAGTAGAGACTCGCCCGATTACAACGGTATGAGTTGTTTTCCCTTAGGCCGTTCTAGTCATTCGTTTCGAGCATCAGAACTGCGAAAATTTTGAGTGTCTCAAGCGTTTCTTACATCCAAACTGCCATATCTCGCGAACGGATTGATCAATCCGCAAAATTTCTGTTGCATCTGAAAGTAGAAACTCGCCCGATTACAACGGTATGCGTACTTCTCCCCTAGGCCGTTCTACTTATTCGTTTCAAGCATCAGAACTGCGCAAATTTTGAGTTTCTCAAGCGCTTCTTACCTCCAAACTGCCATATCTCGCGAACGGACTGACCAATCCGCAAAATTTCTGTTGCTTCTGAAAGTAGAAATTCGCCCGATTACAACGGTATGTGTAGTTTTCCCCTAGGCCGTTCCAGTTATTCGTTTCGAGCATCAGAACTGCGAAAATTTTGAGTTTCTTAAGCGTTTCTTACCTCCAAACTGCCATATCTCGCGAACGGATTGACCAATCCTCAAAATTTCTGTTGCTTCTGAAAGTAGAAATTCGCCCGATTACAACGATATGTGTAGTTTTCCCCTAGGCCGTTCCAGTTATTCGTGTCGAGCATCAGAACTGCGAAAATTTTGAGTTTCTCAAGCGTTTCTTATCTCCAAACTGCCATATCTCGCGAACGGATTGATCAATCCGCAAAATTTCTGTTGCATCTGAAAGTAGAAACTCGCCCGATTACAACGGTATGCGTACTTCTCCCCTAGGCCGTTCTAGTCATTCGTTTCGAGCATCAGAACTGCGAAAATTTTGAGTTTCTCAAGCGTTTCTCACTTCCAAACTGCCATATCTCGCGAACGGATAGACCAATCCCCAAAATTTCTGTTGCATCTGAAAGTAGAAACTCGCCCGATTACAACGGTATGTGTAGTTTTCCCCTAGGCCGTTCCAGTCATTCGTTTCGAGCATCAGAACTTTGACAATTTTGAGTTTCTCAAGCGTTTCTTACCTCCAAACTGCCATATCTCGCGAACGGATTGACCACTCCGCAAAATTTCTGTTGCATCTGAAAGTAGAGACTAGCCCGATTACAACGGTATGAGTTGTTTTCCCTTAGGCCGTTCTAGTCATTCGCTTCGAGCATCAGAACTGCGAAAATTTTGAGTGTCTCAAGCGTCTCTTACCTCCAAACTGCCATATCTCGCGAACGGATTGATCAATCCGCAAAATTTCTGTTGCATCTGAAAGTAGAAACTCGCCCGATTACAACGGTATGCGTACTTCTCCCCTAGGCCGTTCTAGTTATTCGTTTCAAGCATCAGAACTGCGCAAATTTTGAGTTTCTCAAGCGTTTCTTACCTCCAAACTGCCATATCTCGCGAACGGATTGACCAATCCGCAAAATTTCTGTTGCATCTGAAAGTAGAGACTCGCCCGATTACAACGGTATGAGTAGTTTTCCCCTAGGCCTTTCCAGTTATTCGTTTCGAGCATCAGAACTGCGCAAATTTTGAGTTTCTCAAGCGTTTCTTACCTCCAAACTGCCATATCCCGCGAACGGATTGACCAATCCGCAAAATTTCTGTTGCATCTGAAAGTAGAGACTCGCCCGATTACAACGGTATGAGTAGTTTTCCCCTAGGCCGTTCCAGTTATTCGTTTCGAGCATCAGAACTGCGAAAATTTTGAGTTTCTTAAGCGTTTCTTACCTCCAAACTGCCATATCTCGCGAACGGATTGACCAATCCGCAAAATTTCTGTTGCATCTGAAAGTAGAAACTCGCCCGATTACAACGGTATGCGTACTTCTCCCCTAGGCCGTTCTAGTCATTCGTCCGAGCATCAGAACTGCGAAAATTTTGAGTTTCTCAAGCGTTTCTTACTTCCAAACTGCCATATCTCGCGAACGGATCGACCAATCCGCAAAATTTCTGTTGCATCTGAAAGTAGAAACTCGCCCGATTACAACGGTATGTGTAGTTTTCCCCTAGGCCGTTCCAGTCATTCGTTTCGAGCATCAGAACTGCGAAAATTTTGAGTTTCTCAAGCGTTTCTTACCTCCAAACTGCCATATCTCGCGAACGGATTGACCAATCCGCAAAATTTCTGTTGCATCTGAAAGTAGAGACTCGCCCGATTACAACGGTATGAGTTGTTTTCCCTTAGGCCGTTCTAGTCATTCGTTTCGAGCATCAGAACTGCGAAAATTTTGAGTGTCTCAAGCGTTTCTTACATCCAAACTGCCATATCTCGCGAACGGATTGATCAATCCGCAAAATTTCTGTTGCATCTGAAAGTAGAAACTCGCCCGATTACAACGGTATTCGTACTTCTCCCCTAGGCCGTTCTACTTATTCGTTTCAAGCATCAGAACTGCGCAAATTTTGAGTTTCTCAAGCGTTTCTTACCTCCAAACTGCCATATCTCGCGAACGGACTGACCAATCCGCAAAATTTCTGTTGCATCTGAAAGTAGAGACTCGCCCGATTACAACGGTATGAGTAGTTTTCCCCTAGGCCGTTCCAGTTATTCGTTTCGAGCATCAGAACTGCGAAAATTTTGAGTTTCTTAAGCGTTTCTTACCTCCAAACTGCCATATCTCGCGAACGGATTGACCAATCCGCAAAATTTCTGTTGCTTCTGAAAGTAGAAATTCGCCCGATTACAACGGTATGTGTAGTTTTCCCCTAGGCCGTTCCAGTTATTCGTGTCGAGCATCAGAACTGCGAAAATTTTGAGTTTCTCAAGCGTTTCTTACATCCAAACGGCCATATCTCGCGAACGGATTGACCAATCCGCATAATTTCTGTTGCATCTGAAAGTACAAACTCGCACGATTACAACGGTATGTGTAGTTTTCCCCTAGGCCGTTCCAGTTATTCGTTTCGAGCATCAGAAATGCGAAAATTTTGAGTTTCTCAAGCGTTTCTTACCTCCAAACTGCCATATCTCGCGAACGGGTTGACCAATCCGCAAAATTTCTGTTGCATTTGAAAGTAGAAACTCGCCCGATTACAACGGTATGCGCACTTTTCCCCTAGGCCGTTCTAGTTATTCGTTTCGAGCATCAGAACTGCGAAAATTTTGAGTTTCTCTAGCGTTTCTTACATCCAAACGGCCATATCTCGCGAACGGATTGACCAATCCGCATAATTTCTGTTGCATCTGAAAGTAGAAACTCGCCCGATTACAACGGTATGCGTACTTCTCCCATAGGCCGTTCTAGTCATTCGTTTCGAGCATCAGAACTGCGAAAATTTTGAGTTTCTCAAGCGTTTCTTACCTCCAAACTGCCATATCTCGCGAAAGGATTGACCAATCCGCAAAATTTCTGTTGCATCTGAAAGTAGAGACTCGCCCGATTACAACGGTATGAGTTGTTTTCCCTTAGGCCGTTCTAGTCATTCGTTTCGAGCATCAGAACTGCGAAAATTTTGAGTGTCTCAAGCGTTTCTTACATCCAAACTGCCATATCTCGCGAACGGATTGATCAATCCGCAAAATTTCTGTTGCATCTGAAAGTAGAAACTCGCCCGATTACAACGGTATGCGTACTTCTCCCCTAGGCCGTTCTACTTATTCGTTTCAAGCATCAGAACTGCGCAAATTTTGAGTTTCTCAAGCGCTTCTTACCTCCAAACTGCCATATCTCGCGAACGGACTGACCAATCCGCAAAATTTCTGTTGCTTCTGAAAGTAGAAATTCGCCCGATTACAACGGTATGTGTAGTTTTCCCCTAGGCCGTTCCAGTTATTCGTTTCGAGCATCAGAACTGCGAAAATTTTGAGTTTCTTAAGCGTTTCTTACCTCCAAACTGCCATATCTCGCGAACGGATTGACCAATCCTCAAAATTTCTGTTGCTTCTGAAAGTAGAAATTCGCCCGATTACAACGATATGTGTAGTTTTCCCCTAGGCCGTTCCAGTTATTCGTGTCGAGCATCAGAACTGCGAAAATTTTGAGTTTCTCAAGCGTTTCTTATCTCCAAACTGCCATATCTCGCGAACGGATTGATCAATCCGCAAAATTTCTGTTGCATCTGAAAGTAGAAACTCGCCCGATTACAACGGTATGCGTACTTCTCCCCTAGGCCGTTCTAGTCATTCGTTTCGAGCATCAGAACTGCGAAAATTTTGAGTTTCTCAAGCGTTTCTCACTTCCAAACTGCCATATCTCGCGAACGGATAGACCAATCCCCAAAATTTCTGTTGCATCTGAAAGTAGAAACTCGCCCGATTACAACGGTATGTGTAGTTTTCCCCTAGGCCGTTCCAGTCATTCGTTTCGAGCATCAGAACTTTGACAATTTTGAGTTTCTCAAGCGTTTCTTACCTCCAAACTGCCATATCTCGCGAACGGATTGACCACTCCGCAAAATTTCTGTTGCATCTGAAAGTAGAGACTAGCCCGATTACAACGGTATGAGTTGTTTTCCCTTAGGCCGTTCTAGTCATTCGCTTCGAGCATCAGAACTGCGAAAATTTTGAGTGTCTCAAGCGTCTCTTACCTCCAAACTGCCATATCTCGCGAACGGATTGATCAATCCGCAAAATTTCTGTTGCATCTGAAAGTAGAAACTCGCCCGATTACAACGGTATGCGTACTTCTCCCCTAGGCCGTTCTAGTTATTCGTTTCAAGCATCAGAACTGCGCAAATTTTGAGTTTCTCAAGCGTTTCTTACCTCCAAACTGCCATATCTCGCGAACGGATTGACCAATCCGCAAAATTTCTGTTGCATCTGAAAGTAGAGACTCGCCCGATTACAACGGTATGAGTAGTTTTCCCCTAGGCCTTTCCAGTTATTCGTTTCGAGCATCAGAACTGCGCAAATTTTGAGTTTCTCAAGCGTTTCTTACCTCCAAACTGCCATATCCCGCGAACGGATTGACCAATCCGCAAAATTTCTGTTGCATCTGAAAGTAGAGACTCGCCCGATTACAACGGTATGAGTAGTTTTCCCCTAGGCCGTTCCAGTTATTCGTTTCGAGCATCAGAACTGCGAAAATTTTGAGTTTCTTAAGCGTTTCTTACCTCCAAACTGCCATATCTCGCGAACGGATTGACCAATCCGCAAAATTTCTGTTGCATCTGAAAGTAGAAACTCGCCCGATTACAACGGTATGTGTAGTTTTCCCCTAGGCCGTTCCAGTCATTCGTTTCGAGCATCAGAACTGCGAAAATTTTGAGTGTCTCAAGCGTTTCTTACATCCAAACTGCCATATCTCGCGAACGGATTGATCAATCCGCAAAATTTCTGTTGCATCTGAAAGTAGAAACTCGCCCGATTACAACGGTATGCGTACTTCTCCCCTAGGCCGTTCTACGTATTCGTTTCAAGCATCAGAACTGCGCAAATTTTGAGTTTCTCAAGCGTTTCTTACCTCCAAACTGCCATATCTCGCGAACGGACTGACCAATCCGCAAAGTTTCTGTTGCATCTGAAAGTAGAGACCCGCCCGATTACAACGGTATGAGTAGTTTTCCCATAGGCCTTTCCAGTTATTCGTTTCGAGCATCAGAACTGCGCAAATTTTGAGTTTCTCAAGCGTTTCTTACCTCCAAACTGCCATATCCCGCGAACGGATTGACCAATCCGCAAAATTTCTGTTGCATCTGAAAGTAGAGACTCGCCCGATTACAACGGTATGAGTAGTTTTCCCCTAGGCCGTTCCAGTTATTCGTTTCGAGCATCAGAACTGCGAAAATTTTGAGTTTCTTAAGCGTTTCTTACCTCCAAACTGCCATATATCGCGAACGGATTGACCAACCCGCAAAATTTCTGTTGCATCTGAAAGTAGAAACTCGCCCGATTACAACGGTATGCGTACTTCTCCCCTAGGCCGTTCTAGTCATTCGTTCCGAGCATTAGAACTGCGAAAATTTTGAGTTTCTCAAGCGTTTCTTACTTCCAAACTGCCATATCTCGCGAACGGATCGACCAATCCGCAAAATTTCTGTTGCATCTGAAAGTAGAAACTCGCCCGATTACAACGGTATGTGTAGTTTTCCCCTAGGCCGTTCCAGTCATTCGTTTCGAGCATCAGAACTGCGAAAATTTTGAGTTTCTCAAGCGTTTCTTACCTCCAAACTGCCATATCTCGCGAACGGATTGACCAATCCGCAAAATTTCTGTTGCATCTGAAAGTAGAGACTCGCCCGATTACAACGGTATGAGTTGTTTTCCCTTAGGCCGTTCTAGTCATTCGTTTCGAGCATCAGAACTGCGAAAATTTTGAGTGTCTCAAGCGTTTCTTACATCCAAACTGCCATATCTCGCGAACGGATTGATCAATCCGCAAAATTTCTGTTGCATCTGAAAGTAGAAACTCGCCCGATTACAACGGTATGCGTACTTCTCCCCTAGGCCGTTCTACTTATTCGTTTCAAGCATCAGAACTGCGCAAATTTTGAGTTTCTCAAGCGTTTCTTACCTCCAAACTGCCATATCTCGCGAACGGACTGACCAATCCGCAAAATTTCTGTTGCATCTGAAAGTAGAGACTCGCCCGATTACAACGGTATGAGTAATTTTCCCCTAGGCCTTTCCAGTTATTCGTTTCGAGCATCAGAACTGCGCAAATTTTGAGTTTCTCAAGCGTTTCTTACCTCCAAACTGCCATATCCCGCGAACGGATTGACCAATCCGCAAAATTTCTGTTGCATCTGAAAGTAGAGACTCGCCCGATTACAACGGTATGAGTAGTTTTCCCCTAGGCCGTTCCAGTTATTCGTTTCGAGCATCAGAACTGCGAAAATTTTGAGTTTCTTAAGCGTTTCTTACCTCCAAACTGCCATATCTCGCGAACGGATTGACCAATCCGCAAAATTTCTGTTGCATCTGAAAGTAGAAACTCGCCCGATTACAACGGTATGTGTAGTTTTCCCCTAGGCCGTTCCAGTCATTCGTTTCGAGCATCAGAACTGCGAAAATTTTGAGTGTCTCAAGCGTTTCTTACATCCAAACTGCCATATCTCGCGAACGGATTGATCAATCCGCAAAATTTCTGTTGCATCTGAAAGTAGAAACTCGCCCGATTACAACGGTATGCGTACTTCTCCCCTAGGCCGTTCTACGTATTCGTTTCAAGCATCAGAACTGCGCAAATTTTGAGTTTCTCAAGCGTTTCTTACCTCCAAACTGCCATATCTCGCGAACGGACTGACCAATCCGCAAAGTTTCTGTTGCATCTGAAAGTAGAGACCCGCCTGATTACAACGGTATGAGTAGTTTTCCCATAGGCCTTTCCAGTTATTCGTTTCGAGCATCAGAACTGCGCAAATTTTGAGTTTCTCAAGCGTTTCTTACCTCCAAACTGCCATATCCCGCGAACGGATTGACCAATCCGCAAAATTTCTGTTGCATCTGAAAGTAGAGACTCGCCCGATTACAACGGTATGAGTAGTTTTCCCCTAGGCCGTTCCAGTTATTCGTTTCGAGCATCAGAACTGCGAAAATTTTGAGTTTCTTAAGCGTTTCTTACCTCCAAACTGCCATATATCGCGAACGGATTAACCAACCCGCAAAATTTCTGTTGCATCTGAAAGTAGAAACTCGCCCGATTACAACGGTATGCGTACTTCTCCCCTAGGCCGTTCTAGTCATTCGTTCCGAGCATTAGAACTGCGAAAATTTTGAGTTTCTCAAGCGTTTCTTACTTCCAAACTGCCATATCTCGCGAACGGATCGACCAATCCGCAAAATTTCTGTTGCATCTGAAAGTAGAAACTCGCCCGATTACAACGGTATGTGTAGTTTTCCCCTAGGCCGTTCCAGTCATTCGTTTCGAGCATCAGAACTGCGAAAATTTTGAGTTTCTCAAGCGTTTCTTACCTCCAAACTGCCATATCTCGCGAACGGATTGACCAATCCGCAAAATTTCTGTTGCATCTGAAAGTAGAGACTCGCCCGATTACAACGGTATGAGTTGTTTTCCCTTAGGCCGTTCTAGTCATTCGTTTCGAGCATCAGAACTGCGAAAATTTTGAGTGTCTCAAGCGTTTCTTACATCCAAACTGCCATATCTCGCGAACGGATTGATCAATCCGCAAAATTTCTGTTGCATCTGAAAGTAGAAACTCGCCCGATTACAACGGTATGCGTACTTCTCCCCTAGGCCGTTCTACTTATTCGTTTCAAGCATCAGAACTGCGCAAATTTTGAGTTTCTCAAGCGTTTCTTACCTCCAAACTGCCATATCTCGCGAACGGACTGACCAATCCGCAAAATTTCTGTTGCATCTGAAAGTAGAGACTCGCCCGATTACAACGGTATGAGTAGTTTTCCCCTAGGCCGTTCCAGTTATTCGTTTCGAGCATCAGAACTGCGAAAATTTTGAGTTTCTTAAGCGTTTCTTACCTCCAAACTGCCATATCTCGCGAACGGATTGACCAATCCGCAAAATTTCTATTGCTTCTGAAAGTAGAAATTCGCCCGATTACAACGGTATGTGTAGTTTTCCCCTAGGCCGTTCCAGTTATTCGTGTCGAGCATCAGAACTGCGAAAATTTTGAGTTTCTCAAGCGTTTCTTACATCCAAACGGCCATATCTCGCGAACGGATTGACCAATCCGCATAATTTCTGTTGCATCTGAAAGTACAAACTCGCACGATTACAACGGTATCTGTAGTTTTCCCCTAGGCCGTTCCAGTTATTCGTTTCGAGCATCAGAAATGCGAAAATTTTGAGTTTCTCAAGCGTTTCTTACCTCCAAACTGCCATATCTCGCGAACGGGTTGACCAATCCGTAAAATTTCTGTTGCATTTGAAAGTAGAAACTCGCCCGATTACAACGGTATGCGCACTTTTCCCCTAGGCCGTTCTAGTTATTCGTTTCGAGCATCAGAACTGCGAAAATTTTGAGTTTCTCTAGCGTTTCTTACATCCAAACGGCCATATCTCGCGAACGGATTGACCAATCCGCATAATTTCTGTTGCATCTGAAAGTAGAAACTCGCCCGATTACAACGGTATGCGTACTTCTCCCATAGGCCGTTCTAGTCATTCGTTTCGAGCATCAGAACTGCGAAAATTTTGAGTTTCTCAAGCGTTTCTTACCTCCAAACTGCCATATCTCGCGAAAGGATTGACCAATCCGCAAAATTTCTGTTGCATCTGAAAGTAGAGACTCGCCCGATTACAACGGTATGAGTTGTTTTCCCTTAGGCCGTTCTAGTCATTCGTTTCGAGCATCAGAACTGCGAAAATTTTGAGTGTCTCAAGCGTTTCTTACATCCAAACTGCCATATCTCGCGAACGGATTGATCAATCCGCAAAATTTCTGTTGCATCTGAAAGTAGAAACTCGCCCGATTACAACGGTATGCGTACTTCTCCCCTAGGCCGTTCTACTTATTCGTTTCAAGCATCAGAACTGCGCAAATTTTGAGTTTCTCAAGCGCTTCTTACCTCCAAACTGCCATATCTCGCGAACGGACTGACCAATCCGCAAAATTTCTGTTGCTTCTGAAAGTAGAAATTCGCCCGATTACAACGGTATGTGTAGTTTTCCCCTAGGCCGTTCCAGTTATTCGTTTCGAGCATCAGAACTGCGAAAATTTTGAGTTTCTTAAGCGTTTCTTACCTCCAAACTGCCATATCTCGCGAACGGATTGACCAATCCTCAAAATTTCTGTTGCTTCTGAAAGTAGAAATTCGCCCGATTACAACGATATGTGTAGTTTTCCCCTAGGCCGTTCCAGTTATTCGTGTCGAGCATCAGAACTGCGAAAATTTTGAGTTTCTCAAGCGTTTCTTATCTCCAAACTGCCATATCTCGCGAACGGATTGATCAATCCGCAAAATTTCTGTTGCATCTGAAAGTAGAAACTCGCCCGATTACAACGGTATGCGTACTTCTCCCCTAGGCCGTTCTAGTCATTCGTTTCGAGCATCAGAACTGCGAAAATTTTGAGTTTCTCAAGCGTTTCTCACTTCCAAACTGCCATATCTCGCGAACGGATAGACCAATCCCCAAAATTTCTGTTGCATCTGAAAGTAGAAACTCGCCCGATTACAACGGTATGTGTAGTTTTCCCCTAGGCCGTTCCAGTCATTCGTTTCGAGCATCAGAACTTTGACAATTTTGAGTTTCTCAAGCGTTTCTTACCTCCAAACTGCCATATCTCGCGAACGGATTGACCACTCCGCAAAATTTCTGTTGCATCTGAAAGTAGAGACTAGCCCGATTACAACGGTATGAGTTGTTTTCCCTTAGGCCGTTCTAGTCATTCGCTTCGAGCATCAGAACTGCGAAAATTTTGAGTGTCTCAAGCGTCTCTTACCTCCAAACTGCCATATCTCGCGAACGGATTGATCAATCCGCAAAATTTCTGTTGCATCTGAAAGTAGAAACTCGCCCGATTACAACGGTATGCGTACTTCTCCCCTAGGCCGTTCTAGTTATTCGTTTCAAGCATCAGAACTGCGCAAATTTTGAGTTTCTCAAGCGTTTCTTACCTCCAAACTGCCATATCTCGCGAACGGATTGACCAATCCGCAAAATTTCTGTTGCATCTGAAAGTAGAGACTCGCCCGATTACAACGGTATGAGTAGTTTTCCCCTAGGCCTTTCCAGTTATTCGTTTCGAGCATCAGAACTGCGCAAATTTTGAGTTTCTCAAGCGTTTCTTACCTCCAAACTGCCATATCCCGCGAACGGATTGACCAATCCGCAAAATTTCTGTTGCATCTGAAAGTAGAGACTCGCCCGATTACAACGGTATGAGTAGTTTTCCCCTAGGCCGTTCCAGTTATTCGTTTCGAGCATCAGAACTGCGAAAATTTTGAGTTTCTTAAGCGTTTCTTACCTCCAAACTGCCATATCTCGCGAACGGATTGACCAATCCGCAAAATTTCTGTTGCATCTGAAAGTAGAAACTCGCCCGATTACAACGGTATGCGTACTTCTCCCCTAGGCCGTTCTAGTCATTCGTCCGAGCATCAGAACTGCGAAAATTTTGAGTTTCTCAAGCGTTTCTTACTTCCAAACTGCCATATCTCGCGAACGGATCGACCAATCCGCAAAATTTCTGTTGCATCTGAAAGTAGAAACTCGCCCGATTACAACGGTATGTGTAGTTTTCCCCTAGGCCGTTCCAGTCATTCGTTTCGAGCATCAGAACTGCGAAAATTTTGAGTTTCTCAAGCGTTTCTTACCTCCAAACTGCCATATCTCGCGAACGGATTGACCAATCCGCAAAATTTCTGTTGCATCTGAAAGTAGAGACTCGCCCGATTACAACGGTATGAGTTGTTTTCCCTTAGGCCGTTCTAGTCATTCGTTTCGAGCATCAGAACTGCGAAAATTTTGAGTGTCTCAAGCGTTTCTTACATCCAAACTGCCATATCTCGCGAACGGATTGATCAATCCGCAAAATTTCTGTTGCATCTGAAAGTAGAAACTCGCCCGATTACAACGGTATTCGTACTTCTCCCCTAGGCCGTTCTACTTATTCGTTTCAAGCATCAGAACTGCGCAAATTTTGAGTTTCTCAAGCGTTTCTTACCTCCAAACTGCCATATCTCGCGAACGGACTGACCAATCCGCAAAATTTCTGTTGCATCTGAAAGTAGAGACTCGCCCGATTACAACGGTATGAGTAGTTTTCCCCTAGGCCGTTCCAGTTATTCGTTTCGAGCATCAGAACTGCGAAAATTTTGAGTTTCTTAAGCGTTTCTTACCTCCAAACTGCCATATCTCGCGAACGGATTGACCAATCCGCAAAATTTCTGTTGCTTCTGAAAGTAGAAATTCGCCCGATTACAACGGTATGTGTAGTTTTCCCCTAGGCCGTTCCAGTTATTCGTGTCGAGCATCAGAACTGCGAAAATTTTGAGTTTCTCAAGCGTTTCTTACATCCAAACGGCCATATCTCGCGAACGGATTGACCAATCCGCATAATTTCTGTTGCATCTGAAAGTACAAACTCGCACGATTACAACGGTATGTGTAGTTTTCCCCTAGGCCGTTCCAGTTATTCGTTTCGAGCATCAGAAATGCGAAAATTTTGAGTTTCTCAAGCGTTTCTTACCTCCAAACTGCCATATCTCGCGAACGGGTTGACCAATCCGCAAAATTTCTGTTGCATTTGAAAGTAGAAACTCGCCCGATTACAACGGTGTGCGCACTTTTCCCCTAGGCCGTTCTAGTTATTCGTTTCGAGCATCAGAACTGCGAAAATTTTGAGTTTCTCTAGCGTTTCTTACATCCAAACGGCCATATCTCGCGAACGGATTGACCAATCCGCATAATTTCTGTTGCATCTGAAAGTAGAAACTCGCCCGATTACAACGGTATGCGTACTTCTCCCATAGGCCGTTCTAGTCATTCGTTTCGAGCATCAGAACTGCGAAAATTTTGAGTTTCTCAAGCGTTTCTTACCTCCAAACTGCCATATCTCGCGAAAGGATTGACCAATCCGCAAAATTTCTGTTGCATCTGAAAGTAGAGACTCGCCCGATTACAACGGTATGAGTTGTTTTCCCTTAGGCCGTTCTAGTCATTCGTTTCGAGCATCAGAACTGCGAAAATTTTGAGTGTCTCAAGCGTTTCTTACATCCAAACTGCCATATCTCGCGAACGGATTGATCAATCCGCAAAATTTCTGTTGCATCTGAAAGTAGAAACTCGCCCGATTACAACGGTATGCGTACTTCTCCCCTAGGCCGTTCTACTTATTCGTTTCAAGCATCAGAACTGCGCAAATTTTGAGTTTCTCAAGCGCTTCTTACCTCCAAACTGCCATATCTCGCGAACGGACTGACCAATCCGCAAAATTTCTGTTGCTTCTGAAAGTAGAAATTCGCCCGATTACAACGGTATGTGTAGTTTTCCCCTAGGCCGTTCCAGTTATTCGTTTCGAGCATCAGAACTGCGAAAATTTTGAGTTTCTTAAGCGTTTCTTACCTCCAAACTGCCATATCTCGCGAACGGATTGACCAATCCTCAAAATTACTGTTGCTTCTGAAAGTAGAAATTCGCCCGATTACAACGATATGTGTAGTTTTCCCCTAGGCCGTTCCAGTTATTCGTGTCGAGCATCAGAACTGCGAAAATTTTGAGTTTCTCAAGCGTTTCTTATCTCCAAACTGCCATATCTCGCGAACGGATTGATCAATCCGCAAAATTTCTGTTGCATCTGAAAGTAGAAACTCGCCCGATTACAACGGTATGCGTACTTCTCCCCTAGGCCGTTCTAGTCATTCGTTTCGAGCATCAGAACTGCGAAAATTTTGAGTTTCTCAAGCGTTTCTCACTTCCAAACTGCCATATCTCGCGAACGGATAGACCAATCCCCAAAATTTCTGTTGCATCTGAAAGTAGAAACTCGCCCGATTACAACGGTATGTGTAGTTTTCCCCTAGGCCGTTCCAGTCATTCGTTTCGAGCATCAGAACTTTGACAATTTTGAGTTTCTCAAGCGTTTCTTACCTCCAAACTGCCATATCTCGCGAACGGATTGACCACTCCGCAAAATTTCTGTTGCATCTGAAAGTAGAGACTAGCCCGATTACAACGGTATGAGTTGTTTTCCCTTAGGCCGTTCTAGTCATTCGCTTCGAGCATCAGAACTGCGAAAATTTTGAGTGTCTCAAGCGTCTCTTACCTCCAAACTGCCATATCTCGCGAACGGATTGATCAATCCGCAAAATTTCTGTTGCATCTGAAAGTAGAAACTCGCCCGATTACAACGGTATGCGTACTTCTCCCCTAGGCCGTTCTAGTTATTCGTTTCAAGCATCAGAACTGCGCAAATTTTGAGTTTCTCAAGCGTTTCTTACCTCCAAACTGCCATATCTCGCGAACGGATTGACCAATCCGCAAAATTTCTGTTGCATCTGAAAGTAGAGACTCGCCCGATTACAACGGTATGAGTAGTTTTCCCCTAGGCCTTTCCAGTTATTCGCTTCGAGCATCAGAACTGCGCAAATTTTGAGTTTCTCAAGCGTTTCTTACCTCCAAACTGCCATATCCCGCGAACGGATTGACCAATCCGCAAAATTTCTGTTGCATCTGAAAGTAGAGACTCGCCCGATTACAACGGTATGAGTAGTTTTCCCCTAGGCCGTTCCAGTTATTCGTTTCGAGCATCAGAACTGCGAAAATTTTGAGTTTCTTAAGCGTTTCTTACCTCCAAACTGCCATATCTCGCGAACGGATTGACCAATCCGCAAAATTTCTGTTGCATCTGAAAGTAGAAACTCGCCCGATTACAACGGTATGTGTAGTTTTCCCCTAGGCCGTTCCAGTCATTCGTTTCGAGCATCAGAACTGCGAAAATTTTGAGTGTCTCAAGCGTTTCTTACATCCAAACTGCCATATCTCGCGAACGGATTGATCAATCCGCAAAATTTCTGTTGCATCTGAAAGTAGAAACTCGCCCGATTACAACGGTATGCGTACTTCTCCCCTAGGCCGTTCTACGTATTCGTTTCAAGCATCAGAACTGCGCAAATTTTGAGTTTCTCAAGCGTTTCTTACCTCCAAACTGCCATATCTCGCGAACGGACTGACCAATCCGCAAAGTTTCTGTTGCATCTGAAAGTAGAGACCCGCCCGATTACAACGGTATGAGTAGTTTTCCCATAGGCCTTTCCAGTTATTCGTTTCGAGCATCAGAACTGCGCAAATTTTGAGTTTCTCAAGCGTTTCTTACCTCCAAACTGCCATATCCCGCGAACGGATTGACCAATCCGCAAAATTTCTGTTGCATCTGAAAGTAGAGACTCGCCCGATTACAACGGTATGAGTAGTTTTCCCCTAGGCCGTTCCAGTTATTCGTTTCGAGCATCAGAACTGCGAAAATTTTGAGTTTCTTAAGCGTTTCTTACCTCCAAACTGCCATATATCGCGAACGGATTGACCAACCCGCAAAATTTCTGTTGCATCTGAAAGTAGAAACTCGCCCGATTACAACGGTATGCGTACTTCTCCCCTAGGCCGTTCTAGTCATTCGTTCCGAGCATTAGAACTGCGAAAATTTTGAGTTTCTCAAGCGTTTCTTACTTCCAAACTGCCATATCTCGCGAACGGATCGACCAATCCGCAAAATTTCTGTTGCATCTGAAAGTAGAAACTCGCCCGATTACAACGGTATGTGTAGTTTTCCCCTAGGCCGTTCCAGTCATTCGTTTCGAGCATCAGAACTGCGAAAATTTTGAGTTTCTCAAGCGTTTCTTACCTCCAAACTGCCATATCTCGCGAACGGATTGACCAATCCGCAAAATTTCTGTTGCATCTGAAAGTAGAGACTCGCCCGATTACAACGGTATGAGTTGTTTTCCCTTAGGCCGTTCTAGTCATTCGTTTCGAGCATCAGAACTGCGAAAATTTTGAGTGTCTCAAGCGTTTCTTACATCCAAACTGCCATATCTCGCGAACGGATTGATCAATCCGCAAAATTTCTGTTGCATCTGAAAGTAGAAACTCGCCCGATTACAACGGTATGCGTACTTCTCCCCTAGGCCGTTCTACTTATTCGTTTCAAGCATCAGAACTGCGCAAATTTTGAGTTTCTCAAGCGTTTCTTACCTCCAAACTGCCATATCTCGCGAACGGACTGACCAATCCGCAAAATTTCTGTTGCATCTGAAAGTAGAGACTCGCCCGATTACAACGGTATGAGTAATTTTCCCCTAGGCCTTTCCAGTTATTCGTTTCGAGCATCAGAACTGCGCAAATTTTGAGTTTCTCAAGCGTTTCTTACCTCCAAACTGCCATATCCCGCGAACGGATTGACCAATCCGCAAAATTTCTGTTGCATCTGAAAGTAGAGACTCGCCCGATTACAACGGTATGAGTAGTTTTCCCCTAGGCCGTTCCAGTTATTCGTTTCGAGCATCAGAACTGCGAAAATTTTGAGTTTCTTAAGCGTTTCTTACCTCCAAACTGCCATATCTCGCGAACGGATTGACCAATCCGCAAAATTTCTGTTGCATCTGAAAGTAGAAACTCGCCCGATTACAACGGTATGTGTAGTTTTCCCCTAGGCCGTTCCAGTCATTCGTTTCGAGCATCAGAACTGCGAAAATTTTGAGTGTCTCAAGCGTTTCTTACATCCAAACTGCCATATCTCGCGAACGGATTGATCAATCCGCAAAATTTCTGTTGCATCTGAAAGTAGAAACTCGCCCGATTACAACGGTATGCGTACTTCTCCCCTAGGCCGTTCTACGTATTCGTTTCAAGCATCAGAACTGCGCAAATTTTGAGTTTCTCAAGCGTTTCTTACCTCCAAACTGCCATATCTCGCGAACGGACTGACCAATCCGCAAAGTTTCTGTTGCATCTGAAAGTAGAGACCCGCCTGATTACAACGGTATGAGTAGTTTTCCCATAGGCCTTTCCAGTTATTCGTTTCGAGCATCAGAACTGCGCAAATTTTGAGTTTCTCAAGCGTTTCTTACCTCCAAACTGCCATATCCCGCGAACGGATTGACCAATCCGCAAAATTTCTGTTGCATCTGAAAGTAGAGACTCGCCCGATTACAACGGTATGAGTAGTTTTCCCCTAGGCCGTTCCAGTTATTCGTTTCGAGCATCAGAACTGCGAAAATTTTGAGTTTCTTAAGCGTTTCTTACCTCCAAACTGCCATATATCGCGAACGGATTGACCAACCCGCAAAATTTCTGTTGCATCTGAAAGTAGAAACTCGCCCGATTACAACGGTATGCGTACTTCTCCCCTAGGCCGTTCTAGTCATTCGTTCCGAGCATTAGAACTGCGAAAATTTTGAGTTTCTCAAGCGTTTCTTACTTCCAAACTGCCATATCTCGCGAACGGATCGACCAATCCGCAAAATTTCTGTTGCATCTGAAAGTAGAAACTCGCCCGATTACAACGGTATGTGTAGTTTTCCCCTAGGCCGTTCCAGTCATTCGTTTCGAGCATCAGAACTGCGAAAATTTTGAGTTTCTCAAGCGTTTCTTACCTCCAAACTGCCATATCTCGCGAACGGATTGACCAATCCGCAAAATTTCTGTTGCATCTGAAAGTAGAGACTCGCCCGATTACAACGGTATGAGTTGTTTTCCCTTAGGCCGTTCTAGTCATTCGTTTCGAGCATCAGAACTGCGAAAATTTTGAGTGTCTCAAGCGTTTCTTACATCCAAACTGCCATATCTCGCGAACGGATTGATCAATCCGCAAAATTTCTGTTGCATCTGAAAGTAGAAACTCGCCCGATTACAACGGTATGCGTACTTCTCCCCTAGGCCGTTCTACTTATTCGTTTCAAGCATCAGAACTGCGCAAATTTTGAGTTTCTCAAGCGTTTCTTACCTCCAAACTGCCATATCTCGCGAACGGACTGACCAATCCGCAAAATTTCTGTTGCATCTGAAAGTAGAGACTCGCCCGATTACAACGGTATGAGTAGTTTTCCCCTAGGCCGTTCCAGTTATTCGTTTCGAGCATCAGAACTGCGAAAATTTTGAGTTTCTTAAGCGTTTCTTACCTCCAAACTGCCATATCTCGCGAACGGATTGACCAATCCGCAAAATTTCTATTGCTTCTGAAAGTAGAAATTCGCCCGATTACAACGGTATGTGTAGTTTTCCCCTAGGCCGTTCCAGTTATTCGTGTCGAGCATCAGAACTGCGAAAATTTTGAGTTTCTCAAGCGTTTCTTACATCCAAACGGCCATATCTCGCGAACGGATTGACCAATCCGCATAATTTCTGTTGCATCTGAAAGTACAAACTCGCACGATTACAACGGTATCTGTAGTTTTCCCCTAGGCCGTTCCAGTTATTCGTTTCGAGCATCAGAAATGCGAAAATTTTGAGTTTCTCAAGCGTTTCTTACCTCCAAACTGCCATATCTCGCGAACGGGTTGACCAATCCGTAAAATTTCTGTTGCATTTGAAAGTAGAAACTCGCCCGATTACAACGGTATGCGCACTTTTCCCCTAGGCCGTTCTAGTTATTCGTTTCGAGCATCAGAACTGCGAAAATTTTGAGTTTCTCTAGCGTTTCTTACATCCAAACGGCCATATCTCGCGAACGGATTGACCAATCCGCATAATTTCTGTTGCATCTGAAAGTAGAAACTCGCCCGATTACAACGGTATGCGTACTTCTCCCATAGGCCGTTCTAGTCATTCGTTTCGAGCATCAGAACTGCGAAAATTTTGAGTTTCTCAAGCGTTTCTTACCTCCAAACTGCCATATCTCGCGAAAGGATTGACCAATCCGCAAAATTTCTGTTGCATCTGAAAGTAGAGACTCGCCCGATTACAACGGTATGAGTTGTTTTCCCTTAGGCCGTTCTAGTCATTCGTTTCGAGCATCAGAACTGCGAAAATTTTGAGTGTCTCAAGCGTTTCTTACATCCAAACTGCCATATCTCGCGAACGGATTGATCAATCCGCAAAATTTCTGTTGCATCTGAAAGTAGAAACTCGCCCGATTACAACGGTATGCGTACTTCTCCCCTAGGCCGTTCTACTTATTCGTTTCAAGCATCAGAACTGCGCAAATTTTGAGTTTCTCAAGCGTTTCTTACCTCCAAACTGCCATATCTCGCGAACGGACTGACCAATCCGCAAAATTTCTGTTGCATCTGAAAGTAGAGACTCGCCCGATTACAACGGTATGAGTAGTTTTCCCCTAGGCCGTTCCAGTTATTCGTTTCGAGCATCAGAACTGCGAAAATTTTGAGTTTCTTAAGCGTTTCTTACCTCCAAACTGCCATATCTCGCGAACGGATTGACCAATCCGCAAAATTTCTGTTGCTTCTGAAAGTAGAAACTCGCCCGATTACAACGGTATGCGTACTTCTCCCCTAGGCCGTTCTAGTTATTCGTTTCAAGCATCAGAACTGCGCAAATTTTGAGTTTCTCAAGCGTTTCTTACCTCCAAACTGCCATATCTCGCGAACGGATTGACCAATCCGCAAAATTTCTGTTGCATTTGAAAGTAGAAACTCGCCCGATTACAACGGTATGCGCACTTTTCCCCTAGGCCGTTCTAGTTATTCGTTTCGAGCATCAGAACTGCGAAAATTTTGACTTTCTCAAGCGTTTCTTACATCCAAACGGCCATATCTCGCGAAAGGATTGACCAATCCGCAAAATTTCTGTTGTATCTGAAAGTAGAAACTCGCCCGATTACAACGGTATGCGTACTTCTCCCCTAGGCCGTTCCAGTTATTCGTTTCGAGCATCAGAACTGCGAAAATTTTGAGTTTCTTAAGCGTTTCTTACCTCCAAACTGCCATATCTCGCGAACGGATTGACCAATCCGCAAAATTTCTGTTGCTTCTGAAAGTAGAAATTCGCCCGATTACAACGGTATGTGTAGTTTTCCCCTAGGCCGTTCCAGTTATTCGTGTCGAGCATCAGAACTGCGAAAATTTTGAGTTTCTCAAGCGTTTCTTACATCCAAACGGCCATATCTCGCGAACGGATTGACCAATCCGCATAATTTCTGTTGCATCTGAAAGTACAAACTCGCACGATTACAACGGTATGTGTAGTTTTCCCCTAGGCCGTTCCAGTTATTCGTTTCGAGCATCAGAAATGCGAAAATTTTGAGTTTCTCAAGCGTTTCTTACCTCCAAACTGCCATATCTCGCGAACGGGTTGACCAATCCGCAAAATTTCTGTTGCATTTGAAAGTAGAAACTCGCCCGATTACAACGGTATGCGCACTTTTCCCCTAGGCCGTTCTAGTTATTCGTTTCGAGCATCAGAACTGCGAAAATTTTGAGTTTCTCTAGCGTTTCTTACATCCAAACGGCCATATCTCGCGAACGGATTGACCAATCCGCATAATTTCTGTTGCATCTGAAAGTAGAAACTCGCCCGATTACAACGGTATGCGTACTTCTCCCATAGGCCGTTCTAGTCATTCGTTTCGAGCATCAGAACTGCGAAAATTTTGAGTTTCTCAAGCGTTTCTTACCTCCAAACTGCCATATCTCGCGAATGGGTTGACCAATCCGCAAAATTTCTGTTGCATCTGAAAGTAGAAACACGCCTGATTACAACGGTATGAGTAGTTTTCCCCTAGGCCGTTCCAGTTATTCGTTTCGAGCATCAGAACTGCGAAAATTTTGAGTTTCTCAAGCGTTTCTTACATCCAAACGGCCATATCTCGCGAACGGATTGACCAATCCGCAAAATTTCTGTTGCATCTGAAAGTACAAACTCGCACGATTACAACGGTATGTGTAGTTTTCCCCTAGGCCGTTCCAGTTATTCGTTTCGAGCATCAGAACTGCGAAAATTTTGAGTTTCTCAAGCGTTTCTTACCTCCAAACTGCCATATCTCGCGAACGGGTTGACCAATCCGCAAAATTTCTGTTGCATCTGAAAGTAGAAACTCGCCCGATTACAACGGTATGAGTAGTTTTCCCCTAGGCCGTTCCAGTTATTCGTTTCGAGCATCAGAACTGCGAAAATTTTGAGTTTCTTAAGCGTTTCTTACCTCCAAACTGCCATATCTCGCGAACGGATTGACCAATCCGCAAAATTTCTGTTGCTTCTGAAAGTAGAAATTCGCCCGATTACAACGGTATGTGTAGTTTTCCCCTAGGCCGTTCCAGTTATTCGTGTCGAGCATCAGAACTGCGAAAATTTTGAGTTTCTCAAGCGTTTCTTACATCCAAACGGCCATATCTCGCGAACGGATTGACCAATCCGCATAATTTCTGATGCATCTGAAAGTACGAACTCGCACGATTACAACGGTATGTGTAGTTTTCCCCTAGGCCGTTCCAGTTATTCGTTTCGAGCATCAGAAATGCGAAAATTTTGAGTTTCTCAAGCGTTTCTTACCTCCAAACTGCCATATCTCGCGAACGGGTTGACCAATCCGCAAAATTTCTGTTGCATTTGAAAGTAGAAACTCGCCCGATTACAACGGTATGCGCACTTTTCCCCTAGGCCGTTCTAGTTATTCGTTTCGAGCATCAGAACTGCGAAAATTTTGAGTTTCTCAAGCGTTTCTTACATCCAAACGGCCATATCTCGCGAACGGATTGACCAATCCGCATAATTTCTGTTGCATCTGAAAGTAGAAACTCGCCCGATTACAACGGTATGCGCACTTCTCCCATAGGCCGTTCTAGTCATTCGTTTCGAGCATCAGAACTGCGAAAATTTTGAGTTTCTCAAGCGTTTCTTACATCCAAACGGCCATATCTCGCGAACGGTTTGACCAATCCGCATAATTTCTGTTGCATCTGAAAGTACAAACTCGCACGATTACAACGGTATGTGTAGTTTTCCCCTAGGCCGTTCCAGTTATTCGTGTCGAGCATCAGAACTGCGAAAATTTTGAGTTTCTCAAGCGTTTCTTACATCCAAACGGCCATATCTCGCGAACGGATTGACCAATCCGCATAATTTCTGTTGCATCTGAAAGTACAAACTCGCACGATTACAACGGTGTGTGTAGTTTTCCCCTAGGCCGTTCCAGTTATTCGTTTCGAGCATCAGAAATGCGAACATTTTGAGTTTCTCGAGCGTTTCTTACCTCCAAACTGCCATATCTCGCGAACGGATTGACCAATCCGCATAATTTCTGTTGCATCTGAAAGTAGAAACTCGCCCGATTACAACGGTATGTGTAGTTTTCCCCTAGGCCGTTCCAGTTATTCGTGTCGAGCATCAGAACTGCGAAAATTTTGAGTTTCTCAAGCGTTTCTTACATCCAAACGGCCATATCTCGCGAACGGATTGACCAATCCGCATAATTTCTGTTGCTTCTGAAAGTAGAAATTCGCCCGATTACAACGGTACGTGTAGTTTTCCCCTAGGCCGTTCCAGTTATTCGTGTCGAGCATCAGAACTGCGAAAATTTTGAGTTTCTCAAGCGTTTCTTACATCCAAACGGCCATATCTCGCGAACGGATTGACCAATCCGCAAAATTTCTGTTGCATCTGAAAGTAGAAACTCGCCCGATTACAACGGTATGCGTACTTCTCCCCTAGGCCGTTCTACTTATTCGTTTCAAGCATCAGAACTGCGCAAATTTTGAGTTTCTCAAGCGTTTCTTACCTCCAAACTGCCATATCTCGCGAACGGATTGACCAATCCGCAAAATTTCTGTTGCATCTGAAAGTAGAGACTCGCCCGATTACAACGGTATGAGTAGTTTTCCCCTAGGCCTTTCCAGTTATTCGTTTCGAGCATCAGAACTGCGCAAATTTTGAGTTTCTCAAGCGTTTCTTACCTCCAAACTGCCATATCCCGCGAACGGATTGACCAATCCGCAAAATTTCTGTTGCATCTGAAAGTAGAGACTCGCCCGATTACAACGGTATGAGTAGTTTTCCCCTAGGCCGTTCCAGTTATTCGTTTCGAGCATCAGAACTGCGAAAATTTTGAGTTTCTTAAGCGTTTCTTACCTCCAAACTGCCATATCTCGCGAACGGATTGACCAATCCGCAAAATTTCTGTTGCATCTGAAAGTAGAAACTCGCCCGATTACAACGGTATGTGTAGTTTTCCCCTAGGCCGTTCCAGTCATTCGTTTCGAGCATCAGAACTGCGAAAATTTTGAGTGTCTCAAGCGTTTCTTACATCCAAACTGCCATATCTCGCGAACGGATTGATCAATCCGCAAAATTTCTGTTGCATCTGAAAGTAGAAACTCGCCCGATTACAACGGTATGCGTACTTCTCCCCTAGGCCGTTCTACGTATTCGTTTCAAGCATCAGAACTGCGCAAATTTTGAGTTTCTCAAGCGTTTCTTACCTCCAAACTGCCATATCTCGCGAACGGACTGACCAATCCGCAAAGTTTCTGTTGCATCTGAAAGTAGAGACCCGCCCGATTACAACGGTATGAGTAGTTTTCCCATAGGCCTTTCCAGTTATTCGTTTCGAGCATCAGAACTGCGCAAATTTTGAGTTTCTCAAGCGTTTCTTACCTCCAAACTGCCATATCCCGCGAACGGATTGACCAATCCGCAAAATTTCTGTTGCATCTGAAAGTAGAGACTCGCCCGATTACAACGGTATGAGTAGTTTTCCCCTAGGCCGTTCCAGTTATTCGTTTCGAGCATCAGAACTGCGAAAATTTTGAGTTTCTTAAGCGTTTCTTACCTCCAAACTGCCCTATATCGCGAACGGATTGACCAACCCGCAAAATTTCTGTTGCATCTGAAAGTAGAAACTCGCCCGATTACAACGGTATGCGTACTTCTCCCCTAGGCCGTTCTAGTCATTCGTTCCGAGCATCAGAACTGCGAAAATTTTGAGTTTCTCAAGCGTTTCTTACTTCCAAACTGCCATATCTCGCGAACGGATCGACCAATCCGCAAAATTTCTGTTGCATCTGAAAGTAGAAACTCGCCCGATTACAACGGTATGTGTAGTTTTCCCCTAGGCCGTTCCAGTCATTCGTTTCGAGCATCAGAACTGCGAAAATTTTGAGTTTCTCAAGCGTTTCTTACATCCAAACGGCCATATCTCGCGAACGGATTGACCAATCCGCATAATTTCTGTTGCTTCTGAAAGTAGAAATTCGCCCGATTACAACGGTACGTGTAGTTTTCCCCTAGGCCGTTCCAGTTATTCGTGTCGAGCATCAGAACTGCGAAAATTTTGAGTTTCTCAAGCGTTTCTTACATCCAAACGGCCATATCTCGCGAACGGATTGACCAATCCGCAAAATTTCTGTTGCATCTGAAAGTAGAAACTCGCCCGATTACAACGGTATGCGTACTTCTCCCCTAGGCCGTTCTACTTATTCGTTTCAAGCATCAGAACTGCGCAAATTTTGAGTTTCTCAAGCGTTTCTTACCTCCAAACTGCCATATCTCGCGAACGGATTGACCAATCCGCAAAATTTCTGTTGCATCTGAAAGTAGAGACTCGCCCGATTACAACGGTATGAGTAGTTTTCCCCTAGGCCTTTCCAGTTATTCGTTTCGAGCATCAGAACTGCGCAAATTTTGAGTTTCTCAAGCGTTTCTTACCTCCAAACTGCCATATCCCGCGAACGGATTGACCAATCCGCAAAATTTCTGTTGCATCTGAAAGTAGAGACTCGCCCGATTACAACGGTATGAGTAGTTTTCCCCTAGGCCGTTCCAGTTATTCGTTTCGAGCATCAGAACTGCGAAAATTTTGAGTTTCTTAAGCGTTTCTTACCTCCAAACTGCCATATCTCGCGAACGGATTGACCAATCCGCAAAATTTCTGTTGCATCTGAAAGTAGAAACTCGCCCGATTACAACGGTATGTGTAGTTTTCCCCTAGGCCGTTCCAGTCATTCGTTTCGAGCATCAGAACTGCGAAAATTTTGAGTGTCTCAAGCGTTTCTTACATCCAAACTGCCATATCTCGCGAACGGATTGATCAATCCGCAAAATTTCTGTTGCATCTGAAAGTAGAAACTCGCCCGATTACAACGGTATGCGTACTTCTCCCCTAGGCCGTTCTACGTATTCGTTTCAAGCATCAGAACTGCGCAAATTTTGAGTTTCTCAAGCGTTTCTTACCTCCAAACTGCCATATCTCGCGAACGGACTGACCAATCCGCAAAGTTTCTGTTGCATCTGAAAGTAGAGACCCGCCCGATTACAACGGTATGAGTAGTTTTCCCATAGGCCTTTCCAGTTATTCGTTTCGAGCATCAGAACTGCGCAAATTTTGAGTTTCTCAAGCGTTTCTTACCTCCAAACTGCCATATCCCGCGAACGGATTGACCAATCCGCAAAATTTCTGTTGCATCTGAAAGTAGAGACTCGCCCGATTACAACGGTATGAGTAGTTTTCCCCTAGGCCGTTCCAGTTATTCGTTTCGAGCATCAGAACTGCGAAAATTTTGAGTTTCTTAAGCGTTTCTTACCTCCAAACTGCCCTATATCGCGAACGGATTGACCAACCCGCAAAATTTCTGTTGCATCTGAAAGTAGAAACTCGCCCGATTACAACGGTATGCGTACTTCTCCCCTAGGCCGTTCTAGTCATTCGTTCCGAGCATCAGAACTGCGAAAATTTTGAGTTTCTCAAGCGTTTCTTACTTCCAAACTGCCATATCTCGCGAACGGATCGACCAATCCGCAAAATTTCTGTTGCATCTGAAAGTAGAAACTCGCCCGATTACAACGGTATGTGTAGTTTTCCCCTAGGCCGTTCCAGTCATTCGTTTCGAGCATCAGAACTGCGAAAATTTTGAGTTCCTCAAGCGTTTCTTACCTCCAAACTGCCATATCTCGCGAACGGATTGACCAATCCGCAAAATTTCTGTTGCATCTGAAAGTAGAGACTCGCCCGATTACAACGGTATGAGTTGTTTTCCCTTAGGCCGTTCTAGTCATTCGTTTCGAGCATCAGAACTGCGAAAATTTTGAGTGTCTCAAGCGTTTCTTACATCCAAACTGCCATATCTCGCGAACGGATTGATCAATCCGCAAAATTTCTGTTGCATCTGAAAGTAGAAACTCGCCCGATTACAACGGTATGCGTACTTCTCCCCTAGGCCGTTCTACTTATTCGTTTCAAGCATCAGAACTGCGCAAATTTTGAGTTTCTCAAGCGTTTCTTACCTCCAAACTGCCATATCTCGCGAACGGACTGACCAATCCGCAAAATTTCTGTTGCATCTGAAAGTAGAGACTCGCCCGATTACAACGGTATGAGTAGTTTTCCCCTAGGCCGTTCCAGTTATTCGTTTCGAGCATCAGAACTGCGAAAATTTTGAGTTTCTTAAGCGTTTCTTACATCCAAACTGCCATATCTCGCGAACGGATTGACCAATCCGCAAAATTTCTGTTGCTTCTGAAAGTAGAAATTCGCCCGATTACAACGGTATGTGTAGTTTTCCCCTAGGCCGTTCCAGTTATTCGTGTCGAGCATCAGAACTGCGAAAATTTTGAGTTTCTCAAGCGTTTCTTACATCCAAACGGCCATATCTCGCGAACGGATTGACCAATCCGCATAATTTCTGTTGCATCTGAAAGTACAAACTCGCACGATTACAACGGTATCTGTAGTTTTCCCCTAGGCCGTTCCAGTTATTCGTTTCGAGCATCAGAAATGCGAAAATTTTGAGTTTCTCAAGCGTTTCTTACCTCCAAACTGCCATATCTCGCGAACGGGTTGACCAATCCGTAAAATTTCTGTTGCATTTGAAAGTAGAAACTCGCCCGATTACAACGGTATGCGCACTTTTCCCCTAGGCCGTTCTAGTTATTCGTTTCGAGCATCAGAACTGCGAAAATTTTGAGTTTCTCTAGCGTTTCTTACATCCAAACGGCCATATCTCGCGAACGGATTGACCAATCCGCATAATTTCTGTTGCATCTGAAAGTAGAAACTCGCCCGATTACAACGGTATGCGTACTTCTCCCATAGGCCGTTCTAGTCATTCGTTTCGAGCATCAGAACTGCGAAAATTTTGAGTTTCTCAAGCGTTTCTTACCTCCAAACTGCCATATCTCGCGAAAGGATTGACCAATCCGCAAAATTTCTGTTGCATCTGAAAGTAGAGACTCGCCCGATTACAACGGTATGAGTTGTTTTCCCTTAGGCCGTTCTAGTCATTCGTTTCGAGCATCAGAACTGCGAAAATTTTGAGTGTCTCAAGCGTTTCTTACATCCAAACTGCCATATCTCGCGAACGGATTGATCAATCCGCAAAATTTCTGTTGCATCTGAAAGTAGAAACTCGCCCGATTACAACGGTATGCGTACTTCTCCCCTAGGCCGTTCTACTTATTCGTTTCAAGCATCAGAACTGCGCAGATTTTGAGTTTCTCAAGCGTTTCTTACCTCCAAACTGCCATATCTCGCGAACGGACTGACCAATCCGCAAAATTTCTGTTGCATCTGAAAGTAGAGACTCGCCCGATTACAACGGTATGAGTAGTTTTCCCCTAGGCCGTTCCAGTTATTCGTTTCGAGCATCAGAACTGCGAAAATTTTGAGTTTCTTAAGCGTTTCTTACCTCCAAACTGCCATATCTCGCGAACGGATTGACCAATCCGCAAAATTTCTGTTGCTTCTGAAAGTAGAAACTCGCCCGATTACAACGGTATGCGTACTTCTCCCCTAGGCCGTTCTAGTTATTCGTTTCAAGCATCAGAACTGCGCAAATTTTGAGTTTCTCAAGCGTTTCTTACCTCCAAACTGCCATATCTCGCGAACGGATTGACCAATCCGCAAAATTTCTCTTGCATTTGAAAGTAGAAACTCGCCCGATTACAACGGTATGCGCACTTTTCCCCTAGGCCGTTCTAGTTATTCGTTTCGAGCATCAGAACTGCGATAATTTTGACTTTCTCAAGCGTTTCTTACATCCAAACGGCCATATCTCGCGAAAGGATTGACCAATCCGCATAATTTCTGTTGCATCTGAAAGTAGAAACTCGCCCGATTACAACGGTATGCGTACTTCTCCCATAGGCCGTTCTAGTCATTCGTTTCGAGCATCAGAACTGCGAAAATTTTGAGTTTCTCAAGCGTTTCTTACCTCCAAACTGCCATATCTCGCGAATGGGTTGACCAATCCGCAAAATTTCTGTTGCATCTGAAAGTAGAAACTCGCCCGATTACAACGGTATGAGTAGTTTTCCCCTAGGCCGTTCCAGTTATTCGTTTCGAGCATCAGAACTGCGAAAATTTTGAGTTTCTTAAGCGTTTCTTACCTCCAAACTGCCATATCTCGCGAACGGATTGACCAATCCGCAAAATTTCTGTTGCTTCTGAAAGTAGAAATTCGCCCGATTACAACGGTATGTGTAGTTTTCCCCTAGGCCGTTCCAGTTATTCGTGTCGAGCATCAGAACTGCGAAAATTTTGAGTTTCTCAAGCGTTTCTTACATCCAAACGGCCATATCTCGCGAACGGATTGACCAATCCGCAAAATTTCTGTTGTATCTGAAAGTAGAAACTCGCCCGATTACAACGGTATGCGTACTTCTCCCCTAGGCCGTTCTACTTATTCGTTTCAAGCATCAGAACTGCGCAAATTTTGAGTTTCTCAAGCGTTTCTTACCTCCAAACTGCCATATCTCGCGAACGGACTGACCAATCCGCAAAATTTCTGTTGCATCTGAAAGTAGAGACTCGCCCGATTACAACGGTATGAGTAGTTTTCCCCTAGGCCGTTCCAGTTATTCGTTTCGAGCATCAGAACTGCGAAAATTTTGAGTTTCTTAAGCGTTTCTTACCTCCAAACTGCCATATCTCGCGAACGGATTGACCAATCCGCAAAATTTCTGTTGCTTCTGAAAGTAGAAATTCGCCCGATTACAACGGTATGTGTAGTTTTCCCCTAGGCCGTTCCAGTTATTCGTGTCGAGCATCAGAACTGCGAAAATTTTGAGTTTCTCTAGCGTTTCTTACATCCAAACGGCCATATCTCGCGAACGGATTGACCAATCCGCATAATTTCTGTTGCATCTGAAAGTAGAAACTCGCCCGATTACAACGGATGCGTACTTCTCCCATAGGCCGTTCTAGTCATTCGTTTCGAGCATCAGAACTGCGAAAATTTTGAGTTTCTCAAGCGTTTCTTACCTCCAAACTGCCATATCTCGCGAATGGGTTGACCAATCCGCAAAATTTCTGTTGCATCTGAAAGTAGAAACACGCCTGATTACAACGGTATGAGTAGTTTTCCCCTAGGCCGTTCCAGTTATTCGTTTCGAGCATCAGAACTGCGAAAATTTTGAGTTTCTCAAGCGTTTCTTACATCCAAACGGCCATATCTCGCGAACGGATTGACCAATCCGCAAAATTTCTGTTGCATCTGAAAGTACAAACTCGCACGATTACAACGGTATGTGTAGTTTTCCCGTAGGCCGTTCCAGTTATTCGTTTCGAGCATCAGAAATGCGAAAATTTTGAGTTTCTCAAGCGTTTCTTACCTCCAAACTGCCATATCTCGCGAACGGGTTGACCAATCCGCAAAATTTCTGTTGCATCTGAAAGTAGAAACTCGCCCGATTACAACGGTATGAGTAGTTTTCCCCTAGGCCGTTCCAGTTATTCGTTTCGAGCATCAGAACTGCGAAAATTTTGAGTTTCTTAAGCGTTTCTTACCTCCAAACTGCCATATCTCGCGAACGGATTGACCAATCCGCAAAATTTCTGTTGCTTCTGAAAGTAGAAATTCGCCCGATTACAACGGTATGTGTAGTTTTCCCCTAGGCCGTTCCAGTTATTCGTGTCGAGCATCAGAACTGCGAAAATTTTGAGTTTCTCAAGCGTTTCTTACATCCAAACGGCCATATCTCGCGAACGGATTGACCAATCCGCATAATTTCTGATGCATCTGAAAGTACGAACTCGCACGATTACAACGGTATGTGTAGTTTTCCCCTAGGCCGTTCCAGTTATTCGTGTCGAGCATCAGAAATGCGAACATTTTGAGTTTCTCGAGCGTTTCTTACCTCCAAACTGCCATATCTCGCGAACGGATTGACCAATCCGCATAATTTCTGTTGCATCTGAAAGTAGAAACTCGCCCGATTACAACGGTATGTGTAGTTTTCCCCTAGGCCGTTCCAGTTATTCGTGTCGAGCATCAGAACTGCGAAAATTTTGAGTTTCTCAAGCGTTTCTTACATCCAAACGGCCATATCTCGCGAACGGATTGACCAATCCGCATAATTTCTGTTGCTTCTGAAAGTAGAAATTCGCCCGATTACAACGGTACGTGTAGTTTTCCCCTAGGCCGTTCCAGTTATTCGTGTCGAGCATCAGAACTGCGAAAATTTTGAGTTTCTCAAGCGTTTCTTACATCCAAACGGCCATATCTCGCGAACGGATTGACCAATCCGCAAAATTTCTGTTGCATCTGAAAGTAGAAACTCGCCCGATTACAACGGTATGCGTACTTCTCCCCTAGGCCGTTCTACTTATTCGTTTCAAGCATCAGAACTGCGCAAATTTTGAGTTTCTCAAGCGTTTCTTACCTCCAAACTGCCATATCTCGCGAACGGATTGACCAATCCGCAAAATTTCTGTTGCTTCTGAAAGTAGAAATTCGCCCGATTACAACGGTATGTGTAGTTTTCCCCTAGGCCGTTCCAGTTATTCGTGTCGAGCATCAGAACTGCGAAAATTTTGAGTTTCTCAAGCGTTTCTTACATCCAAACGGCCATATCTCGCGAACGGATTGACCAATCCGCATAATTTCTGTTGCATCTGAAAGTACAAACTCGCACGATTACAACGGTATGCGTACTTCTCCCCTAGGCCGTT
This sequence comes from Ptiloglossa arizonensis, assembly GCF_051014685.1. Classification (NCBI taxonomy): domain Eukaryota; kingdom Metazoa; phylum Arthropoda; class Insecta; order Hymenoptera; family Colletidae; genus Ptiloglossa; species Ptiloglossa arizonensis. The sequence continues at coordinate 8,673 of NW_027478921.1, read as the reverse complement.
CTACTTATTCGTTTCAAGCATCAGAACTGCGCAAATTTTGAGTTTCTCAAGCGTTTCTTACCTCCAAACTGCCATATCTCGCGAACGGACTGACCAATCCGCAAAATTTCTGTTGCATCTGAAAGTAGAGACTCGCCCGATTACAGCGGTATGAGTAGTTTTCCCCTAGGCCGTTCCAGTTATTCGTTTCGAGCATCAGAACTGCGAAAATTTTGAGTTTCTTAAGCGTTTCTTACCTCCAAACTGCCATATCTCGCGAACGGATTGACCAATCCGCAAAATTTCTGTTGCTTCTGAAAGTAGAAATTCGCCCGATTACAACGGTATGTGTAGTTTTCCCCTAGGCCGTTCCAGTTATTCGTGTCGAGCATCAGAACTGCGAAAATTTTGAGTTTCTCAAGCGTTTCTTACATCCAAACGGCCATATCTCGCGAACGGATTGACCAATCCGCATAATTTCTGTTGCATCTGAAAGTACAAACTCGCACGATTACAACGGTATGTGTAGTTTTCCCCTAGGCCGTTCCAGTTATTCGTTTCGAGCATCAGAAATGCGAAAATTTTGAGTTTCTCAAGCGTTTCTTACCTCCAAACTGCCATATCTCGCGAACGGGTTGACCAATCCGCAAAATTTCTGTTGCATTTGAAAGTAGAAACTCGCCCGATTACAACGGTATGCGCACTTTTCCCCTAGGCCGTTCTAGTTATTCGTTTCGAGCATCAGAACTGCGAAAATTTTGAGTTTCTCTAGCGTTTCTTACATCCAAACGGCCATATCTCGCGAACGGATTGACCAATCCGCATAATTTCTGTTGCATCTGAAAGTAGAAACTCGCCCGATTACAACGGTATGCGTACTTCTCCCATAGGCCGTTCTAGTCATTCGTTTCGAGCATCAGAACTGCGAAAATTTTGAGTTTCTCAAGCGTTTCTTACCTCCAAACTGCCATATCTCGCGAATGGGTTGACCAATCCGCAAAATTTCTGTTGCATCTGAAAGTAGAAACACGCCTGATTACAACGGTATGAGTAGTTTTCCCCTAGGCCGTTCCAGTTATTCGTTTCGAGCATCAGAACTGCGAAAATTTTGAGTTTCTCAAGCGTTTCTTACATCCAAACGGCCATATCTCGCGAACGGATTGACCAATCCGCATAATTTCTGTTGCATCTGAAAGTACAAACTCGCACGATTACAACGGTATGTGTAGTTTTCCCCTAGGCCGTTCCAGTTATTCGTGTCGAGCATCAGAACTGCGAAAATTTTGAGTTTCTCAAGCGTTTCTTACATCCAAACGGCCATATCTCGCGAACGGATTGACCAATCCGCATAATTTCTGATGCATCTGAAAGTACAAACTCGCACGATTACAACGGTATGTGTAGTTTTCCCCTAGGCCGTTCCAGTTATTCGTTTCGAGCATCAGAAATGCGAAAATTTTGAGTTTCTCAAGCGTTTCTTACCTCCAAACTGCCATATCTCGCGAACGGGTTGACCAATCCGCAAAATTTCTGTTGCATTTGAAAGTAGAAACTCGCCCGATTACAACGGTATGCGCACTTTTCCCCTAGGCCGTTCTAGTTATTCGTTTCGAGCATCAGAACTGCGAAAATTTTGAGTTTCTCAAGCGTTTCTTACATCCAAACGGCCATATCTCGCGAACGGATTGACCAATCCGCATAATTTCTGTTGCATCTGAAAGTAGAAACTCGCCCGATTACAAAGGTATGCGCACTTCTCCCATAGGCCGTTCTAGTCATTCGTTTCGAGCATCAGAACTGCGAAAATTTTGAGTTTCTCAAGCGTTTCTTACATCCAAACGGCCATATCTCGCGAACGGATTGACCAATCCGCATAATTTCTGTTGCATCTGAAAGTACAAACTCGCACGATTACAACGGTATGTGTAGTTTTCCCCTAGGCCGTTCCAGTTATTCGTGTCGAGCATCAGAACTGCGAAAATTTTGAGTTTCTCAAGCGTTTCTTACATCCAAACGGCCATATCTCGCGAACGGATTGACCAATCCGCATAATTTCTGTTGCATCTGAAAGTACAAACTCGCACGATTACAACGGTGTGTGTAGTTTTCCCCTAGGCCGTTCCAGTTATTCGTTTCGAGCATCAGAAATGCGAAAATTTTGAGTTTCTCAAGCGTTTCTTACATCCAAACGGCCATATCTCGCGAACGGATTGACCAATCCGCATAATTTCTGTTGCATCTGAAAGTACAAACTCGCACGATTACAACGGTATGTGTAGTTTTCCCCTAGGCCGTTCCAGTTATTCGTTTCGAGCATCAGAAATGCGAAAATTTTGAGTTTCTCAAGCGTTTCTTACCTCCAAACTGCCATATCTCGCGAACGGGTTGACCAATCCGCAAAATTTCTGTTGCATTTGAAAGAAGAAACTCGCCCGATTACAACGGTATGCGCACTTTTCCCCTAGGCCGTTCTAGTTATTCGTTTCGAGCATCAGAACTGCGAAAATTTTGAGTTTCTCTAGCGCTTCTTACATCCAAACGGCCATATCTCGCGAACGGATTGACCAATCCGCATAATTTCTGTTGCATCTGAAAGTAGAAACTCGCCCGATTACAACGGTATGCGTACTTCTCCCATAGGCCGTTCTAGTCATTCGTTTCGAGCATCAGAACTGCGAAAATTTTGAGTTTCTCAAGCGTTTCTTACCTCCAAACTGCCATATCTCGCGAATGGGTTGACCAATCCGCAAAATTTCTGTTGCATCTGAAAGTAGAAACACGCCTGATTACAACGGTATGAGTAGTTTTCCCCTAGGCCGTTCCAGTTATTCGTTTCGAGCATCAGAACTGCGAAAATTTTGAGTTTCTCAAGCGTTTCTTACATCCAAACGGCCATATCTCGCGAACGGATTGACCAATCCGCATAATTTCTGTTGCATCTGAAAGTACAAACTCGCACGATTACAACGGTATGTGTAGTTTTCCCCTAGGCCGTTCCAGTTATTCGTGTCGAGCATCAGAACTGCGAAAATTTTGAGTTTCTCAAGCGTTTCTTACATCCAAACGGCCATATCTCGCGAACGGATTGACCAATCCGCATAATTTCTGATGCATCTGAAAGTACAAACTCGCACGATTACAACGGTATGTGTAGTTTTCCCCTAGGCCGTTCCAGTTATTCGTTTCGAGCATCAGAAATGCGAAAATTTTGAGTTTCTCAAGCGTTTCTTACCTCCAAACTGCCATATCTCGCGAACGGGTTGACCAATCCGCAAAATTTCTGTTGCATTTGAAAGTAGAAACTCGCCCGATTACAACGGTATGCGCACTTTTCCCCTAGGCCGTTCTAGTTATTCGTTTCGAGCATCAGAACTGCGAAAATTTTGAGTTTCTCAAGCGTTTCTTACATCCAAACGGCCATATCTCGCGAACGGATTGACCAATCCGCATAATTTCTGTTGCATCTGAAAGTAGAAACTCGCCCGATTACAAAGGTATGCGCACTTCTCCCATAGGCCGTTCTAGTCATTCGTTTCGAGCATCAGAACTGCGAAAATTTTGAGTTTCTCAAGCGTTTCTTACATCCAAACGGCCATATCTCGCGAACGGATTGACCAATCCGCATAATTTCTGTTGCATCTGAAAGTACAAACTCGCACGATTACAACGGTATGTGTAGTTTTCCCCTAGGCCGTTCCAGTTATTCGTGTCGAGCATCAGAACTGCGAAAATTTTGAGTTTCTCAAGCGTTTCTTACATCCAAACGGCCATATCTCGCGAACGGATTGACCAATCCGCATAATTTCTGTTGCATCTGAAAGTACAAACTCGCACGATTACAACGGTGTGTGTAGTTTTCCCCTAGGCCGTTCCAGTTATTCGTTTCGAGCATCAGAAATGCGAACATTTTGAGTTTCTCGAGCATTTCTTACCTCCAAACTGCCATATCTCGCGAACGGATTGACCAATCCGCATAATTTCTGTTGCATCTGAAAGTAGAAACTCGCCCGATTACAACGGTATGCGCACTTCTCCCATAGGCCGTTCTAGTCATTCGTTTCGAGCATCAGAACTGCGAAAATTTTGAGTTTCTCAAGCGTTTCTTACATCCAAACGGCCATATCTCGCGAACGGATTGACCAATCCGCATAATTTCTGTTGCATCTGAAAGTACAAACTCGCACGATTACAACGGTATGTGTAGTTTTCCCCTAGGCCGTTCCAGTTATTCGTGTCGAGCATCAGAACTGCGAAAATTTTGAGTTTCTCAAGCGTTTCTTACATCCAAACGGCCATATCTCGCGAACGGATTGACCAATCCGCATAATTTCTGTTGCATCTGAAAGTACAAACTCGCACGATTACAACGGTATGTGTAGTTTTCCCCTAGGCCGTTCCAGTTATTCGTTTCGAGCATCAGAAATGCGAAAATTTTGAGTTTCTCAAGCGTTTCTTACCTCCAAACTGCCATATCTCGCGAACGGGTTGACCAATCCGCAAAATTTCTGTTGCATTTGAAAGTAGAAACTCGCCCGATTACAACGGTATGCTCACTTTTCCCCTAGGCCGTTCTAGTTATTCGTTTCGAGCATCAGAACTGCGAAAATTTTGAGTTTCACAAGCGCTTCTTACATCCAAACGGCCATATCTCGCGAACGGATTGACTAATCCGCATAATTTCTGTTGCATCTGAAAGTAGAAACTCGCCCGATTACAACGGTATGCGTACTTCTCCCATAGGCCGTTCTAGTCATTCGTTTCGAGCATCAGAACTGCGAAAATTTTGAGTTTCTCAAGCGTTTCTTACCTCCAAACTGCCATATCTCGCGAATGGGTTGACCAATCCGCAAAATTTCTGTTGCATCTGAAAGTAGAAACTCGCCCGATTACAACGGTATGAGTAGTTTTCCCCTAGGCCGTTCCAGTTATTCGTTTCGAGCATCAGAACTGCGAAAATTTTGAGTTTCTTAAGCGTTTCTTACCTCCAAACTGCCATATCTCGCGAACGGATTGACCAATCCGCAAAATTTCTGTTGCTTCTGAAAGTAGAAATTCGCCCGATTACAACGGTATGTGTAGTTTTCCCCTAGGCCGTTCCAGTTATTCGTGTCGAGCATCAGAACTGCGAAAATTTTGAGTTTCTCAAGCGTTTCGTACATCCAAACGGCCATATCTCGCGAACGGATTGACCAATCCGCATAATTTCTGTTGCATCTGAAAGTACAAACTCGCACGATTACAACGGTATGTGTAGTTTTCCCCTAGGCCGTTCCAGTTATTCGTTTCGAGCATCAGAAATGCGAAAATTTTGAGTTTCTCAAGCGTTTCTTACCTCCAAACTGCCATATCTCGCGAACGGGTTGACCAATCCGCAAAATTTCTGTTGCATTTGAAAGTAGAAACTCGCCCGATTACAACGGTATGCGCACTTTTCCCCTAGGCCGTTCTAGTTATTCGTTTCGAGCATCAGAACTGCGAAAATTTTGAGTTTCTCAAGCGTTTCTTACATCCAAACGGCCATATCTCGCGAACGGATTGACCAATCCGCATAATTTCTGTTGCATCTGAAAGTAGAAACTCGCCCCATTACAACGGTATGCGTACTTTTCCCCTAGGCCGTTCTAGTTACTCGTTTCGAGCATCAGAACTGCGAAAATTTTGAGTTTCTCAAGCGTTTCTTATTTCCAAACTGCCATATCTCGCGAACGGATAGATCAATCCGCAAAATTTCTGTTGCATCTGAAAGTAGAAACTCTCCCGATTACAACGGTATGCGTACTTCTCCCCTAGGCCGTTCTAGTCATTCGTTTCGAGCATCAGAACTGCGAAAATTTTGAGTTTCTCAAGCGTTTCTTACTTCCAAACTGCCATATCTCGTGAACGGATCGACCAATCCGCAAAATTTCTGTTGCATCTGAAAGTAGAAACTCGCCCGATTACATCGGTATGCGTACTTTTCCCCTAGGCCGTTCTAGTTATTCGTTTCGAGCATCAGAACTGCGAAAATTTTGAGTTTCTCGATCGTTTCTTACCTCCAAACTGCCACATCTCGCGAACGGATTGACCAATCCGCAAAATTTCTGTTGCATCTGAAAGTAGAAACTCGCCCGATTATAACGGTATGTGTAGTTTTCCCCTAGGCCGTTCCAGTTATTCGTTTCGAGCATCAGAAATGCGAACATTTTGAGTTTCTCGAGCGTTTCTTACCTCCAAACTGCCATATCTCGCGAACGGATCGAACAATCCGCAAAATTTCTGTTGCACTTGAAAGTAGAAACTCGCCCGATTACAACGGTATGCGCACTTTTCCCCTGGGCCGTCCTAGTTATTCGTTTCGAGCATCAGACCTGCGAAAATTTTGAGTTTCTAAAGCGTTTCTTATCTCCAAACTGTCATATCTCGCGAACGTATTGATCAATCCGCAAAATTTCTGTTGCATCTGAATGTAGAAACTCGCCCGATTACAACGGTAGGTGTAGTTTTCCCCTATGCCGTTCTAGTTATTCGTTTCGAGCATCAGAACTGCGAAAATTTTGAGTTTCTCAAGCGTTTCTTACTTCCAAACGGCCATATCTCGCGAACGGATTGTCCAATCCGCATAATTTCTGTTGCATCTGAAAGTAGAAACTCGCCCGATTACAACGGTATGCGTACTTCTCCCATAGGCCGTTCTAGTCATTCGTTTCGAGCATCAGAACTGCGAAAATTTTGAGTTTCTCAAGCGTTTCTTATCTCGAAACTGCCATATCTCGCGAAAGGATTGATCAATCCGCAAAATTTCTGTTGCATCTGAAAGTAGAAACTCGCCCGATTACAACGGTATGGGTACTTCTCCCCTAGGCCGTTCTAGTCATTCGTTTCGAATATCAGAACTGCGAAAATTTTGAGTTTCTCAAGCGTTTCTTACTTCCAAACTGCCATATCTCGTGAACGGATCGACCAATCCGCAAAATTTCTGTTGCATCTGAAAGTAGAGACTCGCCCGATTACATCGGTATGCGTACTTTTCCCCTAGGCCGTTCTAGTTATTCGTTTCGAGCATCAGAACTGCGAAAATTTTGAGTTTCTCGAGCGTTTCTTACCTCCAAACTGCCACATCTCGCGAACGGATTGACCAATCCGCATAATTTCTGTTGCATCTGAAAGTAGAAACTCGCCCGATTACAACGGTATGCGCACCTCTCCCATAGGCCGTTCTAGTCATTCGTTTCGAGCATCAGAACTGCGAAAATTTTGAGTTTCTCAAGCGTTTCTTACATCCAAACGGCCATATCTCGCGAACGGATTGTCCAATCCGCATAATTTCTGTTGCATCTGAAAGTACAAACTCGCACGATTACAACGGTATGCGCACTTTTCCCCTAGGCCGTTCTAGTTATTCGTTTCGAGCATCAGAACTGCGAAAATTTTGAGTTTCTCAAGCGTTTCTTACCTCCAAACTGCCATATCTCGCGAACGGGTTGACCAATCCGCAAAATTTCTGTTGCATTTGAAAGTAGAAACTCGCCCGATTACAACGGTATGCGCACTTTTCCCCTAGGCCGTTCTAGTTATTCGTTTCGAGCATCAGAACTGCGAAAATTTTGAGTTTCTCAAGCGTTTCTTACATCCAAACGGCCATATCTCGCGAACGGATTGACCAATCCGCATAATTTCTGTTGCATCTGAAAGTAGAAACTCGCCCGATTACAAAGGTATGCGCACTTCTCCCATAGGCCGTTCTAGTCATTCGTTTCGAGCATCAGAACTGCGAAAATTTTGAGTTTCTCAAGCGTTTCTTACATCCAAACGGCCATATCTCGCGAACGGATTGACCAATCCGCATAATTTCTGTTGCATCTGAAAGTACAAACTCGCACGATTACAACGGTATGTGTAGTTTTCCCCTAGGCCGTTCCAGTTATTCGTGTCGAGCATCAGAACTGCGAAAATTTTGAGTTTCTCAAGCGTTTCTTACATCCAAACGGCCATATCTCGCGAACGGATTGACCAATCCGCATAATTTCTGTTGCATCTGAAAGTACAAACTCGCACGATTACAACGGTGTGTGTAGTTTTCCCCTAGGCCGTTCCAGTTATTCGTTTCGAGCATCAGAAATGCGAACATTTTGAGTTTCTCGAGCATTTCTTACCTCCAAACTGCCATATCTCGCGAACGGATTGACCAATCCGCATAATTTCTGTTGCATCTGAAAGTAGAAACTCGCCCGATTACAACGGTATGCGCACTTCTCCCATAGGCCGTTCTAGTCATTCGTTTCGAGCATCAGAACTGCGAAAATTTTGAGTTTCTCAAGCGTTTCTTACATCCAAACGGCCATATCTCGCGAACGGATTGACCAATCCGCATAATTTCTGTTGCATCTGAAAGTACAAACTCGCACGATTACAACGGTATGTGTAGTTTTCCCCTAGGCCGTTCCAGTTATTCGTGTCGAGCATCAGAACTGCGAAAATTTTGAGTTTCTCAAGCGTTTCTTACATCCAAACGGCCATATCTCGCGAACGGATTGACCAATCCGCATAATTTCTGTTGCATCTGAAAGTACAAACTCGCACGATTACAACGGTATGTGTAGTTTTCCCCTAGGCCGTTCCAGTTATTCGTTTCGAGCATCAGAAATGCGAAAATTTTGAGTTTCTCAAGCGTTTCTTACCTCCAAACTGCCATATCTCGCGAACGGGTTGACCAAT